>NC_089855.1:39414506-39741381 GCF_036373705.1 Amia ocellicauda | reverse complement strand
AAATGTACAGTGCAAGTGAAATTAACCTCAAGGTTAAACCACAGTGCAAGACTCATGTCCACAGTCTTCAGCTCAATTGAAAGTGGCAATAGTGACATCAGTGCTGTGTGTATGTGTGCAGTGGGGCCAGACCAGGCAATGGGACCAACAGTAAAAGAAGCAAACACAGTTAAAGCAATTCAGAGTGCAGGTGTATTGAGGAGCAATATTAGGCAGCAGCAAGGTGGTGTGACATGGTGGGGGGATGACCATGGGTTAATAGTTTATGAAAACTCACATACAGGCAGGGGAATTCAGTGCAACAGGGCAGGAGTTTATTATATTTACAGTGCGTGGTGATGAAATGAAACAAAAGCCAACAAGAAACTAGCCCTTATACAAGCCTACCTCCACTTCTTCCTGAAACATAAAATACAAATACAAGAAAACAGTTTGACAGACAGGTCACAATAAATAGTCCAAACCATGACCCTTGATCTCAGTTCAAGTTTGTATGCCAAAGGTAGACTGTATCACTTCTCAGGCCACAGGTAGCAGGTTCTTTTGGCCATATACCCCCCTTCCTAACACCGCTTCACATCATTAGGAAGCTGGGAAGCTGTGAGTTAGTGCAGTTGCGGCAGTCTGGTTAAGGACCAGAAGAAGTACAGATACAATAAGGAGCTATAGAAGGGAGCAGCCAGGTGATTGTGGACTTCATGTTGTCTGACGTCTGAAGGGCCAGGTGGAGACAGGGAGGCCTGTTGCGAGTTCATCTTCCTCCATGCATGAGTTAGCCCCTGCTGCCAGCCCTTCTTTTCCCACACTCTCAGCACTGGCACTGACAGAGTCCCATCGCTCACCCTGAAAGGATGATGTCACCCTGCTTCCCCTGACCGTGCAGATTTGGAACTACAACAGGGCTGGTCGTTCATCTTTCTCTCTCCCTCTCTCTCTCTCTCTCTGTGGTGCTGTCTAACAATATAAATTGAATGGAAATTAACCCTGTTAATGATGGGAATAAATAAATAAATAAATAAATAAATAAATAAATAAATCCTCCTTTCTCTCCACTCTCTCACTGACCCACTCAAGCTGGGTCAGCATTAAAATGGGTAGCACATACACTCTCTCCAATAACTCTATGTCATGCTGTCTCTCCCATTTCCCCCCCTCCATCTCTCTCTCTCTCTCTTTCTTCCTGGTCCTGGAGTACAGTACGTTACAGTACAGTACCCCAGTAAATTACATTTAAAAGTGAAAGAATTCCCTGGTGGGCAGGCAGGCATTTTCAGGGCTGGACTGGGGGGGCCCACACTGTCTCTCCAGTACTGCACTTACACCTCAACGGAACAAACAGATTACTTGGTAAATAATGAAAATCTAAGCTTACTTTACTTTGGGTTTAGGGGTTCAGCAAAGTGATTGAGAGCTCAGCAGACACAAGTGGTGGTGGGCCCATTTGCGTCGTTAGACCCCGGGTCTTTCTATCCAATTCAGATAATTTCCCATAACCGAATTTTTGCGCGACTATATTATACTGACGTGCGAAAACTTAATACGAAAACACCGTCACCCCCCGCCCCCACTCGTACCGGAGAGATCACTGTCAGCCCCGGGTGAGTGGGCTCAAGCCCGGTTAAAACCTGAAATCTAGCAACGCCACTGGGTGGGCCCCAAGGGGTCAAGAAACATGCACTGCATTCCAGGATGTGGGAAAAGTGTCACTCTTGTGGTTGGACATTTACATCAACCAGCACAGCACTGGCTAAACTGAGTGCTATGTAAAATAATTGGGCAAACAACAGTTATTAATTTACATAAAGGCCTCTGACTTATTTGTATCCAGCAGCAACCTAGGTTAATCTTTGCTATTGATCCATTAATTAATAGTAAATCGTGTGTAAAAGCTAACATGCAAACAAACTGCTCCTGATAAAATCAGTCCCATCGATCAATCGCTCCTGTAGGCTGATGGGAGGCAAGAGAACAGAACATTGTTTCATTGTTTTCTTCAGGCTCACTAACAGAGCACTAATACATCTCTCTGAGATCAGAAATAAGACTCACGTGAATATTATAAAGGGGCACTTTTAAATCAACTTATACTATATAAGATGTCAGAGTTGTAAATTATAGTATAGTATATGCCATCAGCATTTTCCATGAGTGTGTCGGTTCTTGCGTTGTGGTCCCGTTTAAGGGATCTGGGTCACAGATCCTGGTTTTGTTGCGATCAAAATGTGGAAATACACCCTAAAAGTCATTGAAACCAAGGGACACTGGGGCCCTAAAGGCCCCTATGGGATCTGAATGTAGAGTCCTGCTTTACACCAGACAATTGATAACAAAGAAGAAAACAATGAAAACAGGAGAAGCAGCAGCAGGAAAAACAAAATAAAACACAAGAAAACAGGCTGTTTAAATAATGATCTTGGTTTTCAGATCTTTATTTTAATGAACCAGACGATGCTTCAAGATCAATAACGTACTAACAGGCAGATTAGAGAGAGAACCAGCCATGCAACCCTGTCTTGTTCCCCTCTCCCTCACTGTCATTTATTCTTGCGTTTATGTATTTGCTCCTTTCTCTCTCTCTTTTCCCTTCTTGATTTTTATTCTTCTTGATCCACCTTCTTGCTTCTCAATGCTGTGCTTTTTTTATTGTAAGATCGATAGGCTCATCCACGGTTTAAGTACACTCAGATGTGCTTTCTCAGGGACAGGGGCCACTGAATTGATTTAGAGAATTACAGCAGCCATTAAAAAAAATGTTTTGTATGTGTGTGTGAGTGTGAGTGAGTGTGTGTGTATGTATATTTTCTACTCTGCTTTGGCAATGTTGTGTGAGGTCACAGTCTGGTTGTGTTTAATTTCTAACGAGAAAAACACTGTCCACACGTCTGACCCCAACCACACGCAGCCGGTTGTATTCTCTGTCTATGGTGCAAAAATGTTGTCTGCATGTCTCACACGACCCTCTCTGGAACCATACTCATCAGGCACAAACTGTATCATTTTCAGAAGCACATGTACAGTATGTTAGATCATTTTTTCATTTAACTTAAATGGTTTATTCTGTGTACTGTAATTTGGTCATTGGTGAATATCTTTTTCTCTGCAGTGTCATTACCTATTTCCATTTAAAATGTTTTTTTAGGAACGTTTTGACAGCGTTCCTCCCGGGAGGCTGGAAATGTCTGTTTGTTCTGTTTGTGACTCTCAGCACAGCGACAGTATCACATAACTACACATCAGTGGATAAATGTGTGTATAACAAACCTTTGGACATTATTTCTCATCATTCAGCTCCCTCTTTCAACTAATTATTGTCCTAATACATTAATTATTTTGTCCAATTTAGCATGGCCCCACAGTCCAGAGGGTGTCAGGGATTAGTAGAGAGCTGGATGGGGCCCCTCCAGCAGTGGGAATACTCCGGGGAGCATTAGCCCCACATATGCAAATTTTACAACCCCTTCCCCATGTAAAATATGTGCAAAACCTATCCTGGTGCTCATGGGCTTTCAAAATCCCTCATTCCTGGAAATAGATTGTATTACTATTATGTATTTCTTTCTTTCCTTTTCTTTCTTTTTCTCTTTTTCCTTCTTTCTTTCTTTCATTTTCTTTCTTTTTTTCTTTTTCATTTGAATAGACTGCTTCTTGTGTCTGCCTGCTTGCTCCTTGGCCAGCTGCAGAGACATTACCACAGGGGGTATTTCAGTGCATTTCAGCCCAGGTGCCAAAATTGCTGTTCTGGGGAGTACCTCATGAGTTTCCCTAAGCAATTGCCCCCCCACTTGAAATGCAGCTGCTCCCACCCCCCCACTACCAACATATTAATGGTTCCCCCCTCACTACCCCCCAGGACTAACCATTGGGACCTTAGCTACCATGGAATACAGAGCTGTTTGGCAAACTGTTAACTGCCACTCTCACTTTTGCTATCACAGGATGTAGTGTCTTACTTTATTTTAACTTCCTGGAATCTGGTCAGTTGTTTTCTCTCTCTGGGGCTGAATCACCATGAGCACATGCTCTAACAATGATACCACTGATCAACAAGGGTACTTTCATGAGCAACAAGTGCTGACCATATCAAACTGCAGAATAATGGTCTGAAAGACGTGAATGTGTATTGGACATTTCAACATTATGTGCATGCTTTATTTTACAGAGAAATTATGTTAACTGCTAAATTAAGCTTATATTCAGTCAGTCAGTCGGTAAGTGTATAAGTCACAGTCAGTGTATCAGTCAGTCAGTCAGTCAGTCGGTCGGTCACTCAGTCAGAGTATCAGTCAGTCAGTCAGCTAGTGTATCAGTGTACTGCAGGTATTGTTATACATTTTAATGAAACGCTGCTCAGGAGAACCTTCAAACTCGGTATGTACAGAAGCAGGGGGAAAACCAGCAGCAGCAGCACTGTGTTTATAGAGGACTTACTTTCCATCAGTCCAGAGCACAGCCAGCCAGCCGGTAACACACATACAGGCTTCTCACAGATACGTAAATGGTGATTTTCTCATCCATCGAACCATTTCTGTTACTCATAAAATGCAAATCAGGAAAAAAAGCATTCAGGGTCTTTGTGTGTGTGGGGTGGGGTGGAGGTGGCAAATAATGTTAAATTGAGTAAAACGCAGAATTGCAACTCCGGTCAACAAGTGGTACCAAGGCTTTCATTCTTCAAGAATAACCACAGGGAGACTTTGTTTACTCATTGAATCGTTTCTCTTCCTCGTAAAGTGAAAAGCAATCTGTGCTCACCTCACTGATACACTAGAAGCACCAGTACATATGGGAAATACAGAGCTCCATGCCAAACAACTATGGTACGCACTCCTCTAGGGGAAAAAGGCATGTGAAAGTACTGCCGTAACAGCTACTGCAGTGTTTCCTGCGCAGACTGGATATATAGTTAGGTCCATAAATATTTGGACAAGGACACAATTTTTATTGTTTTGGCTCTGTACACCACCATCATATATTTGAAAGGAAACCATCAAGATGTGCTTTAAGTGTAGACTTTCATCTTTAATTTGAGGGTAGTTACATCCAAATGGAACGGTGTAGGAATTACACCCATTTTTTTTATGTGGTCCCCCCAATTGTAGGGGCTCAAAAGTAATTGGAAAAACTAACATAATCATGAATTAAATTGTGAGTTTCAATACTTGGTTGAAACTTCTTTGCAGTCAATGACTGCCTGAAGTCTGGAGCCCATAGACATCACCAAATGCTGAGTTTCTACCCTGGTGATGCTCTGCCAGGCTTGTACTGCAGCTGTCTTTAGTTCCTGCTTGTTCTTGGGGTGTTTTGCCTTCAGCAGGTGAAATGCATGCTCAATTGAATTCAGTTCAGGTGATTGATTTGGCTGTTGCAGAACATTCCACTTCTTCGCCTTAAAAAAGTATTGGGTTGCTTTCGCAGTATGCTTCGGGTCATTGTCCATCTGCACTGTGAAGCGCTGTCCAATGAGTTTTTAAGCATTTGTCTGAATCTGAGCTGATAATATAACCCTAAACACTTCAGAATTCATCCTGCTGTTTTTGTCAGCAGTCACATCATCAATAAATACAAGGGAACCAGTTCCCTTGGCAGCCATACATGCCCATGCCATAACATGCTTCACAGATGAGGTGGTATGCTTTGGATCATGAGCAGTTCCTTCCCTTATCCATACACTTCTCTGCCCATCATTCTGGTACAAGTTGATCTTTGTCTCATCTGTCCATAGGATGTTGTTCCAGAACTGTTCAGGATTCTTTAGGTGTTTTTTGGAAAACTCTCATCTGGTTGTCCTGTTTCCTGTTTACATCTTGTGGTAAACCCTCTGTATTTATTCTGGTGAAGTCTTCTCTTGATTATTGACTTTGACACAGATACACCTACCTCCTGGTTGGTGTTCTTGATCTGGCAAACTGTTGTGAAGGTGTTTTTCTTCACCAGTGAAATAATTCTTCTGTCATACACCACAGTTGTTTTCTGTGGTCTTCCGGGCCTTTTGGTGTTCTTGAGCTCACCAATGCTTTCATTCTTTTTAAGAATGTACCAAATAGTTGATTTGAGCCACACCTAATGTATTTGCTATCTCTCTGATTGGGAAAACTGAAGGCAAAAAGAGAATACAAGAACAAGCAGGAACTAAAGGCAGCTGCAGTACAAGCCTGGCAGAGCATCACCAGGGAAGAAACCCAGCATCTGGTGATGTCTATGGGTTCCAGACTTCAGGCAAGGATTTGCCACCAAGTATTGAAACTCACAATTTAATTCATGATTATGTTAGTTTGTCCAATTACTTAAAATTGGGAGGACCACATAAAAATGGGTGTAATTCCTACATTGTTCACCCAATTTGGATGTAACTACCCTCAAATTAAAGATGAAAGTCTACACATCTTGATTGGTCCTAACTGTACCTCGGGCTCGTTTTCTGTGCTATAAAACATGGCTGCCCTATGAGAAAAGGAACCATGTTATCCCACATAAAACACAGAGGGGAACTTCAGAAAGGGACTTCACTGAACACGGGCATGGTTACAATAGAGACTGAACACCTCCTCCTCTGTTTGTCTCTCTCACACCATCAACTGCGTGTGGATTAGTATCCCATCATTCTGTGCCAATAGGTTACCTGAAAGCTTTGCAAAATGTCAGTTCTGAGACTGGAAATTGAAGCAACTGAAATAGTTCAAGCCATCAAGAAAATCATAGGTCATCCATCCTGGGACAGATAGAGGGAGAGGAAATCTGCCTTATCTGCTGTCTAAGCAACAACTGTGCATCAGTATTCATTCAGCAGTGGCAGTTCCGATCTGAAATAAATTCCTTTTTGTCAGCTGCCCCCCCTTTCATCTCACAATCTTCTTTCATTGTGAGATTATTGTGGCTTCAGTCTCCACTGGTTCTTGCTCTTGGTGGTCCTGTACTGGGCTCCGTCCCCTGTGCAGTTTGCTACTGTTTACTAATACCTTCTATGATAAAATACAGAGGAGTTAATTGTATAATACATCCCATTATGCCAATTCACCCTGGTAAAAGTCAGCCCAGTGAAGGCCTGTCGAGCCCCAATAGGACTCCACTGTGACACTTATGGTCAAGCCCCTGTCAAGCCAAGGTAACAGTGTCAATAGTGTCCTATGGTTAGGCTCTGTCTCTCAGTGACCCTGTACTGGATGAAGAGGTTATTAAAGATGGATGGATAAAGAGCGTCATTTCTCAGTGAGAGAATGTTGTGGATTGTGCTTTAGTTGTTTTCTCTTTGTCAGGGTTGTCATACTCCAGTCCTGCTTAAATGATTAACTGGGCAGATTTAATAGATCTAAATGAATACCCGCACACCTACGTATATGCTCCAAAAATGTTGATTTTAATTTTCGTTAATAAAGTGGTCACACAGAATCCCTTGCATGAACTTCTGGGAGTGAATAAAGGAATGATATGGGTTCTTATTCAATTACCACTGCAGAGCTAGCTTGTAACTCCCCCTTGTTTCCTGGGTAGGTTCAGCTATTGATAGTGAATGGGGTGGTTTGTGATTAAGAGTAAGCCATTAGTGTGCTCTGACAAGAGCCACACGGGCCAACATATCCCTACTGTATCAAACAGAGACTGATGGCAGCTTACAGTTTGTAAGCTTGATTGATCATCAGGATCTCTCCCTCTCTATCTCTCTCCCTCTCCCTCTTTCCTTCAGTCTCCCTCTCCCTTTTTCGCTGTCAAATTCAAATTCAAATTAGCTTTATTGGCATGATCAATCTCTTTGGTATTGCCAAAGTATGCATAAAACAGGCAATACATTACACATTTATAATTAAAATAAATCATATATATTTATAGATAAGTAAACAAACTTAGCAAATTATTAAAACAGAATTCATTCAATATCATAATTAAAATAAATGAATAATAAGTAAATATTCATTAATCATATGCATGAATAATATATCATAAATTAACAAAAATAATCAAGCAATGAATAAGATTAAGTAAATATCTCTCCCTCCCTCTCTCTCTCTCTCTCTGCCTCTCTCTCTCCCTCCCTCTCCCTCTCTCTCTTCCTCTCTCACTCTCTCGCCATCGTTCTATGCAATGAACACATGTTCCTCGGCCAGCTATTATTTTCTTAAACCACCTGTTGACATTGCTTTGGCACAGGAGTGTTCAGGTTAGTGCCATTCTACAGCCTCATTGGTAGGGCTCCGATTTTGTCACAGATATAACTGTGTTTATCTACCAGCCTTTTACAATGTTTGTAGCAGATGTCATTTCATAATAAGACTCATGTGAAAGCTATTGTAGTCAAGTTCAATTTGCCCTGTAACTAGTATGAGCAAAGGCGTTGAAGCATTTTGTGCTACAGAGGTTAGATATGTTGTAGAAATGTAAAATATGTGTTTTATTAATTAATTAGAATATTAATTTGGAAAAAACAATTGCAGTATTCTGCAGTTACCTTGATACAAAGTGATCTGGAGGCTGTTGCTCGATGTAGACACGTCAATAAATACAATCACATCACAATTACTAGCTTTCACAGAAGTCTAATTAAGAAACAAAGTAAAAACATTTTAAAAGGCAGGTAGGTAAACACAGTTATCTCTGTGACTAAATCGTATCCCGATATTCATTGAACAACACAACACAACAGCACTCTGACTGATTCAGACTCATAATAAATGTGCTGGAATTGTGATACTAAACTTCCATTTGGGACTTCCCATTCCAATTTGGATCCTCCTGGTCCCATTGTGATGTTATAGTTTGAAATGAAGATGGTGCTCTTATACATGCTGTCTGTGTGAATACAGCTCCAGTCTATCTCTTTCTGGGACCTTAGAGAGGGTGTGAATTATTCGAAACAATGTGTGCTGATTGTCACTACCTACCTAGCACTTACACTACATCCCCGCTAGATGTCGTCATTACCTTGTCACAGTCAGTCACTTCTCCCAGCTTCAATTATTCCATTAACATTCCGGAAACCCTCGTGCCCAGGGAGCCATGCTCGGTGAGCATGAGAAGGCGATCCGTCACTTCGGAGGCCTCCTAGAGGAGATTCTCAGGTGGCTAGCCAGTGCAGTTAGCCGTACCAGACAAATACGATGGCTCCCCAGATCGCTGTAAGGGGTTCCTACTCCAGTGCTCCCTTTACTTCGCACACCTCCCCACATCTTTCCCTACCGATGCAGCCAAAATCACCTTTGTAATTACGCTCCTCACGGGGAAAGCACTCCTGTGGGCGTCCGAGATATGGGAGCAACAAGGAGAGGTAACACAGTCCCTGACTGCATTCCTCGCTCACTTCAAGGAGGTATTCCACCATCCAGCTGCTGGAAGGGACGCGGGGGATCGCCTCTTCTCTCTTCAACCAGGGCACATCAACTGCAGCAGATTATGCCCTGAGGTTCCGTACACTGGCTGCTAATAATGGATGGAATGAGCGGTCACTCATCTCTGCTTTCCGCCGGGGGTTGCGTGCCGACTTGCAATCGGAACTTGCCTGCAAAGATAAGGCCCTGGGGATGGAAGAGTTCATCCAACTGGCGGTTCGGCTGGATAACTTGATGAGGACCAGAAGGCAGCATCCCACGTCTGAGGTCCAGCTTCCACGGGCCGAAGTCAGCCTTCCTTCCGGCGGCCCCGGAGAACCCGAACCCATGCAACTGGGTAGGGCCCATCTATCGCCTAAAGAGAGGCAAAGAAGAGTACAGCAACGCCTTTGCCTCTATTGTGGACAGTCTGGGCACTTCCGCGATGCTTGCCCTCTTCGTCCTGGCTCCTTCCCGGTTGTCCCTGATGACTCCATGAGTATAACTCTGTGTCCTCTAGTAACCCCTGCACAATGTCGTGTTCGGGCTCGGATTCAGCTTGGTTCAAAATCTGTGTCTGTGCTTGCGCTGCTACATTCTGGATCCTCGGGGAACTTCATCAACCGGAAGACGGTGAATTACCTCAACATCCCACTCTCACCATGTGTACCTCCTCTTCATGTTTGGGCAGTCAACGACCAGCACATTGGTTCCGGCCTGATTTCCCATAAAACAATTCCCACTACCTTGTCTATCGGTTTGCTGATCTCCGAACAACTGCCCTTCTTGGTTCTCGATTCTCCTGGAGCAGATTTTTTTCTCGGACTACCCTGGCTCATTCATCATAACCCAACCATCTCCTGGACGGATGGAGACATGAAATCCTGGGGGCAGCGTTGTTTCACCGAATGTCTGTCACCCCCCTGCCAGGCCACACACCTTGAAAGTCCCTCTCTCTCTTTTCCCACACCGATTCCTCCTGAATACACAGACCTGGCGGCGGTGTTCAGTAAAACCAGAGCTTCGCGTTTACCACCGCACCGATCCGGGGACTGTGCCATTGACCTCCTTGCGGGCACCTCTCCCCCAAGGGGCCATATTTATCCTCTCTCTCTTCCAGAGTCACAGGCGATGGAAGACTACATCACGGAGGCTCTGGACCTGGGCATTATCCGTCCTTCCACGTCACCCGCTGCAGCCAGCTTCTTCTTCGTCTCTAAGAAGGATGGCGGTCTCTGGCCCTGCATTGACTACAGGGGGCTCAATGCAGTGACTGTGAAATACCGGTACCTGCTGCCCTTAGTGCCCGCCGCGCTGGAACAGCTGAGAGGTGCCCGCTACTTCACCAAGCTGGACCTGCACAGCACCTACAACCTCATTTGCATTAGAGGGGGATGAGTGGAAGACGGCGTTTCTTACCCAGACTGGCCATTACGAATACCTTGTCATGCCATTCGGTCTCGCCAATGCCCCTTCTGTTTTCCAGGCGTACGTCAATGAGACTCTGCGGTCGTTTCTCCATTGCTTTGTGATCGTCTACATCGATGACATCCTCATCTACTCCTCCTCTCTCTCCGAGCACGTCTCCCAGGTGCGCCAGGTGCTCTAGTGTCTGCTGCGCAACGGACTCTACGTCAAGTCGGAAAAGTGCGAGTTCCACCGCCAGTGCATCGGGTTCCTGGGTTACGTCATTGATGCTGCCGGCGTGCACATGGACGTGGAGAAGGTGAGCGCTGTCACCGACTGGCCACAGCCCCGCACTGTGAAAAAGCTGCAGCACTTCCTGGGCTTTGCCAACTTTTATCGACGGTTTATGCGCAATTTTAGTTCTGTTGCCTCCCCACTGACCTCTCTATTGAAGGGATCCCCCCGGACTTTTACCTGGACAGACTCCGCCACTGCCGCCTTCGCCCGCCTCAAGACCCTGTTCACGACAGCTCCCATCCTCAGGCACCCGGCCCCCTCGCTGCCCTTCGTCGTGGAGGTGGATGCCTCTGAGTCTGGAGTGGGGGTTGTGCTCTGCCAGCGCCACGGACAGCTGCCCAAGCTGCACCCCTGCGCTTTCTTCTCATGCAAGCTGTCACCGGCGGAGCGCAAGTATGACATTGGCAACCGTGAGCTCCTCATCGTGAAGCTGGCCTTCGAGGAGTGGCGGCACTGGCTGGAGGGCATCGCGCCCCCATTCCTGGTTCTGACGGACCACCGGAACCTCGAATACATCCAGTCAGCCAAGCGCCTCAACACCCGCCAGGCGCGCTGGGCGCTCTTCTTCACCTGGTTCAGCTTCACGATGACCTACCGCCCGGGATCGAAGAACGCCAAGGCAGACTCCCTCTCTTGGCAGTTCGACTCCTCCCTGGCCCCTCCATCCTGTCTCCCTCCTGCGTTCTGGCTCCCATTCAATGGGACATCTGGGACCAGATCCAGCGCAGACTCTCCTCTGACCCGCCTCCTCCCACCTGTCCACCGAATCGGACCTACGTTCCGTCCTGCGTGCGCCCACACCTGCTGCGCTGGATCCACGCCACTCCTGCCTCTGGTCACCTGGGTGTCAATCGCACCATCACCCTGGTCCGGGGAAAGTTCTGGTGGCCCGTTCTGGTGCGTGACGTCACCCGGTTCGTCGGTGCCTGCTCCACTTTTCTAAGGGCTGCCGGCTCATCCCTCTGAAGAGCCTCCCCTGCACTGGAGACTGCGGAGCTGCTTTTCCAGCATGTCTTTCGCATCTACGGCCTGCCGGAGGACATTGTATCCGACCGTGGTCCGCAGTTTACCTCTCGTGTCTGGTCTGCCTTTTTCAAGGCACTCAACGTGAACGTCACTCTCACTTCGGGATATCACCCCCAGTTGAACGGACAGACAGAATGCCTGAACCAAGAGATTGGCCGATTTGGACTGCAGCTGACCTACATCGAAAACCGGCCCCACAGTATCAACCTGGACAAGAGGTCTGGCTGTCCACCTCAGACATTAAGATGCGCCTGCCTTCTAGGAAGCTCAGACCCAGATACATCGGCCCGTTTCGGATTCTACAGGTCAATCCGGTATTCTACCGCCTCCAGTTGCCTCCGCACTACCGGATCACCCCCACGTTTCACGTCTCTCTCCTGAAGCCGGTGGTGTCCGATTCCTCGCCTGCTCCTACTCAGCCTGCCTTTTCACCTGCACCTCCCCCCCCCCCTCCTCCTCTGGATTTGGATGACGGTCCCGCATATGTGGTGTGCTCCCTGCTCCGCTCCCGTCGCCTCCGGGGTCGCCTGCAATACCTGGCCGACTGGGAGGGTTACAGTACGGAGGAGCGCTCCTCACAGACTTTCATTCGGTCCATCCTTCTGCTCCAGCTCCTCGGCCCCATGGCCGCCCCCGCCATGTCCAGCCCGGTTCGGCTGTGGCCGATCATGGAGGGTACTGTCCCAATTACCTAGCACTTACACTACATCCCCGCTAGATGTCGTCATTACCTTGTCACGATCAGTCACTTCTCCCAGCTTCAATCATTCCATTAACATTCCGGAAACCCTTGTGCACTTGTTCTCTCACACGCTGCTCCCATTCGCCCTGCACCTCCCAACCTAGTTCACTGTTCCATTTATAATCCCCTCACTTCCCTCAGTCTGGGAAAAGTTTTGTTAGTTCACACTACATCTCTGAGCATTTCTCCTTGAGCCCTGTCTAGCCTTAGTATTTTTTCGAACCCTTGCCGACTTCCCGACCACGACTCTGTTTCTCCCTTGTTACTCTGTTTGCCTGATCCCACGACCCTCGCCTGTGACCTCGACCACGACTCTGCCTTGCCTTTCCTGCCCTGATCTGCCAGCACCCGACCTACGCCTGTTCAACCACCCTTCCGCGCTCCGCAATTGGGTCCACTGTTCCTGTACCCAAGGTACCCGTGACACTGATCTGTCCATCTTTTTCACCACACACACAAACAATATCTCTCTCACGCACTACCATTCTAAAGGTGTGTTGAAGGCCAGTATGTTTAGAGGCACACTAGCATTTTCTGTTCATAATCAGGGTGGGCCTGTGAGTCAGCCTGTGGAACAGTGGGAACATTGGAATCTGTGCACTGGTTTGTCATCTACCCCCTCTAGGAACAGTGAGAATATTTCACAGCTGTACCTTTTGCACCATTTTCGCCATGGATTTTAGGGAGGGGGGCAGAGGGCAAGTGGAGGGGTAATATGCAAGCTCATGTTGGGGCAAATACAAATATAAATCAATCAACACTTCATTTGGGAGGGCAGCCTAATCGCCCTTGGTAATGAGTTGCTTCCTGTCTTTCCTCTGGGTAATGGGTAGCCAGTGCGAGGCAGTCACTGGTTAATGGGGAGGCGGCTCTGATCTGTATTGGAGTGGATGAGGCATGGAGCTGAGGCAGGTGGGGGGTGGTGTGTATGAGGGGGGAGGTTGTAGTAGGAAAGGGCTACTCTGAGACTCAGAGAAGTCACAGTGTCCTCACAGAGCAGGGCAGTGGAGAACTGCAGAGCTATGCTGTACTGTACTGTGTCTCTCCCGGACCAGCGCTGGAGACCCTGCTGTACTGTACAGTATAATGAGGATCATTTATATAATATGTTTTTTATATTTAAAAAAAGTATGGATAATAGACTGAAATGGATTTAAATTACATCACATGTATTTCAAATATATAAAAGCTTTTGGCACAGGAAAAATATGAGGATCACACATTTCTACCATATATACAAAAATATATGTTTGTTCCACATGAGTGTTATTATTATCATCATCTGAATTGTCAGTCTAATACAGGCATAATAAATAAATACATAAATACATAAATAACATAATTCAATGGGAAAATAAAATATTTCAAGGGCTTCTAAATCAGTTTCCACCCTGTTGAATATTAATGGCTCCAATCAGCCGTGCAGCCTGTCACTTCACGTCAGGTATACGTAGTGCCTGAGGCAAATAGCGGGAGAGCGAGAGACAGAAAGAGAGAGAGGGAGAGATGGGGGGGTGGGGAGAAAAGAGAAGAGAGAGCTAGAGAGAAAGAGACGGACAGAGCTGATTTTGAAATATTACGTTTTTCAAGTGGCTAGCTAGCTCGGGCAGTCAGGTTATATGATATAATGCCAGTGAGTCACTTCTCTGCTCAAGTGGCTCTCGAACTGTCAGGAGCGGGAGTGGCTAATGAAAACGGAATGGAGGCGATAATTGTACAAACCTCGGCTCCAATTTTTATATATTTATTTATATGTTTGTTTGTTATATTTTTCGCGCGTTCCTTACTCCTGTAGGGATTTTGTGAGCTCTGTTTTTAAAAAGGCCGGTCTAGGATAGAACACTATTCAGAACACCTGTTCAAACACTTCAATAATGCTTTTTCAATGTTATTAATTGACTGTTTCTCTGGTACGCATTTCTGTCCGACCACAAAGTACAGACACACACACAACTTTTGGGCATCTGCGTATTAGTGAAGCATTGCAAACATAAATGTGTCCCAGACCTGGACTCCATTTAAATAGTTCAGTTTGTAATTCCTATAACCAATCCATAGCGGGCCAGTCACTACATTGGCTTCAGGTTTCCAAATGCAGTGAACTCCTACTACAACTATTGTTTATTACTCCTGGCATGTTACAGTACACCACAAACCACCAGTTGACATTGCATAGGACAATGAATCAATAAGATGTTTATTTGATAATAAAATAATATAGAGGAACAGGGAACATAGATACAGAAAATCCCTAGACTCAACCAAGGTCCTGAGCCCTAAGAAAATAGTTGCAGCGTTTATAGGTTGAGACCTCGAGACAGAACAAAGAAAAGGTCCAGATATAGGATAAATTGGAAAATCACTTAATATTCACAAACTGCTGATTTATATGCAAGTCTAACAGATTATATTGGCTGCTGAACAATTAACAACATAGATCATGTGTAAATATGATGCCCCTCAGTGAGGCCCTTTGGTATAATTCCAGCACACCACTTCTGTGACCTTGTGGACAATAAAAACAAGGTTTGTTATCAATTTAACCATGTTTACCTAATCCTCTGAAAGTGTCAAGGCAAAGAAAATTGAATATTATGGGAACTGAGTGTCTCTGTCTGCTACAGACTTCTCAAGACACGGAAAGAAAGGGAAATACACACAGGCCCTTTATGAGCCAAAATTGAATCATTTGGATTAGTTCAATATAGTTGCTGATCAATACTAGCAATTCTCACATCCCAGTGACAGTAATTCCGACAGAAAACTACTTCAAATGGAATTTTAATTCTCGCTGACTCCAGGTCTCAGCCCAGTCTCTCTCCCTCTCTCTTTCTCTCCCTCTCTACCCCTCTCTCTCTCTATTAATTGCTTTGGCACAGGAGCATTCATGGCACTGTCAACCTACAGCTTAATTGGACAACTGAACCACAACAGCATTGTTGGGATTGTAATTTTAATGATCATCGACCCCAGATCTGGTTTGAAATGTACACTGTAAAAAAAATATATATATTTTTTACAGTTAAGTAATACATTTTAACGGTGCATTACTGTAAATTGCCCTCGATTTTGGGTCACCCATTGTCTGGTAAGGAAGCAGCATTTAACAGCAATGTGAACATTTTCTTATCAGTTGTTCTCCAGGTATGTAAAGCTGGTGGGTCATGTCCAGATTCAGTCTGCTGCTGTATATGTGTTGAATGCCGTAGTGCAGTGTGAGGAGTATTGGCCTGAGTCAAGCGCCACAGCACTGCAGGCACATCTGTTGCTGAGAGCTGGGTGGCCGTGGTGGGAATAGAGCAGCAGGGTGAGGTGGAGATCCTGCAGTTTCCCACGTATGGGTAGCTAACGCAGCTAACATATTGCTCTGAAATAATAACTTGCTGACCGGCATAGGAGTCATTCTAGCCAGATTAGAGAATACTGGCCCGAGGCAAGTTAGAAAACTGTGGCTCCACGTCTGTCCTTGAGAGCTGGGCGCACACTGTTTGAACTGATCAGGCCTGGTGCTGGTGTAATAATTTTTTTTTTTAAATGCTAGTCAGATAATGTATTGTACAGATTTATTTTTTACAATGTGGAATTGAACCACAAAATGCTGTGATTGCAATTTTAATTTTATAATTGATCCCATGCCTGGATTAACACTGTACTGTAGCTGACTGGAAAGCCGAAATCTGAACTCTTCATTCTGACATTAGTGTTCCACCTAAAAACTATACAACTATTCTATACATCGTTATAGCTGCTACATTTCATTGTTTATTGGCTAGACCTGCCAAACACACAGGCACACAGCCGAGCAGACCAGCCTGTAGAGTCAGGATGTGCAGGATGCAATAATTCCCAGCATGCAACAGCTCCTGTCCTCAGTCCATCTACTAATAGGTACAGAGTCTCTCCCTTGTGATGTAGTGGTTGAGGAATTATTTCTATTAAAAGGGGTCAACAACAGCAGGGTGTGTAGAATGAGAGAGATGCTTGAATCCCTGAGGTCCAGAGTTGGAATCCCACCTGTGACAGACACCAACATCTCCCATGGCAACCCCCCCTGCGATACTGGAGGAATATTGTCTATGCTCAGGTATAAGCTATGTCGGACAGGGGAGGATGAACTGAAAATGGTGTACTCAGCTGACCACATGGTGTGGCAACATTGTAATAAACTCATAACCAAATAAAATAATCAATAACCAATGACCATATAAAAATACACAGTTTTGGTAATATGGCCAAAATAATTAAACAAAACATGCTATATATGTTTCAGGATCCAGCCCTAGGATAACATTTATGCACCACAGACAATATTACTCTGTGTGGTAAGGGTGAAACGTGTGGGTAATGTTTTTATCCCATTGTCTTTGCCAAAACCGAAACATTTGGTTCCAATAGTTCCCAGCATACAATACTAAACCCAGGCTGACTTCCACTCCTATTTTTATCCTATATTTAATTTTAAACAATCAAATTGGCATTTTTATACTGTCTGTTTTCAGCTCCTCTACATTTCCCTCTGTTAAAGGATGGCAATGGAAAAGTCTGTGTGACTCAAAATGTGCTCTGATGTGCCCGTCTCGATCAACACACACAGAACAACCTGAGTTAACTGTCTGGCACATGTTGATGATGTCACTGTGGCACTGTTGTGGAATTACAATCGTAATTAGTGAAATAAATAATAATATATCATCTTCTGCAGAGGGGTGCAGCTTTCATCTTAGAGGTAGAGAATGTCCCCCAAATATGTGAGTTAATAATAGTTTAATAATACTAATGAAGGCAGAATTCAAGCTGGGGAAGTTTTTTACACTGGGAACTGTACAGTGTGAGCTGATAGGCCTGCCATGTGTCTGTGTGGTTGCTGTGCAGATCTCTGTGTGCAGCAGGCACTTACTGCACATGGACGGAATGCATGCGGACCAGGATTTAGGCAATAATGTGATCTTATATTCATTACAAGGAGACTCTTGTCAGGGCTGTGGGCTGAAGAGAGGACCTTGTCATTTCCAATCTGACCCTCTTTCCTCCCTTGTTGGAAGGAAGAAAAATGTGATGGTGATTTACAGAGCCCCAGTCAAGGTTTCCAAGCAGAACTGTGATTTATTACAGAGCTCTGGAGTTCATATGCACATACTCACACACACAAACTCGCACACTCACAGACATGTACACACACACACACACACACACACACACACACAGAGAACCACATACACTCACAGAGCCTCACACATAGACATTCACACTCACACGGTGTATATGTGTGTAAATATGTGTGTGTGCATGTGGGTGTGCATGTGCACGTGTGTCTCTGTGTGTGAGCATGTGTGTGTGTGGGCATGTATGTGTGAGTGTGTCATGATTCAGCAGGTGATGGATATTAAAGAGATTTGTAAAAGCATCCCTCTGAATTCTATCAAAAGACACAAATTAAACCTACTTAGTAAAATATGCAAACCTACAATATAATAAAAGGGTTTTAAGTCTCCAGCCCCCCCTCCTTGTTGGCCCCCCACCCCCTTTCCCTTGTTCTCTTACCATGATTTCGCTTGGAGATAACGAACTGGGAGCACAAGCAATCTCCCTAATTACCTAATTTGCATAAGCTTGCATATTAACCAGAAGGGCACTGGTTTGTTGTACGATCATTATTGTGTGGTAATTACCATTAATGAGAAATCCGGTAGTCCAGAATACCAGAGCCTGTGGATGTTTTTGTTACTCTTGGAGTTATGGGTGGGGGGGTATATTATGTTTTGTTAATCACCCTCACCCCTCCTTAGTCCAGCTTAGTCCAGGGGGGGTGACAGAAAGAAGGGGGGAGAGGGAGAAAGAAGGAGGGTGATAAAGGTGGAAGAGAGAGACAGGGGGGAGAGGGAGCCAACATGTACTGGTACTGGATTGCTACTGATATGGGGAAAGGGAAAAAGCAGACACCCCAACTTTGACTAAAACAAACATTTCACTTTCCTGTCATGTATGAGGAGAGGGTGTGGGTTGGACTGAAATGTTAAGATAATATAAGTAGTCATTGCACTGCCTAAAACTATTACATCCTCTATAATACGACATTACACATCACAGCGTGTATTCAAAGAGCTTCATTGACAAACTTCCTTTCCGTCTTGGCGCCGGCAGACAGCTGAATATTTTGTGAACATGACTTCAAACGACATCATACCATTCTACAAAGTTTTGGCAATATGTTTTTTGAATATTTTGACCTGAATACCTTCAACAATGTCTAGATCAAGAGAGCTCAAACACCACGCTTCACACAAGCCAGATATGGCTTTTAAACTTTTAGACAGATGTTGTCCTCTGCATGGAAGTAGTATTGCATTCATTGTGAACACAGTACATGTGAATTTTACACCTCTGAAAGCAAATGGGCCATATCTCTCCCCCGAACTGATAAGGGGTTCTGCTCTTTCTGTAAAATCCTGTCCTGTCTCAAAGTGTCCTGGTGACTGTGGAGGCCGATGCTCACCCCACTAGAGGATTTGAGTGAGGAAGACGCGCTGCTTCCCCCTCTCCTCTTTTCCAGTATGAAAATAGCCAATTTGTGCCATGAGAATAGTGCCAGCAAATCAGATGACAAGTGAAGATTAGAGAAATTGCTGGCAGTTCATTGTAGCAATTGCCAGAGATAATAATGGCACAGGCAAAGACGCACAGACACACATACTCTTTCTCTCTGTTTCTTTTCCCCTCCCTCAACATCCTTCTCAGTCTCTTGATTTCTCTTTCCCCCATTTTCTTTTCTTCTCTCTCTCGCTCTCTTTGCTTTTCCATCTCGTCTCTATTTTTCTTTCTCCTGTTTTGTTTTTGCCTTTCCCCCACACCCCTTCTCTCTCTCTCTCTCTCTCTCTCTCTCTCTCTCTCTCTCTCTCTCCCCAGCAATACATTAGATGCAGTCCCAGCTTCAGTTATGAGACCAAGCCTACAAACTTTGCCAAATCACTTTCACAGATACCCAGAACCAGCAGAACAGTGTAAAATTGGCAACATCAATTGCATCCAGTATTCCTTTCCATGACAATACAGATTTGCACAGGATAACTTCCCAGCTGACACATTTCCATTTGGCAGTATTGTGTGAGGTTGCAGTTTGGTTGTATTTAGTTTTTGACAAGTCAGTCTGTCAGTGTATCAGTCAGTCAGTGAAATGTGTATGCATATGAGATTCAACAAATCTCTAGGACCCTCCTGAAATACCACAGCCCTTTGCAGCTCCCTCTCCATGTAAAGACACACTGAATAGCCCGGGGTTTCCAGCCCGGGGACCTGGGGCACCAAAAACCCGGGCAACCCAGGTGATTTTTCAACCCCGCAAGCCCGGGTTTGGCATAGGTATAAAACTGGTGTTGACGGGAAAAAAAAAAAAAAAAACAGATACTGGCGTGCACAGTGCAACAGCGAACTCTTGTATACTTTAGTGTAGAGAAGATTGATGTTCATTCAGTAACCTGTCGGCAAAACCTACAATATAATTGAACACTGTTACAAAATACGAGGAGTTCAAGAAAAATGTTTCAATCCAAGCTCGGTTTGGTTTTACTTCCTACAAGAAGTACACAGCCATTAGCCAAAGGCAAAAAGCATGCAAACAAAACATCATCCGTTTATACAAATGATAAATACAAATAACTATGTGAATTAATAAATAATAATAATAATAATGCAGTATAACTGAGTTTGATGTGTCTAACAGTGTGTGACAGGGTGAGGCGTGCACCTGCAAGGTGCCATGGCGTGCACGCTGTGCTGAAAGCATTGTATAATGACATTTGAGAGAGAGAGAGAGAGAGAGAGAGAGAGAGAGAGAGAGGGAGGTGCAATTGGAAAAGTTTAGAATGGGCTTATTGTTTTTTATTTCTTTAATTTTGTTTCCATATTGATTATTTTTTGCATTTATATTTCTACTCATTTTGAAATGTATTTTCCTGCACTCTTTCTGCGACAGCACCTCTCTGATTCAGACCCTGCTGGTGCAAAGAGCTGTCTGAGCTGTTTCTAGATTCTAGAAGCTGCAATGCGTGTTCTATGAGCAGGAACAGAAATATTTAATTTTCTTGTTGCACTTTTTGGTTTCATTCAGCATTCACTGACAGTAGATCGGCCTGCTGATCACTATAATCACTATAAAGCATACATAAACCTCACTCGAAAAAACAAATAGAGATATTCCAGTTTAAAAGTTAAGAAGTGCTGATGATAGACTTATTACTGGGCTAAAATGATCTGCCTCCCCACCATGGGGTCACCACTCCCCCCATGAGATTCCACCCTCACAACTCAGTGTGTAGATCAATTTGAGGTTCTTGGCGGTCAGCCCTGACTGTTACAGCACTTTCTTCCTCTGCAACTTGCTGAGGCTTGGCAGAAGGGCAACAGATTTCAGATGCGTCATGCACTGGCATCAGAGTGGGCGGGCAAGGGGCAGCAATTCAGTTCCCATTCACTCAAATAGCCTGTTTCTCCCGACCAACCTGTGAGATGCTGGGCTGCATCATAGCCTGTCTGTTGAAGGGGCAGCCCACAGCCCACGTGCTCCCGACTTTAGAGTCGCCCTGGACAATGACCCACACAAGTCTGGGAATGGAGCCTCCTCGTGAAATTGATAATGTTTGCGGATGTGATGCTGCAGTGGGATGCGGGAAAGGAATTCCTCATTGCTGAGTAACTCTGTAGGATGCTAACGGGGGCAGTCCACAGGCTGATTGCAATGATTTGCACATCTTTATCTCTCTTTGCTTCCTCACTAGTGAGCTCACTTCCAGGGTGGCACAGGGCATTGACACAGTTGCCTCACAGCTCCTGGGGACCCAGGTGCAATTCCAGGCCCTTGGGTGTGTCTGCTTGTGTGGGGTATGTGTGTTCTCCCCCTGTGGGGCGACATGGGTTTTCTATGGGGGATCCAGTTTCCTCATACTTCTCAGGTTAGGTTAGGGTTACCTGAGTGATATGAGTGCATGTGTGTGGTACTGCCCTGCGATGGTCTGGCATCCTGTCCACGGTATCCTCCTGCCTTGTGCCCTGTGTTCGCTGGAAGACATCAGGTCAACACAGGGCAACACATGTACACACACACACGCACTGAACTACATAGGGATAGCACACCCCACACAGGCAGACACACCTGAGGGTCCGAAACATGTATACCCCATCCTCCTTATTTACTCTAAATGATAGCAAAAAAAAATCTTAAACCATGGCCTGACACAGACATAATTTACAATAAGTGAAGCACATGTAGACTATTACTGATTTGCATCTACCCATCATTCATGAGCTGATCAAGGAGGTTCTCTGCCATTCACTGCTCATTTACCTGAGTAATGACTCAGTTTCACGGTCTGTACGATGCATTAATTCACGGTAGATTGTTACCGTAAAAGAAAATGGAGAACTAAATAAATGTAATAATGTACATAATAAACACAAGTAATACATGTTAGAAGTAAAACTAAATAAAATTGTTAGGCATTGAAACAGAAATGTTAAAGCTACAGAATGGGAAAATATACTGTACTGTAGCTCTCCAGGACCAGGGCTAGAGATGCCTTCTTTAGTCCATGCAAAGGCAAGACATGCTGGGAGAAAGAAGAAACCACAAAAACTGCAACAAATCACACACACATTCACACTTACACTCTCTCTCACACACACACAAACACACACACACACACACACACACAGAATCACAGACTCCCATTTCCAGTGCTTCACATATTAACTTCATGGCCTGTGACTTTCCAGCGACTGTCATTTCCTCTTTATTTATTTATCGATTTCAGTTTTTGTTTGTGTTCTTTTATGCTTTTGCTTTTCCCCCTTCATTTTCTTTCCTTTAATCTCCAATTGGCACGTCATCTCGAGCCCCTTGCCTCGAGTCTGTGTGATTGCTTACTGCTTATCCTGATGGAGATTACCTGTAAATTCTGAGTAAGACGCTAAGTTGCTGTCACTGCCGTACCCGCTCAGGTTTTGTATGAGACATACTCGTCTCCAGTGATACATATGCACGGTTCTGTCAGCCCATGGTTCTTCCCCATGCAGACAGTCGCTGGAATCCCATTTGCACAACACCTGCCTCTGCTGCTCAAGGTGGGAGAGCTCTGCTGGAGAGCTGCTGTGGAGTGTATTGGGTGGGGGGCCCTGCTGACATGTTTCAGTCTGGCAATGCGGTGGGAGGATTTGCAGTTTGGGTGGTCTGTTGGTCAGTGTTTCACTCAGGGAGTCAGTCCACGTGCCACTCAGGCAGTTAATCCGTGTATCAGTCAGTTGGTGTATCAGTCAGGGTCACATAAGCTAACAGTAGGCTACTACATATAATACTAGGCTACATAAAAAGTGCTATATTTTGTTCACTGACATAGTGCTGGTTTCTAGCACTTTAAGACACCACAAACGTTGAGAAAAAGGCATCATAAACAAGTGATTAACAATAAGTGTATTGCAACCCAACATGAATGAGATTTCTGTTGCTGCATCATTTTGCTGAGAGATCTGTAGTTGGGGTCCTTACTGGTGAGATGAAGTTTCATGCAAGTTGGTTTTGATGATTTGAGAAGGACTGCATGCACGTGTATGTTGAGCCAAACATTGTCAGCCACACTGACACAATGCATTGTGCTGAAAGTGGCTGTAAGTTTGTTCCCAGTTTTCAGGATGAGATTGTCTTTGTGTTGCAGTTCTCATATCTGCAATGGTGCGTCTCAAAGTATCTTTTAACCTTTGACTTTTTAAGCAATGCATTTTGTTCTTTATAAGTGAGACACACTGCTGAACCCAACTCCGCAAAGGCAAATTGATCTGTCCTTTGCTAGAATGAATGGTAATCGTCGTCTTTTTTTCTTTTCGCCATCTTCCTCACATTGATGATTTTTACAATTTTGCTAGATAGTCGTTCAATTTCATGTGGATATGAAGCAGGCATGCTACGTCGTCCAATTACAATTCAGGTAGGCTGACTTACTGGTGTCAGTCATGTGAGTCTCTATAGGCTACATCAAAGTATGCTAAAAATGTAAAAATAATTGTATTGGATGATTTGTAAGTTTTTAAAAAAAGTATAAAATGTACATCTGCAAACACAAACCCAAATTTATTTTTCCTACCAGTATATTTAGTTTGCATCTAGGACATCAGGCTTCACGTTGAGGCCTCCTCTGTGGCACTGGCACAGGCCCTGTTCAGCTCCTTGCTTTGCCCTATACTCTCGTCTCCAGTGTTCAGGTGCAGGCCTCTCTCTGTCCTCTGCCCCCACATTGCCTCGGTGGGATGTTCTCTTCTCCTGAAATCAATGCAGATGCCCCTGTGGCTGTTTCAATGTCTTATTCTTTTTCTTTACCCCTGAAAGGCGCTTATCAGTTCAAGGTTGATTGGTTGGTTGATAAATTGATTGACTACATCAGGGAATCCCAGTGTCCCCTCCCTAGAGAGCCCTTCCTGCTCCTGTGTTTTTTTCCACACAGCTTAATTGGGCATATCATGCACTCAATTCACTCTCAGTTACAGTCGTTCCCAGGTCTTTAGCTGATGAGGATTGAAACATCTGATTTTGTCTGTGCTGGGCTATGCTGTTCTGTGCTGTAATCCATTCACTTCAGATTCTTTTGCTCTGTGTTTTGCTTACCTATGCATTGTAATTAGACTGTAACCAACAAGCATTGATGTAAAATGACTTTGTTTTGAATGTTCTGTGCTATACTGCATTAAGATCCAGCAAGTGACTGGAATAAGCAGAGATGTGTACTGTAGGGTTGGAATTCTTGATCTGCCCTTTAAACTGACCTTGTCCTACTCTCTGTCTCTCTTCTCCCCTCCCCTTTTTCCAGCCCTTGCCGTCGCCATGATGACCGACAACCCTTCGGGCATTTTCCTCCAGGACCCCCGGGGGGCGGGGCACTGCGAGGACTGCGGCCCCACCCAGGGGGAGGCGGGAGAGGAGGAGGAGCCAGGGCCAGATGATGCCAGCAGTGAGCTCAGCGCCATCGTGGTGCCCTACCCAGAACTGGCGCCTGTGGTCTTCTTCTGCCTCAAGCAGACCACCTTTCCTCGCAGCTGGTGCATCCGCATAGTCTGCAACCCATATCCTTTCTGTAGGATCGAGCTCCCCACCTAACCCCAATCCCAAGAAAACGCAACCTTTCCATTCTCCAACTCGGACTAGCAGAGCAGCTGTGAGTATACACTAGGGGTGTGCTTTCGCCCCACAACCTGGTTGTTTGTTTTTGTATTGTCGGCACTTGACCAAGTGGTCACTGCCCATCTAAAACTTTGAGCTCTGTCTGTGCTGTTTGAGTAAAAGACAACAGGAGAGAAATGTCGCTCATGCATTTCACCTGGACCATACAGATTCTGTAATGTTCTCTCTCTAGTAGTTTAAGTAGTTAAACATGTTTTTAAAGTTTCTGCACACTCACACCTCACACATATACAGACACACACACATAGACAGTCACTTTGTGCTGCAGTAGCAGGTTAGCAGGTGCTAATGTATCGCACCCTCTTCACTCATAGGGAATGTGACAGCTCTCCTCTGAGTGGAGGGCTAATGCTCAAACACTCTCTCCTTTCTCTCTCTCCTCTCTCTCTCGTTCTCTCTTTTCCCTATCTCCTCTCCATCTGTCTGCCTCTCTCCTCACTTTTTTATCTTGCTTTTCACTTTTGATCTCTTTCTTTTGTCAAATGTGAAGTTAAAGACTCAGCCTGTAATCACACTACAAACTGTGAAGACTAATAACCGGGGTTGTTATTAATTTTATTTATTTATTTTACTAAGCAGCTGCTCAGAACACACTAACATCCTGCCAGCTCCCGTCCAAACACTCACACACACACTCACTCATATGCACTGACACACACACAGTCATTCCCCTCTAAAGCCCAGGCTGTAAACAGTAGCAGTTACCCAGCTGATACCCTGTCTCTGTCCCAGGACAGCCATGTGGGCTGCAGTCTCTCTGACACCCACCTGTCTGCCATCACACTGCAGTACTGCACTAGACTAGACTAGACTATACTGTTCTATATTATACTAAACTAGACTGTACTGTCGGAAACTGTACTGAACAATACCCCACAATGACTATAATATACAGTACTACACTGCACTGTTATACTCTAGTAACTATACTCAACTACACTGTATCAAAAATACACTGTACTGTGCTATACTACAATTTAATGTTATCTATTGCATTCTATGGAATTCCATTCTATTCCATTCACACAGCACTGTATTCAGGATCAAGGCTGGAGACCCTGCTGTACTATAGCCCTCCAGGACAAGTATTACTAGTATTAGTAATATTACTAAGTATCATTATTAAGTATTACTCAGATCCTTTAAGGGCAAGACTGAGAAGCCAGTGCTGTCTGATGAGAGAGAGAGAGAGAGAGATTATTTTTGTTAATTTATGATATAAATCTATGATATAAATTTATGATATAAGACTTTAGCCACAGTGGAACCATATTTTAACATCTGTCAATTCTGTCCCATATATCCTCATACTGCACTCTTCAGTACAGACACTCTGTCTGTCTCTCTCCCTCCCTCTCTAGCCTTCTCCCTTACTATCTCTCGCCACACATTTTACCCCCCCTCACTCTCTCCTCTCATTCTCTCTTCTTCTGTTACTTTCTCTCCCTCTCTCTCCATCTCTCCCTTCTTCCAATCCCCCCTCCCTCTCTCTCTTTCCTGCTCTCAATTTCTCCACAAATCTTCCAATCCCCCTGCCACTCTCTCCACCCCTCCCTCTCTCTCAACTCTCTCAACTCCCTATCTCAGTCTGACTCCCTATCTCAGTCTGACTCTTTCTCTCTCCCTCTCTCTGACCTACTCTCCTTTGACACTCTTTCTCTCTATCTCTCTACACACCTTCAGACCACTACGCCTTCCTCTCCCTCCTTCCATTCCCTCTTTCCCTCTCTTTGTCACATTCTCTCCCTCCTCCTGATCTCTCTACCCCTTCCTCTCTTCCCTCATTCTCTCCCTCTCTCTGTCTCTCCAATTTCCCTTTCTCTCTCTCTGTCACATTCTCCCCCCCCTCCCTTTATCTGTCATTTTCTCCCTCTCTCCCTCTCCCTCCCTCTCTCCCTGTCTCTCCCTCCCTCCCTCTCATCCTCTCGGGAGTCAGTGTGTTGGCTCAGAGTCTCATGAGTGTGTCAGGCCTACAGGATCCAGACGCCACAGTTGTGGCAGTCTTCTCCCCCGTTGGAGCAGCAGAGAGGGAAAGAGTGCCCCCCCAAGCACAGACACTAAAAGACTGCATGAGCAAGCACAGACAGAAACTTGCTGCTTGCCTCCCCCCCTCCGTTTCTATCTCTTTTTGTCTCTCTCTGTCCCTCTCTCTCTAGACTTTCAATCTCCACATCTGGGGGTCTCTCTCTCCCCCTGTCTCCCAGGTATACCAATTAAGGAAAATTCCTCTCTCTCTCTCTTTGTCTCTCCCCTTTCTCTCTGTCTTTCTCTCTAGTCACAGAATAAAAGTGCGTAAGTGTGAGATCTGCTTTTCAAATATATATATTTTTAAAGAATTTATCAAGAAAAATAAATAGATAAGACATTTTTTAATTTAAAATCCTTTTTCAGTGGATAATTTTCAAATACAAGCAATTTGCATTTCACAAAGCACTTTTTTTTGTCCCTACTTTGTGTGTGCAAAACCCACTGACACACTGCCTTCCCCCCATCTCCCTTTCTCTCACTCTCCATCAATCTTTCCCTCTCTCTTCCTCTCCCTCACTCTATCACCCTGTCTCTCCTAGTCTGTCTCAGCCTCTGTTTCTTTTTCTTTTTGTTTGTTTGTTTCTCTTTTCGCCTTTCTCCCCCCTGCTCTCTGTAAGCCACTGCTGTGCTGTGAGAGCAAACCAGTCAGCCCTTAAATCAGACTCTTTCCAACAGGTGTTCTGTGGGCAGGAAAAGCAGCTCAAATTCTAGTGCCTTCCTTTAATCCCCCCTGTCCATGTCTCAAACAGCAGCTCGTCAATACTCACACAGCCTGGGCTCTGGAAGCCAGTAGAGTGACACCATGGGGTGCATTGATAATAACTGCAACTGCAATATTTCTGGCAAGACTAGGCTGCATGGTGTTCAGAGTTAGGGCAGCAGAGAAAGTTTTATTAAGTGTGATGGGAGATAGGAGATGAGTTACAGCACAGTACAGTCCAGTACAATACAGCAAATGTCTCTGGCACTGGTCCTGGAGAGCTACAGTACAGTACAGCAGGGTCTCCAGAACTGGTCCTGGAAAGAAACAGTACAGTACAGGTTCATCTGATTATCAGTAAATCCCAGCTGTAAATGACATCACTGAGCCAGCAATATATGACCCATCTCTGGGACACTGCAGCTGCATCAATCAGGCTGAACATAATGCTAATGATTACAGTCAATGGTGATGTAATGCCAGGACACACAGTAGCCAACACACTCAGCAGAACACAGAGGAATGGCATGGTGCATCCAAATACATGACTTAGCAGGAATAGTAGTTGTATTTATAATAATAGTAGCAATTGCAGTAGAAATTGAATTACAAGAAACTGCAGGAGCAGTAGTAGTAGTTGCAATAGTTTAAATAGTAGTAGTAGTAGATGTAGTAGTATTAGTAAGAAATAATATGAATAGTACTTGAAGAAGTAGTAGTAGCAGTAGTAAACATAATACTAGCAGCAGTAGTGTTATTAGTAGCAATAGGAATTATTGTAAAAGTATATGTAAAGGCAAAAGTGTGATTGTGTGTGTGTGAGTTTCTGAGTGAGTGTGAGAGTGTGTGTGTGTGTGTGTTTGTGAGTGTGAGATTATGTGTGCGTGTGTTTGTGTGTGTGAGTGAGTATGAGTGAGTGAGTGCCAGTGTGTGCAAGCGTCTGTGAGTCTGGGTGAGTGTGTTTGTGAGTGTGAGGTGCAGTGCAGTGCTAGTGATAACCCCAGAGAGACTGTCAAAGCAGAGAGGGACTGAGTGAGTTTACAGCGTTAATGCAGGAATTTGCAGACCCAGCAGCCAATCCGCTCAATACTGTCTCTGAGTCAGCTGGCTTCTTATTGAACTGTTCTTCCAGCAGGACTGACTACTCCCAATCAGACATCGCAACTCCACTGTGCTGCTATGTGGCCTGACTGCCCCCCGCCCTATTCCTACCCCCCCCCCACACGCTCCACATCGCCCCCTATTGCTCACCAGAGTCACCACATTCCCTGTGTGCTCTGCAGCTGCCAAAACACATTAGTGTCACTGGCAAATGCCCACTGAGAGGCTGTGAGCCGCACTAATGTGAGATCCTACAGCAGACACTGCAATTTTGCTCAGCCGGGGTGAAGTTTTAAATGCCAGTGTGCTGGAGTTTGCAGCAACTTCTCATTTGCTGTTTTTTTTATTTTACATCTTTATTTATTTATTTGTACTTATGTGAAGAGCATGTTTTCTTCTGTTTTTTCTTATTTTTTCATTTCTCCTCCTTTTTCTTCCCCTCTTCCTTCTTGTTATTATCATTATAATATCTATTATTATTAGTAGTAGTATTAGTACGTATGCATATATTTCAATACTACATTACTCTACACAACTCTGTAGAAGTAAGAGAGGGAGAAGGATAAGCAAGGAGAGAGGGGTTGAGACAGGGAGAGAGAGTAGGATAAACAGGGTTACAGTGAGTGAGAGAGAGAAAGAGAGAGGAGGAGAGATAGGGAGAGACTAGGAGAGAAAGGAAGAGAGGGACAAAGAGTGGGAGGGAGGGAGAGTGTGAAAGTGTGAAAGGGTGATAGATAAAGGTAGAACATTTAATTGGTTTTGTCTTTTTGTAAAGGATTCTCCCAGCACTGAGCTGTCTAGCCCAGGGTGAGCAGGCTTTCACTAGAATGTGTAGAGGAACTCCTGTTGTGTCACCTTTGTAATATTGTACACATAAAAAACATTGTATCACAGCTAACCAAACAATGTTGTGGTAGCATTTTAATACAGAGAGCACAGTACACTGTGATGTTGTGACAACATTGTAATACAGTGGACACAGGACAGTGTGACATTTTAATATTAGACTATAGGATAGGTTGACATTGTGGCAACATTGTAATATAGTAAGGACAAGACAGTATGATGTGGTGGCAACACTGGTCTTTTTGTAAAGAAGCCTCCTAGCACTGAGCTGGATGCCCTAGGGAGTCCCTTGTCTTTTGAACACACACATTGACACACACTGCTGAGTCCCTTCGTTACAGTTGGTATACAGAAAGACACAGTGGAGCAGAACAGCACATCCCAAGAGAGGAGGGGGAAAGAAGGGGAGGTGGAGGGGGGGGTGGGCAGCTCAACACCAGGCACAAATGAGAGGTGGTCCCAACATGTATTTCTGATTCTGGGGCTGCTGCTGGTACTGAGACACAGGGTGATTGTGTGAGGGAGGAAAGGAGAGAAAAAGACAGTAAGTCTTTCTCTCCCTCTCTCTCTGTCTCTCTCTCTCACTTCCTCTATCTCTGTGTCTCTGGAGTTTTGCAACAAGTTGCCAGCCAGCCGCTCATCTTTCCCAGGGTGCACCTGTTCCGTAACCAAGGGGACAGGAGGAGGCAGGGATGATTTAACATTCTGTCTCCCTGGCAACTGTAAAATCTGGCACCACAAACCCATCAGCAAATAGAAGAAGGGATAGTAGTAATGACAGGCAGACAAGCAGACAGACCAACAAACAGACATACAGGCAGACTGACAGATAAACAGATACACAAAAAGAAACACAGACGGACAGACTGACTGATAGATAAGCAAGCAGACAGACAGACAGACAGAGTGACAGACAAACAGACAGGCAGAGATAGACACTCCAATATACAGACCGACAGAGACAGACTTGCAGGTGAACATGACAGTCAATCAGACAGAGACAGACAGACACACAACTGGGCAGACACAGTCAGCTGACTACAGAGAGAGAGAATAAGACAAGAGAAACAATGACAGAGATACTGAGACACAGACAGAAAAATAGACAGACAAACATAACACCACACAGACAGACAGAAAGAGAAACAGGCAGTCATACTCACAGAGACAGGCCGATGGAATGGCAGACAGAGAGAGGGAAAAGGGATTTGAAGAGTTAAATAGAGACTTGACTTGAATTAGTCTTTTTGTAAAGGAGATGCCCAGCACTCTAGCCCAGGGTGAGCATGCTGTGTGTAGGAATTCATGTTGTGTCACCTTTGGCATGTGGCTGATTATAGCCCAAAAGCATTAGTAGCCTTAATATACAGACGGGTGACAAATTAATGGAAAAACCAACATAAAATGTCTCAGTAAGATATTGGGCCACCACGAGCCACCAGAACAGCTTCAGTGCACCTTGGCATAGATTCTACGAGTCTCTGGACTCTACTGGAGGGATGAACACCATTCTTCCAAAAGATATTCCCTCATTTGGTGTTTTGATGATGGTGGTGGAGAGCGATGTCTAACATGTCAGTCCAAAATCACCTATAAGTGTTCAATTGGGTTGAGATCTGGTGACTGCAAAGGCCATACATATAATTCACATAATTTTCATACTCATTAAACCATTCAGTGACCCCTCATGCCCTGTGGATGGGGCATTGTCACTAGGGTTGGGCATCGAGAACCAGTTCCAAATTTCCAAGAACCGTGGATTCGATAAGATGCACGCATTTCGATTCCTCACTTCAGTTCCTAACTTTATGAATCATGCTCGCGAGGTGAACAGGAGTGAGCATTTTACAGTCGTATTGATCTGCCAGGACCTGCTACAAGGACCTAATTTCATTATACACATGCACAGTACATTACATTCAGCACCATGGCTGAGTCTGACTGCTGCAAACACTCCAAAGTTCAGTTAAGCTATGCTAAAATTGATAACAGCACCGCAAAATGCACCTGCAGCAAAAGGATTTCATGCAAGGGAGGAAGCACCTCCAATATGATGAAGCATTTACTTCAACACGGCGTGAATCTAAAGGAATATACCATTTTTGCCGCACCAGATATAGCTAATATTATCAGTAGCAGCATCTCACCCTCAGGTACGAAACACAGATGAGCAGACATTCGCATGAGAATCATGGTTTAAAATTTTGTTTTTGTTGAGATTTTTTTGTTTAAAATAGAGATCAATAGAGTAATGATGTAATCAATACAATCTTTATTTGTAGAGCCAGAAACTCCATTCACTTTAGTCATGCAGGGGAAAATAATAAAGGAGAAAGTGGATGAATGTCACCGGGTGGTGACAAGATTTGTGGTGAAGGGGTTTTACATCCTTTTGCTACAGTTGAGTCGCCTTAGTTTAGGTATTGTAACAAGATGCAGGGTGGGGCAACAGCAGCCAATGAATGTTAGGCAGGAACAATATCAAAATATAGCAACACAAACCACGGAAGAGAGTAAATACAGCCCCAGGCTGTTGGTTTATTGTCGTTCCACCTTGGATATTGGGAAACCAAAAAGAGAAAACTAAAGCCTAGCTCTTTGTAAGGAGTGCTATCTGTAGCAGGGACAGTCTGCTACCCAAAACAAAATCCCTAACTAGCCTAGGACAGCGAAGCGGTTTCCCCAGGGTTAACAAAACCAGACAAAACAAACAAAAGTCTTGAGGGGTTAGACAGTCTCGTGGTCAAAAGGGTTCCATGGGTCATCACCAGGGTCTTAGTCTTCCAGATCAAGCCAAACGCCCTCAAAGGTCCTCAGCCAGTGCAAGTTGTCATCCGGTTTTCAATTCCATTAGTTTGGTTGCTCTTTGCTACTCACACCACCCTCCTTGTCTTTCCATCCACTCCCCCACCTTCCAAGACAAAGAAGAAACCACAGGGTGAGTTTTTATATAGCCTGCACTGATCAGTCACACCTGCTTGCAGTCTGGGTGATTAGTAATCACAGGCAGGTGTGGCTGTTCTGCTGCCTTGCCAGTGTTTTTCCACCGGCTGTCCATGGTCCTGATCCATGGAGGGGCTGGCTCTGCTGTCCATGGTCCTGTCCATGGCAAAGGCGAGCATTAGGGCAAGCACATAGCGGTGATCGAAGACCCGGCCCCTCACCTCGTTACAGTATTCTTGATTAGCTTCTCAGTTTTTCACACCAATATCAATGGACTTTAGCCTTGTTTGATATTCTCCTGTGTCTCATAGCACATCAGAATCAGAACTAGCTAACAGAACATTATATTCCACAGTAAACTATGATTCGGTAGGTGTAGCATTATAAGTGTAAATTTTCTCTGCAGGAGATGACCAAGGCCGTAAATCCCAAATACAACCCACCATCCAGGGATAGTCTGTCCAATCACTTGATACCAGCCTGGTACAACATTGAAAAATAAAAAATAAAATCAGATTAGGACAAGGTCAGCAAAATAGCAGTGATTGCTCGACAAGCATTTGCCAGGACCATTACATTACAGTTACAGCACATATCACTGAGGGAAAGATGAATCAGAAAGTCCTAAAAACAAAAGCACAAACAGGTGCAGTGGTAGCAGATGAAATTGGGCACATTTTAGATGAGTTTGGGATAAGGAGCAAAGTTGCAGCTATCACAGTGGATAATGCATCCAACATGAATGTGGCAGTACAAAAGCTTGAAGTATTTGCTCCTTTTTTCTCTCCAAAAAATTATTGGAATTGGAACCTAGACTCGATAAGAACCGGATTCGATAAGCAGAATCAGAATCGATAAAATTGAAATGATACCCAACCGTAATTGTCACCCTGTAAGAGACCACTCCCATCAGGATAGAAATGTTTCACCTTAGGATAAAGGTGATCACTCAGAATAACTTTGTAAGGATTTGCAGTGACCCTTTCCTCTAAGGGGACAAGTGGACCAAGACCATGCCAGGAAAATGCCCCCCACAGTATAACAGAGCCTCCGGACCCCCCCTCACTGTAGGGGTCAAGCAGTCAGGCCTGTACCGTTCTCTTTGTGTCGCCTCACACGCACTTGCCCACTTGTCAAGAACACTAGCAAGTTAAGCAGTCTTTGTTACTGAAGCTCCTGCCATTCTTGCCCCAATAATGACCCGTCTTTCAAAGTCACTTAGATCCTTTCCTCTTGCCATCTTGATCCAAAATCGAGGTCAACTGGGCCTGCTCAGCATTTTTATACATGCCACAGAGCATGATATTATGTTAATTGCTTAATTGTATAATGCAGTACACTTGTTTTAGGCATCTGCATTCGTTTTGTTCCTCCACTCATTTATTCAGGTTTTTCCTTTAATTTGTCACCCGTCTGTATATAGTTAGCTATTTAGAAGACATTACTTTCTTGTATAAACATTGATTTAATTTAAGAACAAACAAACATCCCAACTAATCAAACATCGTTGCAGTAATATTGTGATACAGTGAGCTCAGGACAGTGTGATATTGTGGCAACATTATGAACACGGGAGAGTGTGACATTGCAGTGCCATACATTTTCAGACTGCAGGGGATGATGTCAAATCATTGTACAATTACCACATAAAAATGAAATGTCTTTTAACTGTATTCCAGAGAAACAGTATTTCTAATTTTATATGATATTATATAATATTGTATTACAAATAATGACAAGAACTGAAAGTGGGAAAAACTAAAGAAAACAAATGCTATAAATATATATGCCTGCAAAGTAACATAGTTCCTCTTGGTGTGTATTGAAGCTCCAGATAGCGGCTTGTGAGAGGTGCAGACAGCATTACTGTGGCACAGTCGGGGAACATTAACCACACTCCGCTCAAGATTCATACAGTTGTGTGAGGGAGTGTGTGAGTGTATACTCCGTGTGCGTGTGTGAGTGTGTGTGTGTTTCTCTTGAGTGTATGTGTGTGTATACTCTGTGTGTGTGTACTTTGTGTATGCGTGTTTGTGTGTACTCCATGTGTGCGTGTACTCTCTCTTTGTAAAACCATTCAGAGTAGTGTCTGTGAAATGACTGGGACATCCCATGGAGACTGAATGGCCAAAACCCAGACACAATGCCCAGACTTCCAATACAGACCCAGTCCCTGTAGCCTGATTGGTATTGGCATGGGTCCCAACAGTCTGTGCTGAGCCTCTCCAATAGACTGATTAATGCCTTGCATCTGTTAAATTGGTTTTCCTGTTTGCCTTGTGTCTATTTACACTGGAGAGAGAACTGTGTGCTGCGTGTGTGGTCATTTCAGAACAAGAGAGTCAGATAAACAGAATCACAGAGAAATATAGACACAGACACATAGGCTAACAGACAAACAGACAGACCGACCAAAAGATAGAGATACACAGGTTAAGAGACAGAGCGACCGGCAGACACAGAGACACAGAGGCGGACAGACAGACACACAGTCACACAAACAGACAGAGCAAAAGATATACAGATACACAGGCTAACAGACAGAGAGACAGACACAGAGGCACATAGACAGACAGACTGACACACACAGACAAACAGATAGACAGATACTAACACAGTAACAGAGAGAGAGACAGACAGACACACCCTCATAGAGAAAGACAGATAAACAGAACTTGCAGGAGGTAGGTGAAGAGGTAGGATGAGAGAGCGATGGTAGAGAGAGGGGGATAGAGGGGGTTAGAGTGACAAAGTGAGAGGGAAAAAAGGAGAGAGAGTATGAGCAAAAAAAGAGATACAAACAAGGGATACTGGAGACTGAAAGGGAAAGAGATAAAAGGAGAGAGAGACAGAGAGAGAGAGGACAGGAGAGTGAGGGGGGGAGAGAGGTGAAGGGATAGAGAGTATAAGAGGGGGTGAGAAAGTAGGAAAGACAGGAGATGGTTTTCGCTTCTACCAGGTTTATACAAGAATCTGCTTAAAAAAATACAATTAAATAAATAGGATAATAAATAAGATAAAATAAATAACCTGAGCTCTCAACCCTTTTCCCACTCGCTGACTGTGCTGGTGACACTAATAGGCAGAGACAGGTCATTTCCAGAGCTGAGACTTTGCACTATATTACTGCTCTGGGTACACGCTCACTCAACACAACGCAAATATTACACTATATCTGAAACAAGGGCACAGTGTTGGGTCCAATCTGGGCTTCTATGCTATACTATATACACAGACTGCTGGCTTCCATTTGAGCCCCTGTGCTATACTATAGTCCACACATTGCTGGCTCCAGCCTGGGCCCCTATACTATACTACACTATTGTCTACACAGCGCTAGTTCCAGTCTGGGCCCTATTCTACTGCCCACACTCCCTCCCTCTCTCCCTCTCTTACCCTCCTACATTTAGATCCCTCTCCTCTCCTATCCCTCCCTTGCATTCTCCCTCTCTCTCTCATTCTCACATCCTCTTTCTCTTTCCCTCAACCCACCCCCTTACATTTTTCTGTCTCCCTGAGGCCTGTGAATATCGATGTAGTAATGTAAGAAAGACTCTGCAATGCTCTACAACTCAATAATTAATGTATTACACAGTTATTACACATTAATACGGGACATGATATAAATATGTAGGTGTTTTTTGCTACTGGGCAAACATGTGGGCATATTAGGTTTGCCATCCAAATAATTACCACCTTAATTTCAGTACTAGAGGTTTTCAACAGAAACTGGGGCTCCAGTAGCACATGGGCTACCTGCATTAATGTCACCATTAGGCAGTAAAGCATCACTGGCAGAATTCCAGTGGTGCCCAATGTTACGTGTGCAGTTACAAAATGTTATTTATGTTTACTGTTTATTTATATATTTGTTGTTTTGTTTCTTCTTTTTTTGGGAAGGGTGGGTGGATCTACTGTATTGGAGAAAAAAGGGGATGCACCCTGAAAAGTCTGAACAGCATTACAACAGTGCTGTCACATAGAACAGTCCTTACCCTTTTTGTCCAGGTGGACTTGCTATAGTTGTCAGACTCTGGCTCTGAGGGGAAACTGAAAACACCCCGGCTTTGGCCAGCACCAACGCCAACAGCGAGGAAAAGTAAATAAACAGAATACAAACATAACTCCTCAAAAATAAGATGAGAATTCTCCCGTTGTTTCCCTCTGTGTCTGTGTCTGACCTCATGAAACAGTGAATTTGAAGGGTGTTCTGAGAGCAACCCGCCCATCAATGGCAGAGCTTGAGTGGATGGCAACGCTATCCCCGAAAACCTACAGCATGTCCACCTGGACAAAACTGCTCAGGCTGTATGGACTAGGCCTATAGTATGAGATCAGTGCTCCTATGTATTAAACATGTAAGAATTACTCCTAGGAATCACGATAAAAGTTAGTTTAGGAGTAAAACTACTCCTCACTCAGAGTAGGAGGTAGAAGATAGTCATAAAGTCTCTTACACCTACTTTTAGCTGGGAGTTGGATCCAATTGTAGGAAAACCTTTTAGCAAATTGTCACGACAGTTTAGGTTAGAATATTCACTGTGACGTATTTTCTTCATTTTTGAGAAAACAAACAAAAAAAAGCGCAAGATCACATGTAGACAAGCAGAAGTGAAAAGACAACTATGTATGAATATGTTAAGCTAACTCAGCCTTTTATTTGTTTATACTTTGACACAAAATCCTCCTTCATTACGAGGATGTTAAGGTGTTACATGGAATTAAAATGCTAGATTAATTTCACATTCATAATCACAATCATAACATTTACATACAACATCTTAAATTTAACACTGTTTATCCTTCTGTTGTACATAGGAAATTGTCCACAGGTGGAAACACTGTGGTATATTCATGCAGAGAAAGAAATACATAATACACAAATAAATACAGTAAATAAATAAATAAATAAAGTTTAAGTCAGAAGAAGTGAATGCTTCAGGGTGTAAATATTTTATGTTTAGGTTCCTGCTGTTTGTCTGCCATTCTGTTCAGCGCGGTTATTGTAAAGTGTACTGCAGCTCTGAGGCTGTGTGTGTGCGTGTGTGTGTGTGTGTGTGTGTGTCTGCTTCTTAAGCAGCTCTGACACTATAGGATAAGTAGTCTGCAGTCAAAGTTTGTCCTCAGTTAATTCATTTAAGTCAAATGCCCTATGGTTCCAAATGATGGAGATATTTTGTATTATTTTGCTACTGAATGAGGGACATCCTTCTCTCTCTCACACTCACTTTAACCCCTGCTAGCTATCTCCTTTTCCTCTTTTGCCTTTCTCTCCTTTCTCTCACAGAACATAATTCTCTCTTTCATTCTCTCTCCTCATTTCACCCTGCCTACCTCCTTCATTTCTCTTCTTCCTTTCCCTCTCCCACTGCCCCATCTTCCTCTGTCCCTCTCCCTCCCTTTCCTTCTCTATCCTTCTCCCCCTCTCCCACCCTCTACCTCTCCATCTCCCACTGTCCCCTCTCTTCCTCTTTACTTCACCCTCCCCCCTCTATCCCCTCCACCTCCCTCTCCTGCCCTCTCCCCCTTCCCCCATCACTGTCCCTTCTCCAACCTCCACTTCCTCTCTCTCCCTGTCACTCCCCCTTCTCCCCTCTCTCCACTCCCTCTTTCAGGACAGTGAAAGACAGCAGACTCTCATCAATTATTAAAGCAGTTAGCTGGTGGCCTGGTAGCTGTGTCAGCCTGGCTAAACTAAGCCTGACTTCTCAATTATGGATGTGCTTGTATGCCTGTCTTGCTTGTTACACTGCCCCCCCACCCTTCTTTTTCTCATACTCTCCCCCTCTTTCTCTGTTCTTGTCCCTTTTTTCACCTCCCCCTCTTCCCCATGACCCATTTTGTCTCTCCCCATCTCTTTCCAAACCATTTTCCCCCTCTCCTCCTCTCTCCATCCCTCACTTTCCCCTGCCCCCCTTCCTAACCCCCATCTCTTTACCACCCCTTTCTTCCCCTCCTTTCTTTCTCCCTCTCTCTCTAGCTCGTTCATCCATGCCCTCTCTCACTGCATCATACTCCCCCCCTTTTCACTTCTGCTCTCCATGCCCCTTAATTTCTCCCTTTTGTCCCTCATCCGATTTGACATCATTAGCTGTGGGGTCCCATAATGCATTGCACCTGGGTTGCCGAACCATTCAATGCAATCTCCTATCTGATTCGCTGCTCAAATAGGAAGCACAGTTGAAATGGTTTAGGAGGCAATGTTGTGGCTTTCTGGGTTGTCATTTTGTGCCCTGCACCAGTGTCAGATCCAATAGCAGGGTACAGTAACCTCCCAGGCATGGTGTGCTCTTACAAGAAGGGATCTGAACACCTCTCAATAAGATCTCAAACTGAAAATGTTTTTGATGTAATTTTTAACAACAGTAAATTGCAGGGAAAGAATTATACAGCAATTGCTTATTATTTTTAACACACCATTTTCATTCAAACACAGTTCCAAAACAAACACAAGTGTCTAAAAGTGCAGGGGCGTCTCAAAATGAATAACATTGGTCATTGTACCACATTATGTTCATTGTAATTCAGACATGCTAATACTTTATGTAGCACTTCTCATTCAACCATTCATTTGAACTAGTCACATCCAGTTTGTTCAACAGCACTGATGAACACCTCCCCAATTAGCCAGTGCACACATCCCCAATGTGACTGTGTCAGTGTCTTGCTCAGAAGGAGCAGGTAGCAGTGTGAGCAGCTCAGAGTGAGAGCGGGAAGAGCACAGTGGGGAAACGTCACTTCATTCTAGTGGATAGAGCTCATCGCTAACAAAGGAGAGAGGGTTTTTTTTGGATTAAAAAAAAACAGATGATGAACCAGCGATTGTCATTCATAAACCATGTTTTGACGCTCTGACCAGAAAACAAGGCAATGCGTTGAATTTGTCCGGATCGTGACAAATACTGTGTATGGCCTGTCATGTCTAGAATACCATCAAATATTTTTTGGGCCTCTTTTAACAGAAGTGCAGCCGTGACATCATCAACAAAGCGCAAGAGATCAAGCCTGGGAAGCCTTGTGTGTGGTGAACAAGAGCGGCAGATCAGAACCTGTTTAGCACAATTCAAATAAGTAAAATGAAATGAAATAACATTCAACCCTTTGTTTAACAGATATAAAAGCAGAGGAGATGTCCTCATGTGGTGAGGCATATGTGATGGTGCCGTCTGTGGCAACATTTTTGAACGCTAGGAAAAATGATATCCCACATTTGAACAGTTGACAGTGTTAGCACTGGGATAATTATTTAAAATCCACCTAAACCCACCCTCCACCTGTCCCTGCTCTGGGTGATTAATTTGATCTTAATTGGCTTTTGATGGCAGTGTTTATTGCAGGGTGTTACCTGTGTGTCTGAGTGTGATGCTACTGTACAACTCTCCATTCAGGCTCTGAGAGTTGTGTGGGGTGAGTGTTTTTGTACTGGGAATAGTAGTATCGTGGACTGGGAGTGTATGGGATGGTGTGTATGGGTGATGCAGAGCAGTGTCTATGCACAGTGTATTCAGTGTGAATACAGTGTGAGTGTAATATGTGTGTGTGTGTGTGTGAGAGAGAGAGAGAGAGAGAGAGCAAAGTGTATTCAGTGTGAGAACAGTGTGTGCATAGAGTCCCAAATAGATCAGCGCTGTAGCTGCAGGCTAATTCTGACAGCTGTTCAACACAATCCCACTGAGACACCCAGAAGAGTGTGTGTTTGTGTGTGTGTGTTTTATCTTGTCTGTGTCAGTTTGTAGGTATTTTAGCTTGTGTATATTAGAGTGTGTGTTAGGTTGTGTATGTTTACAGGGACTATAGTAACTGGGCTGTGTGAGTGGAATGGACTGGACTGTATGCCCCCAGATGTTTTAGTAAAACTTATCAGCTGGGAAAGTGCATGTACGAACACTGTGGAAAATGCCCCAGAAACACTGAATTATTAGGATATGAGTTTGAAAGAGACAGTGTATGGACAAAGAGCTATAGCCCACATGGAAGGGTTGATTTCCTGCTCTTCACAATGTGTAGATTGCCAGCTGCGACTCAGATTGCATTCAGACAGGGACAACGTGAATTAGGTGCTGCAAGGTTAACACGGATACTGCAGAATAATCACTGACAGATGGAACAGCAATCTGCTCACCTGCTTGGTTTTAGGGAGAGCTGTGCTAGTTATGGGCAATACAGCAAGAGGAGAATTGAAAGACAGACTGTGCTGTCTACACTCTGGGCACCTATACTATACTATAGTCCACATAGCACTGGCTCCAGTCTGGGCGCTGTGGAAGGAAAGTTAGTTAGAAGTACCTTTCTCATACCTGTTTTCTTTCTTATATGCTTAAGAAAGAAAGGGTCAAGCTAAAATGTCAGGCCAGAAGGTAGTTTGTCCTCTGTTTGTTATTTACGATGAGAATCTTGGAGACAATGACAAACAGTATGACTTAAGTGCCTGTTCCCTAAAACCATGTGTTGACCTATGAACTCTGTTCTATAATGATATATTCTGCTTAGTTAGCTTTTAAGATAACATAGTAATGAATTTCTGATTATAACCAGATCTTTGACTTTTGTATGTATAAAAGCCTCTGACTTTTTCTATGAAGGCAGAACAACTTTGGGATCTTCTTGACTCACTGTTGTTCTCCACGTCACATGTAATAAAGGCATTGCAACGAACGTTCTAACCTGATTGAAGACTGAGTTTCTTCCACAGCCTCTATACTATATTATTGTGTAGCACTATTGGGGGCACCAAATTATTTAGTATTAATATTATTATCATGATTACTATCATTATTAGTTATATTGGCAGCCAATGTGGAGCACATTAATTCTGGACCAGAACACAGGGTCTGAAATGAAATCCTCAGAAAGCCGTGGCACTCGTATTCATATTTGCAGGCAGCTGTACAGCTGTTAGATTAGCTTGATAAACCCCCCTGGGGGCTCTCCATATCAAATAACACAATTAGCTGGCTTAGTCCTATTTGCACCATTTTGTTGCGGTTATATTTGTTTGTTTGTTTGTTTGTTTATTTGTTTTCCTGTTTCTAATTCTATAATTTGTGTGGATTCATGTATTTATATATATATTGTATATTCATTCATTCATTCATTCATTCATTCATTCGTGTATTGTATATTAATTTGTGTATTTGTGTTTTTAATTTACAGTGAGGGAAAAAAGTATTTGATCCCCTGCTGATTTTGTATGTTTGCCCACTGACAAAGAAATGATCAGTCTATAATTTTAAGGTAAGGTGTATTTTAACAGTGAGAGACAGAATAACAGCAAAAAAAAGTTATAAATTGATTTGCATGTTAATGAGGGAAATAAGTATTTGATCCCCTATCAATCAGCAAGATTTCTGGCTCCCAGGTGTCTTTTATACAGGTAACGAGCTGAGATTAGGAGCACTTTCTTAAAGGGAGTGCTCCTAATCTCAGCTCGTTACCTGTATAAAAGACACCTGTCCACAGAAGCAATCAATCAATCAGATTCCAAACTCTCCACCATGGCCAAGACCAAAGAGCTGTCCAAGGCTACACAAGGCTGGAATGGGCTACAAGACCATCGCCAAGCAGCTTGGTGAGAAAGTGACAACAGTTGGTGCGATTATTCGCAAATGGAAGAAACACAAAATAACTGTCAGTCTCCCTCGGTCTGGGGCTCCATGCAAGATCTCACCTCATGGATCATGAGAACAGTGAGGAAACAGCCCAGAACTACATGGGAGGATCTTGTTAATGATCTCAAGGCAGCTGGGACCATAGTCACCAAGAAAACAATTGGTAACACACTACGCCGTGAAGGACTGAAATCCTGCAGCGCCCGCAAGGCCCCCCTACTCAAGAAAGCACATGTACAGGCCCGTCTGAAGTTTGCCAATGAACATCTGAATGATTCAGAGGAGAACTGGGTGAAAGTGGTCTCAGATGAGACCAAAATCAAGCTCTTTAGCATCAACTCAACTCGCCGTGTTTGGAGGAAGAGGAATGACCCCAAGAACACCATCCCCACCGTCAAACATGGAGGTGGAAACATTATGCTTTGGGGGTGTTTTTCTGCTAAGGGGACAGGACAACTGCACTGCATCAAAGGGACGATGGACGGGGCCATGTACCGTCAAATCTTGGGTGTGAACCTCCTTCCCTCAGCCAGGGCATTGAAAATGGGTCGTGGATGGGTATTCCAGCATGACAATGACCCAAGACACACAGCCAAGGCAACAAAGGAGTGGCTCAAGAAGAAGCACATTAAGGTCCTGGAGTGGCCTAGCCAGTCTCTAGACCTTAATCCCTTAGAAAATCTGTGGAGCTGAAGGTTCGAGTTGCCAAACGTCAGCCTCGAAACCTTAATGACTTGGAGAGGATCTGCAAAGAGGCGTGGGACAAAATCCCTCCTGAGATGTGTGCAAACCTGGTGGCCAACTACAAGAAACATCTGACCTCTGTGATTGCCAACAAGGGTTTTGCCACCAAGTACTAAGTCGAAGGGGTCAAATACTTAATTCCCTCATTAACATGCAATACAATGTATAACTTTTTTGAAATGCATTTTTCTGGATTTTTTTGTTGTTATTCTGTCTCTCACTGTTAAAATACACCTACCATTAAATTTATAGACTGATCATTTCTTTGTCAGTGGGCAAACGTACAAAATCAGCAGGGGATCAAATATTTTTTTTCCCCCACTGTATGTAATTTTTAATTTATTTGTATCTATACTTTGTTTGTTTATGATTATTCTTGCCTCTTTTTCCATCACGTCCAGTGATTGTCAAGTAAGTCTGTGCACTATTGTCTTGTATATCTTTTTTTTTTTTTTTTTTTTTTTTGTTATTTTTAAGCTGGAGCGCATTTAATGTGCCTAACTGTTCATGAAGTGGTCGAAATGACAAGAGAGACATAGAGGGGAGAGTTGGTTGAGGGAGAAGGAGGGTGGAGGGTGGATGGGGGAGAGAGAGAGATGGAGAGAGGGAGAGTAAGAGAGAGAGGAGGGGAAGGAGGGAGAGAGAGAATATAAAAGTTTACCTTGTGATTAAGGCTAGACAATAGGCACCTGTTTGTGTTTTGTGCGTGTGTCAGAGAGAGAATGAGTGTGTGTGTTTTACATGGGTGAGTGTGAGTGTGTGCGTGCATCCGTGTGTGAATGTGTGTGTGTGTGTTGTGTGACTGTTTGTCTTGTGTGTTGTGTAGCAGCCACAATATCAATGCATAGAGAGAAACCCCCTTTGATGGGCTAATTCTGGGCCTCCTGTTTGCCTTCAAAGCTCTGTGAATCAGAGGCCTGCGCTTTGTGCTCCCTCACCTGGACCCGCACTCACAGGAGAGCTTGTGAATGGAAACCAACAGGCAATTAGCATTGGAGCTGCAGTAGTGGACAATGCAAGTACAATTACATTGCTCTCTTCAGTTGCTTGTCCTCACAACATCCGAGGGCTGGGCGAATAGTGGGGGTGGGGTGGGGAGGGGACAGGTTTAGGAGTGACTAAGGCCCCCATATCCTTAGAAATGTTGGTATATTTGTTTAGTTTTTTATCGTGTTTTTTTTTATTCTAGTGCCAGACAACTGTTCTGGGACCTTGGAGAAGGGAGTCAGGTGTATATGTGGTATAAAACTTATTTATGTGGTCTTCTCAGCACTGCTCCTGCATGTTACTCTTCCAGCCCAGCTCTTCAGAATGTAACTGAATCCTGAACTGAAATAAGGGTGTGGGGGGTATTACATGATTCTGCTCTATTTGAACAGAAGAGAGAAACATTCACTGAGCTATTTTGCAATTAAGTAATGTTTCCATGAGAACCCATGAAGTGTGACAGAATTATTAGTGAACATACAGCATGATAATTTGCAGGTCTATTAATTTTTACTTTGTATAAGGCTGCTGAAATGTGATAACAAACAACAACAACAATAATAATAATAATAATAATAATAATAATAATAATATAGGGTGATGCAGCAGTTGCACGGCTGCCTCACGGCTGCTCCCTTGGATATGTCTGCCTGTGTGCAGTGTGCCTGTTCTCCCCGCCTGGGTTTTGTCTGGGGGCTCTGGCTTGCTCCCACAGCCCAGAGACAGGCGGCTTATGGTGACTGGTTACCCTCAATCGCCCTGTATGAGTGTGTTCTCAATGGTCTAAAGAAACAACACATTTCTTCCACCTCTTTCTCCCCAGGTTTTTTTTCCCTGCCTTATTTGCACCACCACCCCCCACCCCCCAAAAAAATAAAACACGATCAAATCATAGTCAAGTGTGTCAGCTGGGATACTGGTGCACATTGCTGTATTTTTGCCTGTGTGGCTCTTTATTTTTTACTAAACTGACCATTTCTAAGACACCCATTTTCTGGTAAGGAAGCAGCTTTAGCAGCAGTCTGACATGGAGATCCATTTATAGAGAGCTGATGGGTCGTGTCAAAACTCAGCTGGCCTGTTACATCGACGCACAACACTTCCTCTGTTCGCCACCAGAGGTCATCATCTCCAGAATACTGATCCTGACAATCACATTACCCCAGCACAACGAGCAATCATGCAATTAACATTCCTCAGCACCATATGCACTTTCACCATTAGCACTCCGTTCCCATTGGCCCAACACTACACATCCCTGTCCCCAGCTTCCCTCTGTTCAGTATTTTAACCCCCTGTTCCCAGGACTCAATGCTAAGTCCTAATCTCTCCCTAGAGTTTCTCCCAGCGTTCCCAATCATTATTAATTGTCACTGCCTCTTGACCTCCTTTTGACCATTGCTTCTCGGATTACCCTTAATGGACTAGTTTGCACGATCGCCTGACTTCCTGCCTGCCCCATGACCATTCTTCTTGCCTTGTCCTGTGGATTCTGTTTGCTGGCCCTCGACCCTCGACTGTGCGACTACTCTGTGCTTATCCGCACCTGGGTTCTACCCTTCTGCCCCTTGCCAGGTATTACAGAAGACTTAGCCGTAATTATGGACCCAGCGGAGAGTATTCAACCTAGTTCGGCGATGGCTGCCCAGGATGCCTGACTAGATGAGCACGACTCAAACCTCCAGCAGATTAAAAACACCCTTAATCGCATTCTTTTGCACCTACCAGAGAGCAATGCACCCAACCTCTCACCATCAGCATCTGCGGTCACGGTGCCTCCTGCTGCTGCTGTGGTAGCTGTGCCCACAGCTGATATGCGGGAAGTCAACCTCGTGGTCCTGGATAAATTTGATGGCACTCCGGAAATATGCAAGGGATTTTTGTTGCTGTGTTCCCTGTACTTCACCAATCGAGGATTAGAAGAACTGGCAGTTCACTTGGACAATCTCCTCAGGACATTCCACTCCTGACCTGGAACCCATGCAGTAAGGGCACACCCGTCTTCCAGTCAAAGAAAGACAGAGGAGGATGCAGCAGCACCTATGCCTATACTGCGGCCAGGCTGGACACTTCCGCGAGTCCTGTATGACTCGTCCTGGACCTCTCCCTGAAGCACACATGAGTTCTGGACAGTGTCCGCTCTTGACTCGCAAGCAATGTCTCTTCTCGGCTAGTATCACGTGGGAAGCTACTAATGCGCTTGTATCTGTGTTGCTTGATTCCGGTTCTGCCGGCAACTTCATCCACCGTACGATGGTGATTAAACTGGTAATTCCCCTGCTCTCCTTTGTGCCGTCGCTTCTGATCAAGGCTATTAACAACCAGCCTATTGGAGCTGGCATGGTAACCCAGATGACCGTTCCCGTCACCCTCCAGATCAGCGGTCTGCATTTGGAAACACTCTCTCTGCTCATCATCGACTCCCCTGGGACTGACATTATTCTGGGACTTCCATGGCTTTCCTTCCATGTCCCAGTAATTTCCTGGTCTAAGGAGGACATACTGTACTGGGGACATAAGTGTTTCTCTCACTGCCTGTCTTTACCGTGCCGTGCCACTCACATTGAAAGCCCCCTGCTTTCCATACCAACAGACATTCCCCCAGAATATCAGGACCTGGCTCCTGTTTTCAACAAGGCCCAAGCCACTAAGTTGCTTCCTCATCGTTCATGGGATTGTGCCATAGGCCTCCTTCCAGGCACCTCTCCACCTAGAGGGCGCATTTATCCACTGTCCCTCCCAGGGCTGGTTCTAGACATTTGGAGGCCCTAGGCAAAATTTAAGTTGGAGGCCCCCCTCTTGGTTGGTGGACTGGTGTAGACGATGTGGGTCGGGGCTCCCTGCCCAGGATTCAAGCCATGCACAGCTCCAGCACAGCGGAGTGTTAAGCCCTCTACGCTAACAGGCTGGGACTCCTACCAGAGGAGGATTAACACTATACTACTTTTACCGAGGGGTTACGTAACATTGTAACGATATCATTATGACACGAATGAGCCCCGTTACACTCGCGTATAGGGATGTTACGGTTATGGAGGCCCCGCCTCCAAGCCCGAGGCCCTAGGCAATTGCCTACTCTGCCTATAGCTAGCGCCGGCCCTGGTCCCTCCTAGAGTCTCACTCCATTGAGGATTATATCAAGAAGGCATTAGAACAGGGGATCATCCGCACCTCCACATCACCCGCAGCAGCAAGTTTCTTCTTCGTGGCCAAGAAGGATGGGGGTCTCCAGCCTTGTATCGATTACCATGGAATGAATACAAACACTGTGAAATACTGCTACCTGCTACCCCTAGTACCTGCTGCCCTGGAACAGATTTGAGGAGCAAAATACTTCACCAAATTGGACCTGCACAGTGCATATAAATTAATGAGAGATGGAGCATTCATTACACACACTGGACATTACGAATATGCCCCCTCGGTTTTCAAGGCATTCGTCAATGAAGTACTGAGAAGTTTCTTATATTGTTTCGTCATTGTTTACATTGACAACATATCGTCCAGGTCTGGCAGGTTCTACAGTGCTTATGGCAGAATGAGCTGTATGTGAAGGCAGAGAAGTGCAAGTTCCACCACCAGCGTGTTGGTTTCCTTGGCTACATCCTCAATGCTGATGGTTCCCATATGGACCAGAATAAAGTAGGAGCTGTCACGAATTGGCCACAACCATGGACCATCAAGGGATTACAAAGATTCCTGGGATTTGCCAATTTCTACAGGTGCTTGTTCCGAGACTTCAGTTCCGTGGTTTCTCCCTTAACATTGTTGCTCAATGGATCTGCTCGCACTCTGACCTAGACAGCAGCGGCTACTCGTGCCTTTGTCCGACTCAAAGCACTCTTTACTACCACACCCATTTTAAAGCATCCGGTTCCCAATATCCCCTTTGTAGTGGAAGTCATCTGAAAGCGGCGTTGGGGCCGTGTTATCACAACATCATGGCTCTCCACCTAAACTCCACCCCTGCACCTTCTTCTCTAGGAAACTCTCTCCTGCAGAACATAACTATGACATTGGCAACCGGAAGGTTCTTGCCATTAAACTGGCCTTTGAGGAGCAACCTCGAGTACATTCGTTCTGCAAAGCGATTAAACCCCCATCAGGCATGCTGGGCTTTGTTTTTCACACGCTTCCTCTTCACGCTTACCTATCATCCAGGCTAAAAGAATATCAAGGTGGATGCTCTCTCCCGACTATACGATTCACACTCCATCCCCGGCTCCACAGATCCCATTTTACCTCCATCCTGCATTGTAACTCCCATTCGATGGGACATAATGGACCACGTACAGCAAGCCCTCATTATGGAACCTGCTCCATCCACGTGTCCTGCTTCCCATCAATATGTCCCCTCTTCTGTACATCACCACATTCTTTACTGGCTCAATTCGTCCACAGCCTTGGGAGCCTCTGTTCAGTATTTAAACCCCCTGTTCCCAACACTCAATGCTAAGTCTTAATCTCTCCCTAGAGTTATTCCCAAGCATCCCCTATCATTGTTTATTGTTACTGCCTCTTCACCTCCTTTTGCCTCCTTTTGACCATCACTTCTCGGATTACCCTTAACGGACTTGTCTGCACGACCACCTGACTTCCTTCCTGCCCCTTGACCATTCTTCTTGCCTTGTCCTGTGGATTCTGTTTGCTGGACTACTCTGTGCTTCTCCGCACCTAGGTCTACCCTTCTGATCCTTGCCAGGTATTACATGGCCAGGGTACAGGAATAATGATACTATAATTATACGATACTATAATTATAGTATCGTACACTTGTACAGTGTGACACTTTACCGTAACTCCTGTGTTTTTGTATTGATTACAGTAACTTATCGGCAACTTTGCTGCCAGGAAGTTACTGTACATTTGACAAGATGTTGTTTTACAGCATGTAGTGGCTGACTGGCCTGGATTTCCAATTCCCCATGAGTTGCTTCCAAAGCTACAATCGGCTCCTGACACTATTTTCAGTGGCAGAGTCAACCAGAGTAACCAAAGGGGAAACAAATGCATATATTTATAAATCAAAAATAAGCTGCTGTTGAGTGCGTTCTATAGAATGATAAATGAGACGACAGCACAGTGCTTAACAGTATGATTATTGCCATCTGTCAGCATCTAACCTGCAGAAACAGGAAGGCTATGTAGGGAATAAAAGCCATTCTGGAACATTGTACCTTTACTGAGTTATATCATATTCACTGGGACTATAGTTACTGGGCTGTGTGAGTGGACTGGATTGTATTGCACAAGGAGGACTATAGTGATAGCCTGTTATCTATCAAGTCGGAAGCACTGCCCAAGGGGGAGAGGTTTCTGTGCACTGCTGTAGGAACCTGATCAAAACGTCACTCAAAGCTGCCATTGGCCCCTGCACTCGTAACTGAGAACAGGACCCTTCTCACATCCTGTTCCATAAAACATGACGTCAGTGCAGGTTCGTCCTCTTTTGCCACTTCGCCTGGACCCAAGAACTTGAGCTCTCTGTGTCTTGTCTGTGCATTAGACCTTATTATTGTTTATACAATAATAATTATTATTATTCCGTTGGTTGGATTCACGGCTGTGCTGTCACCACCATTTACTTCCGTGTCTATTTATATTGTTTTAGTTATTATTATTGATAGCTAATCCGACTCTGTTCCGTCCGCGCTCCGGGGCTCCGGTGTGCTTCGGTTTCAGTTTCGGCTACAAATAGTACACTTTAAAAATAATTGTCGTGTTTATATAGTGCCTTATATATTCCGACTGCTTGGTGTGTTGTTTTTTTGTCCACAGGGCTTTTTCCTCCACAGCATATGTGCTAGCACCGGCAGTAAAATCCGAGGCCCAGCTGCCTGGCTTGAGCCTCGGTGTGCTGGCTTGCGCCCTCGCTATAGCCCGTGCCTGTGGCTGTAGGAGATCTCGCTCTCTCAGTTCACTGAGAACGAGCACTGCTAGCCCTCCTGGTCTGTGCATGTAGGCCTCGGTTTTAGATCCCGCTACAGCTGGTGGTCTACTACCCTCGGTCCCCTCGGACCCTGGACTCCACATCACCTGGTGTCCCTGGAAACCCCGGCACATACAGTGTGGTTAAGCCTACGTGTATATAAATGTTGCTTTCTAGGTGCTCCACTTGTTGCAGAGGCATTTCAGTTGTTGTGTGCCCCCGGTGCTAACACTGACCGGCGCCTCTGCTGCACATTTCCCTGTGCACGTGCGTGTGTGCTCGGCGATGAGCTCCTCTCGGCCCCGCCACTGTGCTGCTTGCGGCCAGCGCACCTTGCCCGCCTGGAGTGGGGATGTCTTATGCCCCGTGTGTCTGGGCACCTACAGAGTTCCTCCGGGTGTCACCGCACTCGCCACCACACCTGAAGATCCCCCACTCCGGTGAGTGACGGGGGGGCCTTGGGGGCGCTTGATCTCTGCCTCTCCCTGAGCCCCTCCATCTCCTCCTCCAGGGTTGCAGTGATGGAGACAGCCGCGCCCCCCGTGCTTGCGTCTCCTACTGCTTCCGCTGTTGCGCCTGCTGCCGCTACCGCACCTGCCACGGCAGCTGCTCCCTTCCTGCCTGCAGTGCCCATGGCGCGATGCTATGGACGACCCCACACCCTCCACCACCTGAGCCCTGTCCTTGAGACATTCCAGCAGCCTCTGGCCCACCCTTACACCCCCCAGCAACTCTCGAATTGGCAACACTGCACCCAGGACTCTTGGGTGCTCCAAATTATATCAGTCCCTACAATTTCAGGCACATCCACCACCCTTCCAGGGCGTAGTGTGGACGCGAGTGAGGGACCCGTTGCAGTGTGTGGCGCTTCGTTTCAAAATTGCCACTCTCCTGGAGAAGCGAGCAATCCGCAAAGTGCCCCCGCCGAGGCAGCACGAGGGATTCCATTCCCCATACTTCCTTGTACCGAAGAAAGATGGCGGTTTCCACCCCATCTTGGATCTGAGGCACCTGAACTGCCACCTCAAGGTGTTGCGTTTCAAGATGCTCAACCTGTGCACCATGTCTCAGGCCATCAAGCCCGGCGACTGGTTCACCACGGTGGATCTGAAAGATGCTTACTTTCACATCCCCATTGCGCAGGCGCACAGGAAGTTTCTCTGCTTCGCCTTCGAGCATTCGAGTTTGCTGTTCTCCCCTTCGGCCTGTCGCTAGCCCCACGCACTTTTTCCAAGTGCATGGACGTTGTGTTAGCCCCCTTGCATTGTCAGGGGGTCCGCGTCCTCAACTATCTAGATGACTGGCTGGTTTGTTCTCACTTGAGGGAGCAGGTCACAGTTACTCCGGCATGCTGGAAAGTGCTCCGTTGGTGGCAGAGCCCTCATAATTTGACCCTCGGTGTTCCCCTGGGGCCAGTCTACCACCTAGCAGTTATGACAACAGACGCTTCCAATCAGGGTTGGGGAGCAGTCTGCGACGGACGTGGAGGCAGGTGGACGGAGCTAGCACGGGTCTTCCATATCAACGTCCTGGAGTTACAAGCAGTACTCCTTGGACTGTTTCATTTCCTGCCGGTCCTGTGGGACAGACATGTGCTAGCTCGGACAGACAACACAGCAGTGGTCGCCTATATCAACAGGCAAGGAGGCCTCCAGTCGTGCAGCCTCGGTTCCACGCCATCAAAGCATTTCACCTCCCAGGCCTCCCTCTCTTGGGGAGGCCCCCGGTGTCGAAATGGTGCCTCCACCAGTCTGGGATACAGCAACTGTGGATCCGGTTCGGCAGGGCGGACGTGGATCTCTTTGCCTCGGCAGAGTCCACACACTGCCCACTATGGTTCTCCTTCCAAGACTGCTCAGGAATGCTAGGGATCGATGCGACGTGGCCGCACTATCGACTTTACATGTTTCCACCGTTCCCCTATATATATAAAATGTGTTAAACAGCAGGACTTTGGCTTAGTCTGACTTGTGCAGCATGGAGCTCACTGCCGTGTTTCGCTGCCTCGCTGTGTATATAGTTCCTTGGTCAGCAGGTCTGTGGCCCGCTCTGGCTGTGTATGCCATAGTGCAAGGGGGCCCTGCTGTTGTCCTCCAGTGGAGGGCGCTTGAGCTTCTCCAGTGCCCTGCTGTGTACACAATTCAATTATTCATTTCACACGGTAAGAGCTGTAGTTGCCCTGTGATAGCTGCGCTATTTGGCAGGTGTCAACTGCTTCTGTGTTTCACGTGTGGCACATGAGCCAGCTCCTGCGCCCCGTGATGTATATAGTTCATTTGTCACGAAATGGTCAAGATGGTGTGGCCTTGCTTCTAGCTGTGCTAGTGGAGCAAGCGGCCACCGCTCTAATGTCCCACGTGTGGTGCATGAGCAGGCTCCTGCACCACATGGTGTATATAGTTTGTTTGTACGAAATCTAATTGTCAGCACAATAGGGCTCTTCCACTCTGTACTATTCATTTGAGTTGTATGCTCCGGTGCTACATGCTGACAGCATGAAGGTCTTGCTGTCACACGATATGTGCATATTGTAGATTCTTGTTCAGCTCGGCTACTCTGTTGACTAGCCAGCTATGTATTCTGTTGTTTTTTCATTGGGTCTGTGGCCCCCCTCCTATTTGCTTGATTTACCGCGCCAGATATTGTGCAAGTAGATTCAGCCTCGCTCCTAGCTGCACTAGTAGTGCAGCCGGCCTTGCTATTGTGAGCAGAGGGCGTAAGAGTTGACCTCTGTAGCCCTGCCTTGTATATGCTGATTCTAGACAGTTCCCGGTAAGAGTGTGACTATAGTCCTCACTCCTGGTGCGGCCCTACGGGGCCCCTGAAGTTACTATCTGGAGTTGTGTTGCCGAGGCCCCTAGCAGTACACCTCGGGGCAGGCTCCCTTATCAGCTTGCTGCCTCCTCCTTTGCGACGGCTTGGTTATACAGTAACTCCTCCCCCTTGGGCAGTGCTTCTGACTTGAAAGATAATGTTAGATTGTTTATGCAACCCTGGTTATCTGACAAAGGAAGCACTGCCCAAGGGTTGCAAGCCCTGGATCCCGGTAAAAGAGGACGAACCTGCGCTGACGTCACATTTTATGGAACAGGAAGTGGGAAGGGACCTGTTCTGAGTGAAGAGCGCAGGGGCCAATGGCAGCTTTGATAGAGTGACGTTTCGATCAGGTTCCTACGGCTGTGCGCAGAAACCCCTCCCCCTTGGGCAGTGCTTCCTTTTTCAGATAAAGGGGGTTGCATACGCAACCTATCGTTTTCACTCTACACCATCTAATCCCCTGAGTTCAGCATTTGTCTTGCACTACAATACACGGGTTACGATTCACATTAATATGTCACAGGTTCCAAATCTTAACCCTAGTCTCTAGCAGGAGTGACTTCACCCCAGGCTCATAGTTTTGTGAAAATAACAATGTGAAACCACTTGATTTTCATCCCGGGGTAGAAAGTACTGTGGATATATAGTGTGAAAGCAGCTATAGAAGAATAAATAGATAGACAGACAGGCAGATAGATATATCTCTGTCTCTATATATGTATATATATTTACATATACATGGATAGAAAAGTCAATGTAGACAGATGGATCAAGGTCCTTTTCATTCTGCAGTGTGAACGATTCCCTTCCAGGTCAGAGAGAGAGAGAGAGAGCGAGAGAGAGAGAGAGAGAGAGAGAGGCAAGGTGAGAGTTGTTTGGCTATATCTAACAGCTGTCATCTCCCCTGAGTCATGCTGTCTGTTACCTGTCACCTCCCATTCTCTCCTACATCTCTGTCTCTCTCTCAGTCCCCTCACTGTGACCAGCTCTGCTCAGCTCTAGCTCTTGTGCATGGCATCCTTACAGTACAGCAAATTATGTGGTTAATATTATCTTATTGGCAAGAGTACCAGTAGTAGCAGCAGCAGCAGCAGCAGTATTAACGCAGTGGAAACGTCACACTTGTGTTACAGTGAATTGGGACATTGTCAGACACACACACTCACACATATTGACTCACAAATTCATACAGGGCTACATATTCCATACAAGCAATTACTACCATGCCAAAAACTGTGAGGAATTGTTCTGCTGTTTTTGACTGATTCTAATTTATTAAAGACAAGCTGTTTTTAGCACACACACCCACTGATGTGCACACACATACAAGCAAACACACAAACAGTCACACATTCAAATACACACACATACACACACACAGTTACACACACCCACAGTCCAATCCTTATATACCCGACTCTTTCCCTGCTTCTGTCGCCATGGTAACCAGGCCTAGCTGTCTTGGAGGATCCTCGCAGCCTGCCTGTGCCATCTGGAGACAGAACATTCCTGAACACTCCAGTGGCTCCCTTATGAATGAGAAGGAACTCTCTGCTTATAGTTCAGTTTAGTTGGTTTGTTTTGGTTTGTGTATCATTTGCTACAATACAGTACAGCACAGTACCATATAGCACAATACAATAAAATACAGTACAGGACAGGACCATATAGCGCAATACAATACAATCTAGTACAGGACAGTACCTTATAGTGCAGTGCAATACACTATGCTGCACTACAGTATACCACAATACACTACACTACACTCCACTCCAGTATACTACAGCACACTGCACTAAACTACTGTATACTACATGTCCAGCTGGGAGAGAAAAAGGAATTCCACAGCCACCCCTGTCAGAAGTGTGGTTTACAATCAATCTTTGCTTTAATAAAGTAAAACATTTAAGCAGCCTTCCTAAGTAGACTGAACTCCTTTCACACCTGCGGTTGTGGCAGAGATAATCCCTGCATTTAGTTTGTGTGTGTGTCTGTGTGTTATGTGTGTGTGTGTGTATGTCTTCTTTGGATTCTCATCGCTTTCTAAGCAACTGGAAGCATTTGAATTTTGTAATTATAAAGCCTCTGCACTCACATTTGCTGGGAACTTGTAGTAGTGTGGAAATAGCAGGTCAGATAATGTCTTCTCTCTCCCTCACTCTCCTGCCCCCCACCAAGAGAAGGAGGGGAGGAAGAGTGTATGTGTTGGTGGGGGGTGGCTGGTGGTTTTTTAATTAAGTCTGTTGAAAAGGCCAACCCGTACTGACAGGCTTGATAACAGCACAGGTCTGGGGTCCGATACCATTGAAATTCACAGGCATTCTTCTTTGTCACAATCAGGGTGGAACTCTCTTTGGCCTCCCATTTGTCCATGTCATATTTACGGACTCTCTCACACACAAACACACTCACACACACTCACAGACACGCACACATACTAACTCACACATACACACACACTCAAACACATACACACTGACACAAAAACTCTCCATCACACACATACATACACAGTCAATCACATTTACTTATATGTAAATGGATGGTAATTTTTGCAGCATGTGTGGGTATGTAAATGTTTTGGTGGGTATACCTGTACTGTACGTGTAGGTAACTGAGGTGATATATCCCTGTACTGTTATATACACACTCTACTGTTATACACAGTGTGTGTTTGTCTAAATGGCTGTAACTGGATTGATATATCCTTGTACTGTGTGAGTGCGTGTGTGTGCATGTGTGTGTGTGTGTGTGTGTGTGTGTAAGTACAAGTGTACGAGTGGCTGTGTGTGTGCTGCTGCTGCTGCTGTGATGCCCAGTCTCCCAAGTGTGAAGCCTTGACTTGGACTCCTGTGCACGTGGTTCGAGCACGTTAGTATGATGGTGATCCTGCTCAACTGCGTGACCCTGGGGATGTACCAGCCCTGTGAGAACATTGACTGCTCCTCCGACCGCTGCCAGATCCTGCAGGTAACCCTGCACACCTGTGTCCCTCTGTCTGTATGTGTCCCTTCTCTTAGTCTCACTCTGAGTTCCTCTGTCTGTGTGTGTCCCTCTCTCTCTGAGTCTCTCTATCTGTATATCTCTCAGTGCTGTCACTCTCCCTGAGTGACTCATCTCACTCTCTGTGTCTCTGTCCTTCTCTCTCTACCTCGGTCTCTGAATCCCTCCTCTCTTTCATTCTATTTGTTTCTATCTCTGTCTGTTTATCTCCCTTTCTCTCTCTCTGAATGACTCTGATTCCCTTCAGCAGTAGTAGCAGCCGTAGTAACAACAGCAGTAGTTGTAGTAGTAGCATTGGCAGCAGTGATAGTAGTTCTCTCCCCTCTCCTTCTGTACCCCTCCCTCCATCTCTTCTCCATCTCCTTCTTTCTCTCTCCATTTAATTCTCTCTTCCTCCCTTTCCATCCCCCTTTCCTTCTCCTTCGTTCTCCGTTTCTTTCCATCCCCCTACCCCTCTCTCTCTCAATCTCCCACCCTATCCTTCTCCCTCCCTATCCCTTATGCACTTAACATAAACAGCAAACACATAATTTACAAAACAATTCTAAATTAGTTGACGTTATAAACAGACCTTTCTCACTCTCCCCGTTTCCCTTTCTCCCTTTCTCTATCTCTGTCTCTCTCTCACACACACATACACAGTCACTCTCTCATCAGCTTTCATCTCAGCCCCCACGCAGCTGGCCTCCCTTCAGACTCCACTCTACTCCGCTTTGCTCTGCTCTGCGTGTGAAAGGAAAGTGCTACACTAATCCCATCAATAATCTCCTGGGGAGTTTTGACACCTCAGACAATAGCAGCATTAACAGCAGTAGCAGCAGCAGTAGCAGAGACAGCAATAGTAGGAGAAGTAGTTGCAGTCACAACAGTAGCTGTAGCAGTAACAGTAGCAGGAGTAACAATTTTAGCAGTAGCAGTAGCAACAGCAGCACCCCCACCACCACACACACTTTTTACCATAACTCCACCCCACTCCCACTCTCCCACAAAATCGTAGTGATAATTTATTAATTGATAATGATCGATACATCCTGAGTTATCTTCATCAAGCTAGGCTTGCTGCTCTCGTCCTATAAACATTAACATGGGGATTTTGGAAATGTCGATATTTTGGCTAAGATCCAAAAAACATCAATTTGACAACCTAAGAGGCAGTTGTCTAACTTCTTTGTTTGTTTGCTTATTTATTTATATAGGCTACATTAGTAACACAGAACACAAGCACACAAAGAGGAGGAATAGAACAGGATTAAAAAAAAAAAAAAAAAGCTGAAACAGGTGGGTGAAACAGTAGTCCGGAAAACAAACAAACATACGAGCCCTCTCAAGCCTGGATGTCAGCCGCTTCTTCGAAACTACAAGACCGACGTAAACAGCTAGCGTCAGTTTTACGTCACAGAGTGGGAGAAATATCGGTCACAAGCGATGTAGCAGGCGTTACAGTATACTATCTGTCTTGTTTATTTATAAGTGAAGTCTCATGTGTTGTTTTATTTTTGGGGGAAGAAAAGGGAATACATGAAACAGAAATTCTCTGAAATAACCCCCCCCCCCCCCAAACCCACATGGATGGAGAAAAAACAAGTGAATGTAAGCGCTGGAGCAGTGTGTATCGTTTGTAAAAACACAGGTCTGTGAAACACTGTGCATTAAAAGTGGCTTTCATAATGAGCGTGGAATAGGGCTCTGAAATGTCAGCATCAGAATAATTTATCTCGAATTGAGACTGTTGTATAGTTGTGTTTGTTACTGTGTTTGATGTGTACCTCGTTTACGTAGCATGCTGCAGTCTCCGTCCCCTGTGGCTCCTCTCCCAACACCTACAGCTGGTAAATATATTTACAATTAAACAATCACAAATGTGACATGTTTATTAATGTATTTATTCGTTTCTCTTTGTTGTTTGTGTGGTTGAAGGAAGGAATTAAATACGAAAAGTTAACATTTTATAAGTGCTGTGCGCTTTATGATACTGGAATTGAATTCCACCCGATGTGATGTATCTTGGTAATATCACGTGGCACACACTGAGAAATAGGTGTATTTAAAAATACTCACACAATACTCCAGCTATAGGTTTTTCACTCCCTGCCTGTTACAGCTACAATGCAAACCACCCAATGACGTTGGCACCGTGTTCATGTCACTGTCATTATATAGCCTCATTGGACAACTGAACGCGACAGCAATGTGACTGTGATCCAGAAAACTACTGGAATTGACATTTTAATTCTCATTGACCTCAGGTCTCAACCCAGTCTCTCTCTCTCTCTCCCCAGCCCCCACCCCATCACTGTCTAGTTGTTGAATCTGGTCAGATCTCTTTGGATCTTGTTACAGTGCAGCAGGCTTATCTCTGTGTAGTGGAAGATTCTCTCTCCATTACTCCCTTCCCCTGTCCATTACTATTGTTGCTTTATATTATAATTTCTCTGTAGATCTCTTCCTCTCTCATTCATATCCTTCCCCTCTCTTTCTCTGCCTGTGAACTGCACTGTCTGAGCTCCTCTCAGCACCTGTAGTCTGAACTATTCTCAGCACCTGCCTAACACACACCTGTATACATTAACACCTGTAGCCCAGTCTGATCTTGTCTTGCACTTTCAGTGATATTCACCATGATGTGTGTGTGGGGGGGTAATATTTGGAAAGTACAAAATCAAAATTCAGAGAATAAACAGTGCATGTGAAATGAAAAAACAAAAATGAACAAAATGTAAATGTCTGCGAAATTAAACAGTTTGCGCTCAATGTGTATTGTTCCAGAGAGGGTCCTGTGAGACGTACAGACATTGGTAGTGCACCACAGACAGAGAATGAGACCAACTATGGGTGTTCGGGGTCAGACGTGTGGGCGACGCTTCTCTCCTGTCGACTTTGTCAGAATCGAAACACAACCAAACTGCCACCCTCACACAACACTGCCAGAGCGCGATGTGTCAGCTGGGTAGTTAATGATTGTAAAACTATGTGAGTTGGACAGAGATATTTGCATATGCTACTGCTGCTCCTACTATTATTACTACAATTATTACTGCTACTTTTGCTGCTACCACTACTTCTACAGTACCTCTGCTATTAGTGTTGCTGCTATGACTGATATTACTACTGCTATTACTAATGTTACTGCTTCTATTGATACTGCTTCAATTACTGATATGACTACTACTAATGCTACCACTGTTACTATTACTACTAATGCTACATTTATTACTACTTTTATCAAACAGTGATATACACTCACCTAAAGGATTATTAGGAACACCTGTTCAATTTCTCATTAATGCAATTATCTAACCAACCAATCACATGGCAGTTGCTTCAATGCATTTAGGGGTGTGGTCCTGGTCAAGACAATCTCCTGAACTCCAAACTGAATGTCTGAATGGGAAAGAAAGGTGATTTAAGCAATTTTGAGCGTGGCATGGTTGTTGGTGCCAGACGGGCCGGTCTGAGTATTTCACAATCTGCTCAGTTACTGGGATTTTCACGCACAACCATTTCTAGGGTTTACAAAGAATGGTGTGAAAAGGGATAAACATCCAGTATGCGGCAGTCCTGTGGGCGAAAAATGCCTGGTTGATGCTAGAGGTCAGAGGAGAATGGGCCGACTGATTCAAGCTGATAGAAGAGCAACTTTGACTGAAATAACCACTCGTTACAACCGAGGTATGCAGCAAAGCATTTGTGAAGCCACAACACGTACAACCTTGAGGCGGATGGGCTACAACAGCAGAAGACCCCACCGGGTACCACTCATCTCCACTACAAATAGGAAAAAGAGGCTACAATTTGCACAAGCTCACCAAAATTGGACAGTTGAAGACTGGAAAAATGTTGCCTGGTCTGATGGGTCTCGATTTCTGTTGAGACATTCAGATGGTAGAGTCAGAATTTGGCGTAAACAGAATGAGAACATGGATCCATCATGCCTTGTTACCACTGTGCAGGCTGGTGGTGGTGGTGTAATGGTGTGGGGGATGTTTTCTTGGCACACTTTAGGCCCCTTAGTGCCAATTGGGCATCGTTTAAATGCCACGGCCTACCTGAGCATTGTTTCTGACCATGTCCATCCCTTTATGACCACCATGTACCCATCCTCTGATGGTTACTTCCAGCAGGATAATGCACCATGTCACAAAGGTCGAATAATTTCAAATTGGTTTCTTGAACATGACATTGAGTTCACTGTACTAAACTGGCCCCCACAGTCACCAGATCTCAACCCAATAGAGCATCTTTGGGATGTGGTGGAACGGGAGCTTCGTGCCCTGGATGTGCATCCCACAAATCTCCATCAACTGCAAGATGCTATCCTATCAATATGGGCCAACATTTCTAAAGAATGCTTTCAGCACCTTGTTGTATCAATGCCACGTAGAATTAAGGCAGTTCTGAAGGCAAAAGGGGGTCAAACACAGTATTAGTATGGTGTTCCTAATAATCCTTTAGGTGAGTGTACATACATGCATACAGGGTTACCATAAAAAGTGAACAATTTCAAAAATATATTGTGCACTACCTATTTCTGATACACCAATAATACCAATAAAACTCAGTTATCTTTCAAGTTAGAAGCACTGCCCAAGTGGGAAGGGTTTTCAGCACGCATCGCTGGAACGTATTGAAGACATTTGTCTATCAAAGCTGTCATTGGCCCTTGTGCCCATCACTCAAACTGGACCCTTCCACTTCCTGTTTGTATAAAGGGTGACGTCTGCACAAAGACTTCCTCTTTTTGCCCTTCGCCTTGGTTTGTCAAGACAGGTGAGAGCTTTTGTGTGAATAAAAAACTGAAATAGCATTTTTCGCTACAGTTGTGTGTTGTTGTGTTATTTTAATTTTATTTAAATTAGCCACTCTGTTTTGTTCCGTCTGTTTTGTTCCGTCCTCAATTCATCTCGGCTTTCACACAACTACTAGTCATTTATTATTATTATTATTATTATTATTATTATTATTATTATTATTATTATTATTATTATTCAGGCTAGTTCACTGTGAGGGTTTTTGTCCACAGGACTTATTCCTCCACAGCGAGAGCGCACGGAGTGGCAGTAATAGTGGTGGCTTGGCTGCCCGGATAAGCCTCGGTCTGTAGTAAGAGACCTCGCCCACGAGAGGGGCTCCTCCGCCGGCTTACACCCGCATTACAGCCTGCACTAAACCCCGCTTCAGCTGGTGGTTTTACTACCATGGGCCCTCTGAATTCCGAACAGCGCGGCGCCCATTGTTCCTGGTACCCCCCAGGGTATCCCCGGGCCCCCTCCCCCTCCTCTTCCTCAATGTCAATCTCATCTCTGCTGAGACGCCTGTGCAAGGGTCCAAGCTCCACAGACAGGGGGAGAGATGCTGCACACTACTTGCAGTGTGTGGTACTTCACGTCGAAATCTCTCTCCGTGGCTGTACGAGGGATTCTATTCCCCATACTTCCTTGTGCCCAAGAAAGATGACGGTTTCCACCCCATCTTGGATCTGAGGTCCCTGAATCGCTGCCTCAAGGTGTTGCGTGTCAATATGTTCACCCTGCGCACCATGTCTCAGTCTATCAAGCCTGGAGACTGGTTAACCTAGGTGGATTTGAAAGATACCTATTTTCACATCCCCATTGTGCAGGCACACAGGAAGTTTCTCCGCTTTGCCTTCGAAGGCCGAGCGTTTGAGTTCGCTTCTCTCCCATTTGGCCTGTTTCTAGCTCCTCACACTTTCTCCAAGTGCATGGACGCAGTGTTGGCCCCCTTGCATTACCAGGGGGTCCGCATCCTCAATTATCTATAACTGGCTGGTCTGTTCGAACTCCAGGGAGCAGGTTCAGAGCCACACAAGCCTGATCTCTGACCGCCTCTCCAAGTTGGGCCTTCGGGTCAACAGAGAGAAGAGCTGTCTTGTGCCAACTCAGCAGGTGTAGTTCCTTGGACTGTGCCTCGATTCCATTGCCATGCTGTCCACGCTGATGCCAGAGAGAGTTGCCTCCATAAATGCGTGTCTCTCCCTTTTCCGGTTGAGAGCCCGTGTCCGGGTGTCCCTTTGTCAGAGGCTGCTGGGCCTTCTAGCGGCTGCGTCCCAAACCCTCCCCCTCAGCCTCCTTCATCTAAGGCCTCTGCAGTGGTGGTTTGGGTCCCATGGGATACATCCTTGCTCACTCAAGCGTGCTGGAAGGCACTCCGTTGTTGGCGGAGCCCTTTGAATTTAACCCTCTGTGTGCCGTTGGGACCAATCTGCCACCAAGTGGTTTTGACAACAGACGCCTCCAAGCAGGGTTGAGGAGCTGTCTGCAATGGACAGGGAGTCCGGGGCAGTTGGAGTCTACCCATCAGGGCCCTCCATATCAACGCCCTGGAATTACGAGCTGTGCTCCTCCTCCTCTCTCACTTCATGCTGACCCTTTTTGACCCTTCATGCAGTCATATTTTAGTGCAGACAGACAACACAGCGGTGGTTGCCTACATCAACAAGCAGAGAGGTCTCTGGTCGCATACACTATATCGGCTAGTGTGTCGTCTGCTTCTATGGACGCAGCCTCAGGTGCGCTACATCAGAGCAGCCCACCTCCCAAGCATCTCCAACATGGTGACGGACCTCCTACCTCGGGGAGGCCCCCCGGTGTCAGAATGGTGCCTCCACCCGCTGATGATTCAGCAGCTTTGGAGCCGCTGTGGCAAGGTAGATGTGGACCTCTTCGCTTTGGCGGAGTCCACACATCGTCCCCTACGGTTCTCCGTTCAGGATCAATCAGAGACCCTGGGGATCGACACGATGGACTTGATGGGCCTGGTTCCTTTATTGGAAATCCGGTGTTGGCTTCTGGCTTTTCTATCCCTGTCTGCCCCTGTTGAGTGTGCTTGGGAAAAGCAACACAGAACCGTTTTCCCTTCCTACCGGACTGTGACTTACATTTAGTTCATTCTGTAGATGGGAGTGCATGGGTTTTTTACACCTGTACCACTCCATTGTACATAGTTCCTTTGCCAGCAGGCCTGTGGCCCCGCCCTAGCAATACTAGCTGTGCAGAGGGCCGCTGCTGCTGTATTCAGTGGGAGGCTTTGAGTTTACTCTTGTGCCCCACTGTGTATATCATTCATTTATTGACATCAGTAGAGCATAATTTGCCGCTAGCTGCTGGCTTGCAATGTGTAACTTGCTCCTGTGTTTTGTGTGTGGTGCATGAGCTGGCTGTATATATACTCAGCAAAAAAAATAAACTTCCTCTCACTTTCAACTGCTTTTATTTTCAGCAAAATTAACATGTGTAAATATTTGTATGAACATAAAAAGATTCAACAACTAAGACATAAACTGAACAAGTTTCACAGACATGTGACTAACAGAAATGGAATAATGTGTCCCTGAATAAAGGGGGGGTCAAAATCAAAAGTAACAGTCAGTATCTGGTGTGGCCACCAGCTGCATTAAGTACTGCAGTGCATCTCCTCCACATGTACTGCACCAGATTTGCCAGTTCATGCTGTGAAATGTTACCCCACTCTTCCACCAAGGCACTTGCAAGTTCCTGCACATTTCTGGGGGGAATGGCCCTAGCCCTCACCCTTCGATCCAACAGGTCCCAGACGTGCTCAATGGGATTGAGATCCGGGCTCTTTGCTGGCCATGGCAGAACACTGACATTCCTGTCTTGCAGGAAATCACGTCCAGCGAAGGTGGGTTTGTGCCCAGGTGATGTCTGGTAAGGACCTGCCTTACAACAGGCTACAAGCCCTCAGTCCAGCCTCTCTCAGCCTATTGTGGACAGCCTGAACACTGATGGAGGGATTGTGCGTTCCTGGTGTAACTCGGGCAGTTGTTTTTGCCATCCTGAACCTGTCCCACAAGTGTGATATTCGGATGTGCCAATCCTGTGCAGGTGTTGTTACACATGGTCTGCCACTGCGAGGATGATCAGCTGTCCTTCCTGTCTCCCTGTAGAGCTGTCTTAGGTGTCTCACAGTACGGATATTGCAATTTATTGCCCTGGCCACATCTGCAGTCCTCATGCCTCCTTGCAGCATGCCTAAGGCATGGTCACGTAGGGAACCTGGGCATCTTTCTTTTGGTGTTTTTCAGAGTCAGTAGAAAGGTCTCTTTAGTGTCCTAAATTTTTATAACTATGACCTCACTGACCTTACTGTAAGAAAATGGAACCTCCTGTAGCAGTGACTGGAACTAAGACAATTCAGGTTCAATGTGATTTATTACAGAGTCCAGAATATAGATCACAGCATATAGCTGCTTTAAAATACAGTGTCCTGAAAAAGGGATTTTTCTTTTTTTGCTAAGTATAGTTCATTGGAATAGACAGTTGAGCTTGTACACTCCTTATTAATTTGAGCTTGGACGACTGCTCCTATTGTTAGCGAGGACACGTTGTGACTCGCTATGTATATACAGTGAGGGAAAAAAGTATTTGATCCCCTGCTGATTTTGTACGTTTGCCCACTGACAAAGAAATGATCAGTCTATAATTTTAATGGTAGGTGTATTTTAACAGTGAGAGACAGAATAACAACAAAAAAATCCAGAAAAACGCATTTCAAAAAAGTTATACATTGATTTGCATGTTAATGAGAGAAATAAGTATTTGATCCCCTATCAATCAGCAAGATTTCTGGATCCCAGGTGTCTTTTATACAGGTAACGAGCTGAGATAAGGAGCACTCTCTTAAAGGAAGTGCTCCTAATCTCAGCTCGTTACCTATATAAAAGACACCTGTCCACAGAAGCAATCAATCAATCAGATTCCAAACTCTCCACCACGGCCAAGACCAAAGAGCTGCCCAAGGATGTCAGGGACAAGATTGTAGACCTACACAAGGCTGGAATGGGCTACAAGACCATCGCCAAGCAGCTTGGTGAGAAAGTGACAACAGTTGGTGCGATTATTCGCAAATGGAAGAAACACAAAATAACTGTCAGTCTCCCTCGGTCTGGGGCTCCATGCAAGATCTCACCTCGTGGACGTGGAGAACGGTGAGGAATCAGCCCAGAACTACACGGGAGGATCTTGTTAATGATCTCAAGGCAGCTGGGACCATAGTCACCAAGAAAACAAATGGTAACACACTACGCCGTGAAGGACTGAAATCCTGCAGCGCCCGCAAGGTCCCCCTGCTCAAGAAAGCACATGTACAGGCCTGTCTGAAGTTTGCCAATGAACATCTGAATGATTCAGAGGAGAACTGGGTGAAAGTGTTGTGGTCAGATGAGACCAAAATCGAGCTCTTTGGCATCAACTCAACTCGCCGTGTTTGGAGGAGGAGGAATGACCCCAAGAACACCATCCCCACCGTTAAACATGGAGGTGGAAACATTATGCTTTGGGGGTGTTTTTCTGCTAAAGGGACTGGACAACTGCACCACATCAAAGGGACGATGGACGGGGCCATGTACCGTCAAATCTTGGGTGAGAACCTCCTTCCCTCAGCCAGGGCATTGAAAATGGGTCGTGGATGGTTATTCCAGCATGACAATGACCCAAAACACACAGCCAAGGCAACAAAGGAGTGGCTCAAGAAGAAGCACGTTAAGGTCCTGGAGTGACCTAGCCAGTCTCCAGACCTTAATCCCATAGAATATCTGTGGAGGGAGCTGAAGGTTCGAGTTGCCAAACGTCAGCCTCGAAACCTTAATGACTTGGAGAGGATCTGCAAAGAGGAGTGGGACAAAATCCCTCCTGAGATGTGTGCAAACCTGGTGGCCAACTACAAGAAACGTCTGACCTCTGTGATTGCCAACAAGGGTTTTGCCACCAAGGACTAAGTCGAAGGGGTCAAATACTTATTTCCCTCATTAACATGCAAATCAATGTATAACTTTTTTGAAATGCATTTTTCTGGATTTTTTTGTTGTTATTCTGTCTCTCACTGTTAAAATACACCTACCATTAAAATTATAGACTGATCATTTCTTTGTCAGTGGGCAAATGTACAAAATCAGCAGGAGATCAAATACTTTTTTCCCCCACTGTAGTTCCTTTGCCAACAGTCTGTGGCCCCACCCCAGCTATGCTAGATGTGCTGGGGGCCACTGCTGCTGTGTCCAGCGGAAGGCACTTGAGTTGTACATATTGTTCCATTATTTAATTGAATTATCCAGCAGTGGCTATCCAGTCTGGCTAGCCCGCTGCATGTTGCGCACAGGGTGTGGTCTTGGTATTGGCCCTGCTCCTAGCCCTGCTAGAAGAGCAGGAGGCTGCTATTACTAGGCTTTGCGATAGGCACAAGGTTCTTGTTGCCCCATGGATACACCATTCATTATTTCTTCTTAGTTCAGCGTGACTGCGGTCTTCGGGTCTGGGCAGCCCAGATGTGGCCCCAAGGAGCCCCTGTGGCTTCTGTCATAGAGTTGGTACGGCTCCTAGTAGGTACGCCTCGGGGCAAGCTCTCTTACCAGCTCACTGCCTCCTCCGTTGCGACGGTTTGGTTATACTGTAACCCCTCTCCCTTGGGCAGTGCTTCTCGAAAGATAACGATAGATTGCATATGCAACTGTGGTTATCTGAGAAAAGAAGCACTGCCCAAGGGTTGCAAGGTTGCGCGAGAGTTCTAGATCCCGGTGAAAAGAGGAAGTCTTTGTGCAGACGCCTCCTTTTGTACAAACAGGAAGTGGTAGGGTCCTGTTTGAGTGACGTGCACAAGGGCCAGTGGCAGCTTTGATAAACAAATGTCTTTGATACGTTCCAGCGATGCACGCTGAAAACCCCTCCCCCTTGAGCCGTGCTTCTTCTCTCAGATAACCATGGTTGCATATGCAAACTATCGTTTCTTTTCTAGTTTCTGGGTGTCCAGCATTATGAGCTCTGCAGGTAACCCTGGCAACTGTCAGTGTGAAATATGTAGTCAGAACACAATCCATCCATCCATCCTGGCAGGCATAGGGCGCAAGACTAGTTGGATCACAATACATTTTTGAAATGCTGTTCTTATATAATCACCCTGTACATACTGTACATACATGCAGTCATTCAAACCTACTGTGACAGTGTGAGGGGTATGTCCAGCACTGCCGGGGCACTCAAGGCACTCAAGGAACACATAGACAGGATACAGTGCAAATAAGTGCAAGTTTATAACAGTGCTCAAAATCAAATTGAGACAAACTTAAACTCCTCTTCAAGTCTACCTAAACACATGACCCCTAACTACACAAATATTAATAATAAACATGAAGAAGAAAACACACTAGCAACCATACACAGTCCGTAATCCAAGTTCAATCTGTTGTACACAAAACCAAGTCCATGTATTGTAGCCATAGTCTCTCTCTATCTTTCTCTCTCTCACTCTCTCTCTCTACTTTTCAGCCTTAGATAAGAACTGTACAGGTGTCAGGTCTATGTAAATGTCTTTGTGGCTAACCACTGTACACTATAAAACACTGCTATACATTTGCCTGTATCTCACTGTATTATTTACAGTGAAATACGATGTGACATTTTAGCGGTGTGTTACTGTAAAATGCAGATCCTGTCGTTTTCCACTCCTGAGTCAAGATTGAAACCTTTAGAGCTGGGTCTGTCGCTGATAGCTAGGCGGCCTGTCTCTCTCTCTCTCTCTCTCTCTCTCTCTCTCTCTCTCTCTCTCTCTCTCTCTCTCTCTCTCTCTCTCTCTCTCTCTCTCTCTCTTCCTCTCTCTGTCTCCTTCTGCTTCTCCTTCTGTCTTGCACACTACTGCATCTTGGTTGTTTTCTATAAATCTCCCTCCCTCTCTCTTTCTCTCTTCCTCTATTTCTCCTCTGTATAGATATCACACTGAAATGCCACCAAATTGCCGGCAACATTTGCCTGCTTTTTTCCTGTTGCCCCCCATTCACACTGGATTTGAATGCGGGAAAATTGCCGTCAAGGATGCATTAACTGTCTCTGTCTCTGTGTCTCACACTGTCTGCCTGACCACTGTATCTCAGTAGATCTCCCTCCCTCTCTCACACACACAGACACATATACATGCACCCACGCAGCCTCCTAGATAACTGCTGGGCCACTCTATAAATCTCCACCTGTCTGTGTGGCTAACTTCTGTGTCTCAGTAGATCTCTATAATAAAACATTACAAAACATACTCATGACAAAACAGTCATTTTCCCTTTCTCTTTCTCTCTCTCTCTCTTTGCAGGTTATAATACAATACAGTACTGTTCTCTGCCTCTCCCCCCCTTCCTTCTCTCCTTGACCACTTATTCAATATATCTTGGGAAATCCTCATAAAACCACAATATCACAATGTATCACTCTCTCAATCTATCCAGGTGTTCACCGATTCACTATAACTATAACCCCTCTCTTTCTCTCAATGGCTCTGTCCAGCTGTGAGCTCTCTATAACCCCCCTCTCACTTGCTCTCCCTCTTGCTCACCCTTTCTCTCTCCCTCACTCTCACTCCCTTACACAATTCCTTTCTCTCACTCTTCCCCTATCTCTCTTACTCACCCTCTCACTGCCTTTCTCTCTCTCCCAGGCCTTTGATGCGTTCATCTACATTTTCTTTGCTCTGGAGATGGTTGTGAAGATGGTGGCTCTTGGGATCTTCGGGAGGAGGTGTTACCTTGGCGACACCTGGAACCGGCTGGACTTCTTCATTGTCATGGCTGGGTAAGACACACCTATTTTCACTTCACCCACCCAGCTGATGCCCCTGTACTACACAAAATTGTTGTCTCCAATTTCTTCTTGCCTTCAATCCCTTCTGGTGTGCTGTAGCTTTTGTGATGTTTGATGGTCAGGTGATATCTGATTCAGACTGACTGACTGGCACACTCACTGACTGAATAACTGATGCACTGAGTGACTGACCGACCGAAGGACCGACTTACTGACTGATACATTGACTGACTGATGCACTAACTGACTGACTGACTGACTGGTTGGACAGTACAGTATATTAGCGTGGCAAATATTTCAAAAGGTAAATTAATAGGAAATAAAATAAAAATAAAAACTTGAAAGTACAATGTCAGGTCTTCTCTTCTACAACCACCCCCCACCCCCCCAGCTGTGTTGGTAATTGTTTTTGGTTTTTTTGATGGTGAGGGTTGTTTTTTTCTCAGTTTATTTTTTCTTTCTTTTTTCTTTTTTGGTAAAGGAGTTTATTTTTAGCTTAGCAGAGTCTGAGCTGAGAGCGGATGAATAGTGACTCTGTCAAACGTGCGCGAGCCGAGCAGCCACCTACGCTGTGGAGAGAGAGAGAGAGAGAGAGAGAGAGAGAGAGAGAGAGAGAGAGAGAGAGAGAGAGAGAGCACATGGAGGAAGTGTGGGGGGGGAGAGAGTGTGAGAGGGAGGGGGAGGAGCAGAAAAACATAGAGAGAGGGAGGAAGAGAGGGAATGAGGGAGAGGAGGTAGAGAAGCACATGGAGAGAGGAAGGGGGTGGAGGAGACGCACATGGAAAGAGGAAGAGGTGATTGTCTCTATCTTTCATTCCTGTGTCTCTAGGTCTCTCTCTCTCCCTCTCTCTCTCTCTCTCTCTCTCTGTCTCTGTGCATCTCTGTGTCTCTCTATGTGTCTGCTGTGTGCTGTGTATGGGGGAGGGTTAATGGGAACTGAGTCAAACAGCAGATCGTTAGATTAGAGGTGGGGGAGGAGTGCCAGGAGCAGCCCACCCCCCACAGAGTCATGTCTGATCAAAAGAGATTGAGGTTCCCAAGTACAGCGTGAATGACTGCATAGCCATGAGAGAGGGAGGGAGGGAGGGAGGGAGTGAAAGTGGTAGTTGGAGATGAAGAGAGAGACATTTTTCGAATGTTCCTTATAGTTAATTTTACTTAATAAAAAACATAAAAAACATAATTAGGGAACTATCTTACCTACTTTAGTTAAACTGTGTTCCCTCCCTGTACAAAACTCTGTGTATTATACTTTGTAGCTGCAATTGACTGTAACAAGATAGCAGAAAATGGAGGGTTCAGCATGTTGAACAGTCTCAAAAGAAAGTAACAATATCCTCCTCACTGAGAATCTTCAAATGCCCAGGGGAGTGGAAAAAAGAAAGGAAAAAGGAAAGGTTCTAGGGCACTCCAAGACTTAGCACTGGCTTGGTGATCTGTGATCTCCCTGGTCTAAATGAGACGCAGCTGTCAACGCTGATGACCCAGCCCCTACCAACAGCCATGCCATGACAGAGCCAACTTGCCACATTGACACTATTGGAGGCAATTTTTTGAAATCTTTGCAAATTTATTAAAAATAAAAAACAAAAAAAGCACATGTACATAAGTATTCACAGCCTTTGCCATGACTCTCAAAATTGAGCTCAGGTGCATCCTGTTACATTACATTACATTATTTGTCATTTAGCAGACGCTCTTATCCAGGGCAACTTACAATTGTACCCATTTATACAGCTGGGCATTTTACTGGAGCAAAGTAAGTGAAGTAACTTGCTCAAGGGTACAACAGCACTGCCCCACCCCGGATTTGAGTCCAGAGCCCTAACCACTACTCCACAGTGCTCCCTTTCCACTAATCATCTGTTTCCACTGATCATCCTTGAGATGTTTCTACAACTTGATTGGAGTCCACCTGTGGTAAATTCAGATGATTGGATATGATTTGGAAAGGCACACACCTGTTTATATAAGGTCCCACAGTTAACAGTGCATGCCAGTGCAACAAACCAAGCCATGCAGTCCAAGAAATTGTCTGTAGATCTCCGAGACAGGATTGTATCGAGGCACAGATCTGGGGAAGGGTACAGAAAAATGTCTGCAGCATTGAAGGTCCCAATGAGCACAGTGGCCTCCATCATCCGTAAATGGAAGAAGTTTGGAACCACCAAGACTCTTCCTAGAGCTGGCCGCCTGGCCAAACTGAGAAGGGCCTTAGTCAGGGAGGTGACCAAGAACCCAATGGTCACTCTGACAGAGCTCCAGCATGTCTCTGTGGAGAGAGGAGAACCTTCCAAAAGAACAACCATCTGTGCAGCACTCCACCAATTAGGCATGTATGGTAGAGTGGCCAGACGGAAGCCACTCCTCAGTAAAAGGCACATGACAGCCCGCCTGGAGTTTGCCAAAAGGCACCCGAAGGACTCTCGGACTGATGAAACAAAGATTGAACTCTTTGGCCTGAATGGCAAGCGTCATGTCTGGAGGAAACCAGGCACCGCTCATCACCTGGCCAATACCATCCCTACAGTGAAGCATGGTGATGGCAGCATCATGCTGTGGGGATGTTTTTCAGTGGCAAGAACTGGGAGACTAGTCAGGATCGAGGGAAAGATGAATGCAGCAATGTACACAGACATTCTTGATGAAAACCTGCTCCAGAGCACTCTGGACCTCAGACTGGGGTGAAGGTTCATCTTCCAACAGGACAATGACCCTAAGCACACAGCCAAGATAACAAAGGAGTGGCTACAGGACAACTCTGTGAATGTCCTTGAGTGGCCCAGCCAGAGCCCAGACTTGAAGCCGATTGAACATCTCTGGAGAGATCTGAAAATGGCTGTGCACTGACGCTCCCCATCCAACCTGATGGAGCTTGAGAGGTCCTGCAAAGAAGATTGGGAGAAACTGCCCAAAAATAGGTGTGCCAAGCTTGTAGCATCATACTCAAAAAGACATGAGGCTGTAATTGGTGCCAAAGGTGCTTCAACAAAGTATTGAGCAAAGGAAAATAATGAATTTAATCCATTTTGGAATAAGGCTGTAACATAACAAAATGTGGAAAAAGTGAAGCACTGCACTGTATCTCTCTCTTTCACTGGAAGAAGTTAATCCACAGTGGAGTGCAGAGGAGAGGGAGAACAGAGATCAAATTGAAGAGGTAGGCAGGGCAGAGTAATCTGTGTCTGTGTACAGAGATCTGTCTCCCCTATTCTCTACAGGAGAAGTGAGGGATTAGAATGAGAGGGAGAGAGAGCAAGAGAGGAAGGGAGAGTGGAACATTAAGGAATACTGTATCAAATTCAAATTCAAAACAAGCTTTATTAGCATGAGACAAGCTTTATTGGCATGAGATGTTGGCACAAGTATTGCCAAAGAAATCGGGTACTTTGAAATTAAATACACTAACATTAAAAAGCTTTACAAATATAAAATAAAATATTGGGTTATTTACATTTTACATATATTTTACATGGTTTATGTGCTGTGTTGGTGGTGAGGAGACAGGGTTGTGGTTCTCTGTCCGTGTGGCAGGCTGTGGCGTACTCTGCTGCGATCACAACGCAGTCTCTGTGCTCCACCAGCACCACTCTGAGCCGTGCCTCTGTGCTGAGCTGAGGGAAGTCAGGGACTCTGCTGGTGGATCTAGAGAAAAAGGCATCTCTGACCTGTGTATATTTGGAGCAGGTCAGGGTGAAGTGTGCCTCTGTCTCTACCTCTCCAGACCCACACTGTCCACACAAGCGTCTGTCTCTGGGGGTTCAGGTCTGCCTGTGCTGTCCAGTCTCCACCTCCAGGTTGTGATCACTCAGTCTGTACCTGGTCAGAGTCCATCTCTGCTTGGGGTCTGTGACCAGTGTCAGGTAGCCTGCCTGGCTGTATGCTCTGCCCAGGGCCCTGTAGTACTCCAGCTTGTTTTGTTGTTTAGTTTGCTCAATGTAGCTGCAGTGCAGCGTCACAGTGATGTGCTGGAGCTGGGGGGGCTGTCTCCTGCCTTGGCTGTTCAGTATCTCTGTGCTGTCAGTGTGGCTCTGGGCACAGAGCCTCAGGGCCAGCTGGCCGAGGGTGTCTGTGTGGGGGGTGCGTTCCTGCTGCCTCAGGGTGCTGTGCTGGAGAGTCTCTGGGCTGCTGTGTTTCAGGTGCAGCCAGTATTTCGGGGCTCTCATCTGCACTGCACAAGCCAGAGGCAGGTGCCCCAGTTCGGCTTGGCAGCCATTGTTGGGGCTGCTCCTGTGGAGCTTCAGCACGTTCCTGCAGAACTTGGCATTCAGGGCTTCTCTCTCCCTTTTCCCCCAATAAATTTGAAGGGACAGCATATGAAGACCAATCTGTCAGTCAGTGTATCAGTCAGTGAGTCAGACAGTGTAGCAGTCAGTCAGTGTGGGGGAGGGAGGTAGACAGAGACTCTGGAGTGAGATGGAAAAATAGAGCAGAGAAGGAGAGAGGGAGAGCTGGGTATAATAGGAAGGTAAAGGAAAAGAGAGAAGGAAATTATGGAATAATTAGGGAACTATCTTACCTACTTTAGTAAAACTCTGTTCCCTGCCTGTGTATAAAACTCAGAATGATTTTGAGAAAGAAAGATGGAAGGATTGAGGAGGAGAGAGATAAAGAGGAGGATGGAAAGCTGGGGATACTGAGAAAGAAAGGCATGGAGAGATTGAGAGAGAGGGGAAGAAAGGGGGTGAGGAGAGGAGGAGCTCCAGGAAATGGAGAGAGAGGAAAAGAGGAGTGAAATGAATTAACAGAATGGAGGATAAGGGAGAGAGGGAGAGCTGGATTTTTAGAGAGGGATTGAAAGAGAGGAGGGATAAGTGAAAAGAAAGAGTGGGTGGGAAGAATAGTGGGAGAGAAGGAGAGCTGGAGGTAAAGAGACAAACAAGGAAAGGGAGAAAGGGAGAGAGCAAGGAGGTGGGGAAAGAAAGAGTAAGTGGGACAGTAAGAACTATAAACACTCTCACACACAAGCACACGCTCACAAACAGACACACACACTCACACAGACACAATGGTTCACACACCCTTGCCTCCAGTCAGATCCAGTCACAATTAAATATTTAAACTTTTGGATACAGTTTGAGTTTTGCTGTTTGAGAATGAAAGAAAGAAGAGATATGAAAGAAAAACAACCAAAGATAAACCCCCAAAATCACCCCAAGGCATGACAGCAAATTATTGTAATGACCCAAATGACACATTTCATTCTGGCAACCTTGTGAGAGAGTTGTAGTTTGGTTATGTTCTGGTTCTGATAAAGATGTGACCTCGACCACACAAAGTCGATAATGTTCTCTGTCTGTGGCATAATAATGTTCTAAATAATAATAATCTTACAGGGCCCTCTTTGGAGCCATACTCATCGAACCCAAACTGTATCATGGCACAGGCTTCTTGTCAGAACCAAAACACAACCAAACTGCAACTTCACATAGCATTGCCAGAGCACAATGTGTCACCTGGGGCTGTATTGGATTCACTGCTGTCACTCTTTCTGTCTCTTGTGTCTTGGTTGAGAGCTAAGCTGAACCCATTGATCTTAAATCACAGTGGAAGATAACAGCAGATCACATCTGCTTCATGGTCAGCTCACTGATGGAGCAGAAGGAATAGTAATAGTGTATATATTCACACTGAGGGTTCACTTCCAGTTCAGTCCTGTTAAGCCAATGTCACCCGATCTGATCCTCTGTCAGCTATTGTTGTTGCACTGACACACTGACTGACTGCTCCTCTGGCATTCCTCAGTGACAACCAGCTGGACCAATTGAGAGTCCTCAATTGCTCTCACCCTGCCATTATATACCTGCTCCGTTTCCCAGCCCCAACAACCAAAATGCGTTTTGGTGATTTGTAGACACCAGGATATTTCTATTGACTAGACAGGAGCTGGGGGCCCATTCTTCTTCTTTAAATAAATAAATAAATAAATAAATAAATAAATAAATATAAAAATAAAGAAAGAACATAACTGAAAATAATAGGTTCCCAGCTTAAAATCAGACTGCTGTGCTGTGCAGAGTCCCAACAATGAGTCTCTGTTCTGGTGGCATCAGCAGTCGTATATAACTGGATTCAGGTAATAGAAAAAATGTATATATTTATACAGGGGGGTATCATGGTGAGGCAGCATAGTCTGCAATCTCCCGCTAGCAGTGTTTGAAACAGCATGCAGCAGGCTTCCAGAAGTTTAAGAAATGCTGCAGGGAGTACTCAATTTCCACAGCAAAGCATCGGATTTCGATAAGTTCCTCTCTCTCTTTTTTTTTTCCTGGCAAAGTTCAATATTGACTCTCTGCAAGAAAGTTTTCATCTCCCCCCCCTCCCACTTTATGACACGTCTTTGATGTCATCTGTTGAGAATTGGGAAGGGGGAGGGGGGTGCTGAAAAGGGTATGAAAGCACATGCACACACGCACACAAAAAAAATGGGCATACATTTTACTTAAGCTATTTATTCTGTGTACTGTGCTTTAGTCATGTGTGAATATCATTCCATATCTCTTCAGTGTAGTTATTTATGTCCATTTATAATGTTTTGGGAACATTTTCACAACATCCTCCCTGGTGTTTGCAAAATCCTGTCACCACAACGTCCCTTGGATCTGAATTCATACACACACATGCACATACAGTTGATTGCATAAGTATTCACCTCCCAAGGATTTTTTGCCATTTTGTTATATTACAATCTGGAATGACAGTGAGATTTAATTGTGATTCTCTCCCTTTGATTAACACCACATACACAACACCTTAAAGATGCTAAATATGTTTTTATTCTGAAACACAAGTTAATTAAACATACAAAAAATGAAATGTGTTAGTTGCATAAGTATTCACCACTCCGAGGCAATACATGGTAGAAACACCTTGGCAGCAAATACAGCTGCTAGTCTTTTTGGGTATGTATCTACCAACTTTGCACATCTGGTTTCTGTATTTTTTGCAAAATTGCTCAAGATCACAATAGTTGGATGGACACAGTTGAGTAATGGCAACTTTCAAGTCTTGCCACAGATTGTCAATTGGAATAAGGTCTGGGCTTTGTCTAAGCTATTCTAGGACACTCAGCTTCTTGTTTTAAAACCACTCCAGTGTAGCCTTGGCCGTATGTTTAGGATCATTGTGTTGCTGAAAGGTGAACCTCGGCCCCAGTCCAAGGTTTCTTCCAGACTGAAGCAGGTTTTCCTAAAAGATTTTCCTGTATTTGGCTCCATCATGCCCTTAATCCTGACAAATTTTCTAGTCCCTGCCATTGAAAAATATGCCCATAACATGATGCTGCCACCATACTTTACTGTGGGGATGGTGTTCTCAGGGATGTGAACAGTGTTGGGTTTGTGCCACACATAGCATTTTGCATTTAGGCCAAAAAGTACATCTGATCAGAGAACCTTTTGCCACATCTTTGCTGTGTCTCTTCCACATGCCTTATGGCAAAATCCAAATGGGATTTCATGTGATGGATTTTCAGTAATGGCTTTCTCCGTGACAATCCATATTCCAGCTTTATGGGGCACCTGGGTAATAGTTGACATATGGACAGTTTCTCCCATCCTGGCTGTGGAACTCTGTAGCTCCTTCAGATATACCATTGGCATCTTGATGGCTTCTCTAAGTCATAGTTGTGCCATATTCTTTCCATTTTTCATAATGGAGTTAACTGTGCTCCAGGGGATGTTCAAAGTTTGGGATGTTTTTTTAATAGCCCCAACCCTGACTGGTGCTTTTCCAGACCTTTTTCTCAGACTTGTTTTGAAAGCTGCTTGGTCTTCATGGTGTGGTTGTTTGGATATGCTCTCTGATATACTGTAGGGCAGTGGTGCCCAAACACGGTCCTGGGAGCCGAGTTAAGAAAATTATGATTAAGGGTTACCTGTAAAACCTGTTGGATAGGAGCTCTTGAGGACTGGGTTTGAGCAGCAGTGCTCTAGGGCCTTCCAGAAACAGGTGTATTTTATTTGAGATCATGTGACACTAATTGGACACAGATGGACTCTTTTCAACAAATTATGCGACTTCTGACGGCAATTGGCTGCACCATAGCTTATTTAATTGTGTCATAGCAAAGCAAGTTAATATTTACGCAATCACGTCTTCATTTGTTGTATTCATAGTTAAATTTAAAAAAAATTATAATAGATTTTTAATTTTTGTATGCAACATTGACATAATATAATACTGTGTAGATCAGTGACAGAAAATCCAAATTAAATCAATTTTAGTTCCAGATTGTATCATTACAAAATGTCCAGACGTCCTTGGGGGGTGAATCCTTATGCATCCAATGTATGCACACACACGCACACACACACACACTCACATTCATATGCACACTCTCTCACAGTGACACACATACACACACACACACACACAAATACTCCCAAACACATCCACACCAACACATATTCTCACATGCACTCTCACACGCACACAATGATCATGTACATCTATAGGGAGACCCCTCTAGCTCCCATTACATTATAATTTGTATTTCTATCTGGAACATCACACAGGGTGAAAACAGATAGGACACAAACCATTGAGTATGTTTTTTTAATGTTTTATATTATTTATTTAATTTTAATGTGATTTAGATGACATCAAGCTAAAAGCATTATGTTATCCTAATGAGCCCTATGGGACTGACCAATGACCCAAACACTAAGTACTGGCACTAACTCAAGTCCTGCTTTAGCAGAATCCAGTAGAGTTTAGCTGTAAATTATCACTATAAATATAAAAATAGAGAATATGGTAATGGCCTCATCCGTTGTTTTGAGAACATAATTCCCCTTGGAGTCTGGAATTGTTTGCGCCACGCCACTTGTTTCTGTGTTCACTTTATTAAAACGTTGCCACAATGTTATTCAGTTACTTGGGATCCTGCCTGACAGATGACCGATCTCTGCCTCTCCTTTGTGCCTATGTATGAAATAAGCAGGATTAAGATCAGATAAATTGAATTCAAATACATGGCAACAGGAATAGATAGCAATAGATAGGGATATAGATAGGGAGCAGGTTAATGGGATCTAGATAGTACATTAGCCCATTCTGATACATTGTTATCATTTACCATACAGCACAAATATATTTAGTATACAAAATATGGTAGAAATTTGTGTTTTTCCTGTGCCACACTGGCCCCTTTTGGTACATTTGTAATAAACGGATGAACACTACCGGTCAAAAGTTTGAGAACACCCCCATTTTTTCAGTTTTTATTGAAATGTAAGCAGTTCAAGTCTAGTGAATAACCTGAAATGGTACAAAGGGAAGCAGTAAACTAACAGAGGTTAAAAAAAAGTTTAGTTACAAAAAACTGAAAAATAATGTACAAATAATAATGTATAAATAAGAGTTATATACTGTGTTACTACACCCTCTTAAGCATTATTTGGCAGTGTTACGCACAGCTCCTGTGCGTAGAAGTTACACTGTATTCTTACAATGCGCACATCGTTTGAAAGCTTATTCTCTTGGCTACCAGCGTTTCATTCTCATACACATCCGATTTACAGTTTCTTTATCGCCCGCCGTCATTCAGAGCCTGGGGGGGTAAACACCCAGTCTGGGCTGGGGGGCTCTTTTAGACGGTCACAGATCACTCGGTTTCGATCAAATTTCTTTGCAAATAGTCTTGTTTTGTTCAGAACAACCTAAAGATGAATCCAGTATATATTATGTGATGTTCTATCAAACACAGAGAAGTTCAGATCCAATTATGTAAAATCGCTGTGTATTTGTACACTGTAAACAGAGCTTTCCATCTTGACATTTTGAGCCCTCTACGGGTGTGTGTTGCTTCTACCAAAATGTGGATGGTCTTGTTTTGATCAGTAGACTGTTTGGTTCCAGAATATGTTGATCACTGTCGATCACTCCATCCTCCTCTCCTGCCTCACTGACCTTGGAATCTCTGGGACTGCTCTCACCTGGTTCTCCTCCTACCTCAGCGACCGGACCTACCAAGTGACATAGCGAGGTTCCTCATCCACCCCCCAACATCTCCTCACAGGCATACCCCAAGGCTCCATCCTGGGCCCCCTCATCGGATCCTACCACTTCTATGCTGATGGTGCCCTGATCTTCCTGTCGTTTCCCACTTCTGACACTCGCATCTCCTGTTGCATCTCTTCCTGTTTGTCTGCTATCTCCAAATGGATGCACTTGCACCACCTGAAGCTCAATCTCTCCAAATCGGATCTCCTGTTTTTCCTCCACTCTTCCTCACCTTCTGCTGATCTCTCCATCTCGATCCCCTTGGAATCCACTACACTCTCTCCTTCTTCCGCTAAAAATCTAGGAGTCACCCTCGATCCTGCGCTCTCCTATAACCAGCACATCACCATGCTGACACGCACCTGTAAATTCTTCCCGAGCAACATACTACTCGACTCAGCTGCTCGTCAAGTCAATGGTCCTCTCCCGCCTGGACTACTGCAACTCCCTTCTGGCTGGCCTGCCTGCAACTACCACCCGTCTGCTCCAACTCATCCAGAACTCTGCGGCTCATCTGGTATTCTCTCTGCCTCGATTCACACACGCTACTCCACTGCTCTGCTCCCTCCAAAGGCTCCCGATACCGGCACGCATTCAGTTCAAGACATTGACCCACACCTACCACTGTCTTGACAACACTACACCAAGCTACCTTCAGTCACTCGTCTCCCCATACATCCCCTCCAGACTGTGGTCTTCCAGTGCCAGAAGACTAACTCTGCCTCCTCTCCACTCCACTTCCTCCAGAGCCCGCTTCTTCTCATCCCTGGCCCATAAATGGTGGAACGACCTTCCCACCGAAGTCAAAATAGCAGAGTCCTTGACCTCCTTCTGGTGCTTACTCAAGACACATCTTTTCAGACAGTACTTGTAATATTAGTCCTTTTAATCCATGTAAGATAGCACTTCACCAGCATTTTATCATGCTTCTTGCGTTACTAATACTTGTATTATTGATTGATTTCCCCCTTGCTTCCTTTCCCGTAGCCCTTGATTGTGACCTAACATCTTAACAGCAATTAGCTTTTACTTTCCAGGATGTATGACCTCACTTACTGTACTTACCTGCGTAAATTGGAAGTTGTAAAATGTATTATAATTTGAATTGCTTTTTAAAATGTAAATTTGAATTTGTAATGTTTGATGCCTTGTACTTAACTGTATTCTTGCACTTTGTATTGCACTAATGTTGTAAGTCGTCCTGGATAAGGGTGTCTGCCAAGAAAAAAAAAATACAAATAAAATAATAATAATAATGTGTCATAATTGTCAATATTTTCTGAGATTTTGTAATCCTACTCAGACCAAGTATCCCCCCAACCCCCAAGTAAATGCCAGGGGGGTATACAAAACTAAATTTTCACATTGTTAGAAAGCTGAGAGTCTCCGCTTTTTCACAACAGTGAAGAGTACACATGGGATTAAAGAGAAGCACACAGATTTGATGCCCATTTAAGGGTACCAGAGGGGTTTGTCAGCTTAAGGCATTATATTTTGTATATACTTCTACCACGTTACGAATATGTTTGTTCTGTATCAGTTATGGCTGATGGAAGTGGTGTACATAGTTGTACACACAGTGACCTAGGGGGTATTGTCCAGCAGGGCTGAGGTGCTACAAGTGCCTTGTGAACAAGTGTTGTCTTGAGCAGACACTGGGAAATGGTTGGGCAGTTTCGTCAAGCCTGTGTATGTATGTGTGTGTGTGTGTGTGTGTGTATGTGTAGGTGTGGGTGTTTAGGTGTGTGAAGTTGTGTGAGAGTGTGTGTGCATTGGTGTGATTGTGTGTGTGTCCCTCTCACTCACTCTCTGACTTTCTTCTTTGTTTTGTTGTTGTGTTGTTGTGCTGTGCATCGGATTCCCAGTATGGTGGAATACTCCCTGGATCTCCAGAACATCAACCTCTCGGCCATTCGAACAGTAAGAGTCCTGCGGCCTCTCAAAGCCATCAACAGGGTGCCCAGTGAGTTGCCTGCTTTCTTACATTTATTTTTCTTCTCTCTGTGTCCTTTTGAAAAGAAGTATCAGAGGTGTTATAATTAAAATAATATATATTATTTAATATAATATCATAAAAAGTGTATTGTGTATATTTTGTGGGGCCTCATCTACACTGGCTATGCTAACATGCTGGTCAAGAGGTCATGGCACTTGAGGTCCTGCTGGGACTTATTTAAGCTGGTGGGGCTGGTAAGAGATTGAGACCAGTTTGGTTTATGTTTGAGTGCAAATTGTGAGAAAGGCTAGAGAACTGAAAATGTAATATATCTTGTAATGTTTATGTAGACTATAAAATAGAGTAAGAGAACTACCTTGTGTTATTATTGTATTATTTATATACATAGTACACAAGAAATAGAAATGGAAATATATATCTAAAATAGAGATCTCAATACAGCTAAGTGAATTATTAAAAAAAAATGCATTGCAGCGACCTTACTAAATATAATAAGTTTGTATTCCAATCATTATGTTTTGTGTTTGAATGCAAATTAAGCAAACAGAGAAACAAGACATGGGGAAAGCACTTTGTTTTCAACCTGTTTTGTGGGATTCAATATTATGCTACTTGCAGCAGTATTTCAAATTAGCATGGAGCACACTGAGTGGGAAGGAAAATTTGCTTCAAACTCCACTTGGGGTCAGTAGGATCAAAGGAAAGACTCCAGCTATTGCCACTACTTCAGAATCAATACAATCTCAGATAAGAGGTGTACAGAGCAACCCACCCACACTGTGTGCAACATTGGATAGTGCTGAACAATGCCCTTCTGAAACCCCCCCAGCCTAAATTCATTTCCTGCAGGGTATTACTGCAGACATTATGGGAACATCTCCCTTGTGTTCTTGCTGACCCTATGGTTGAAAGGTAGACTTGTTAACCTTGGGCCCAGCTCTATTGCTAGTTGCGACCAAGATAGAAGTCAAAATTGAAATGTCTCCAAGTCACTGTTGTTTCGGGAGCACCTTGTGTCTTGTGAGTTAGTGACCTTCAAGACATCCTCTTCCCCTGCAGGCGCTGTAACTTTCAGCTTTAGATCATAAGAAAGCAAGAAAGTATTCAAACAGTGTCAACGTCTTGATTCAGTCTCATCACAAACATCACAAAGCGTACCTGGTGAATAACTGTTACTTATGTAGCCCGTGAAATTGATACACTACACAGGACACATTAACTTCTTTGGGGGTTCTTTATTTTTGTTATATGTTGCCGAGAGGGTGTGCAACTGGCCTTTCTAAATTGGCATGAAATGAATTTACTATAGGACATACGAGGTACGGGATATAAAATAAAAACAATACAAGATAATACACAACAACACTAAACAATACGGCAGTGTGCTTACAGCTTCGCTAACCACGAGGAGACATCAGGTTACTTCATTAACTCAAGGCATCCGTCACGATAAACACCTAAAACACGTAATATGTTCACATATCAAAGACTATAAATATATAAACCTGTATACATTTACATTTCAACAAGATGTCATAACTAAATTGGAGATTTACCCGCGATTAGCTCCGATAAACCACAGCATCCATCTTGCATCACTCTCCCCCATTCAGCTCTACCCGGAAACGCAATGAAAATGGAAGTGCTTAACTTAACCTAATTAACTTCTACGGAACAGCGGCCCCTAGTGGCGGGAGGTGAGAAGGACCTTAGAGATGTCACCATTTAGATTAATCTTTGTATTCGTTTCTCTGCGGTCCACAAATTAGTTTTAACACTTTCCTTTTCTACCCTTTTAAATGACCAATCAGTGGGTATGCAACCTTCAAACTGTATAGAGCTTAATAAGTTTATACATAAATTAATTAAATCTAAATACGTCACAAGGAAACTAAACTACAAGGAAATTAACTATATCCAAATGTACCACCTGGCTACACTTATTAAAGTGAAACTGAGTTACCCCGCCTAGCACTTGCTTTAAACATCTGATCTCCATTTAAAGTCAATGCAATCACAAAAATACTGCAAAAACCTGTCTTTACCACAGCAAGCACTGTTCCCTGGCCAGTCCCACACGCTTGGGAGAAATAGCATTGGGCTTTGGAATTGCAGCATTTATCATATTCAAAAGGGAGTATTTTCACTTTAAATCACAATCCCATAATACAATATATAAAGCATAGTGGTATTGTACATGTAAAAACAATTGCTGTACATGTGCCTGCATATCACTGTTTTCTTAACAGTTACAACCTTGTGGCATTTGAATGATGCATTACTGTAGACTGTCCTACACAGATTTCAAGAAAACCCAGTGTCTGGTTGTAGAAGCCGGACACAAGGAGGGAGAGAGTCTCGGGTTCCGATGGTGTCCGGGTTTTATTGGGGTTCACAGGAACCAAAACCAAAACCAAAACCAAAACCAAAACCAAAACCAAAACCAAAACCAAAACCAAAACCAAAACCAAAACCAAAACCAAAACCAAAACCAAAACCAAAACCAAAACGCTCCAGGCACTTAGGGTTGGAAGTCTCAGTCCTCCTTCTTGCCAGTTAACTGCCCCCGTGGGGGGAGGGATTAAATAGACAAGGCACAGCTGCCACTGACATCACAATCGCCACAGTGCTCATTGCCCGCAGTCGTGAGTCCGCAGCCTGTTTGCGAGGGAGCGGACAACACAGCTGCAGCACATGAGCACCTAATCAGCGGGCATCAGCAGCAGCCGTGCCGTGACAGACAGCAGCCTGTCACACTAGTAAGGAAGCAGCATTTAGAAGAAATGTGAATGTTTTTAAAAAAATGGGAGTTGGAAGTTGGGGAGGAGGACAAACCCCAGTCTCCCTTCACTCTTGAATGGAGACCCTCTCTAGTTTTTCTTCTGTTATGGCCCTATACTTTACAGGGTACTGTATCCACTCTAGTTGCATAATAAATGTCTGTGTTGGCTTTATCATCAATCCTAAGGATTAAGCATAAACAGAAAAGACTGATGAAAAAATAAAATCTCATGCTATATATTAATAAATATTTCAACGATAATATTAAGAATGGCTGGGAACTCCTTGATCAAGTGCATTATTTAAATAAATAAACTGGAAATATATTGAATAAATTGCATACTTTTAAGAGTCATGGAAACACTGCAGTCTGGTCAATTAATTAAAAGCACTTGACTAATGAAATTATAAAATAATGTTGGTGTTTGTTTTAAATGGAGTTTTAAACTAAAGTTCAATAGGAGAATAACCCCCACTTCACTCTTGCTCCTAAGCGTAAAAAATCAGGTCCTCGCTCACAGACACACCCTCTTCAGAACCATGTAACATGCTTCCTTTTCCTCTTTTAGTAGCTGCGAATCACACACTCTCCACAACCACACACCCCTCTTTGCCAATGCATTAAGAAACATCCTTCCACCTCTCCAGTCTCTGCCCCCTGTAGCAGCTCATTGGCTCAACCTTCCATGGGTGGTGGGGTTCACAATAGCCTCCTCCTATTGGCCAGGCTGTCATTCCTTCAGCCAAAGTGGGTATCTTCCACATACATCTGTAGCAGGGGTTTTCAAACTGGTCTTGGAGTATCATTTGCCCTGCTGGTTTTTGTTCCAACCTAGGTCTTAATTACTTAATTGAATGGTATATTGCTTTGTTAGGTCAAAAACCAGCAGTGCAGGGGGTACTCCAGGGGTACCACTGATCTATAGGATGTTGTCCAGACTCCTGTATTGAAAGTAAATTGTTTTCCACACACTAAATAACAAAATCCTTCCCCAGTGCCGCAGGGTGGTAAGTGTGGCTCAGTGTGGTATGATACGTATAATGCAATGTGGAAGAGTGTAGTTTTGAATCCTGGCTGTCCCCCACTGTGCCAACAGTAAATGGGCGACCATGAGATAAAGCGACACACTGAGCTGTCATGAGAAGGAGAAGGAGTCAGCAATGCATGTGGATATATAAACACAAAAAAACTAAACTCCCACACTGTGTATCTCTATAGCACCATAGAGTAGTGGTTAGGGCTCTGGACTCATAACTGGCAGGTTGTGGGTTTAAATCCCAGGGAGAGCAGTGCTTTTGTACCCTTGAGGAAGGTACTTAGATTGCTCCAGTAAAAATGCCCAGCTGTAAAAAATGGGTACAAATATAAGTTGCCCTGTATAAGAGCATCTGCTAAATGACAAATAATGTAATAATCCTAAAACTCTGAACAGACTGGAATAAATACAGTACAGGGATTTACTGGCAAATCTAGCTGGCAGGAACTTGGTATGAATTTTACAGCTTTTCGTTTTTTCTTTGACAGTGCATTTTACTTTGATTTTTATCCCAAAATGTAAAATGTTCCTGTGGTAAAGTAGTAAACACCATGGTCAACCAACATGGTCATGTTATCCCAAGACAGTAAAAAGGAACACACAATACTACCATGATATTTACCACAGTGTTCTGTAGTTCACCAAGGCTGTATCACCATGTACTGTAGAGCATAGCAAAGTTGTAATTGTGGCACTGTCTCTTTTGGGAAGAAATGCTACATAATAATAGCTGTATTGCAGATAGGATCCTGATCCCCCTCCCATCTGTAATTGAATCTGTCCAACTGACCCTGCACCCCTCCCATTCCCTCGCTCTCAGTGTGGGTGATTGTCTTTTTGGTGGAGGTGGGGGTGGAGGCGGAGGTGGTGGGTAGCTGGCGGAGTGGGAAGGAGATGAGCAGGAGGCAGTAATCGGAGCAGTCAAGGCCTGTTCCAAGCGCTGGCGGGATCCTGCTCTCCCTACTCGACCTCCCTTCACATCCCATTACCAGCAGCCACTGCAGAGGAAATCAGTTTATTTAACCAGCCAGGCAGAGGCAAGAGGTATACATGCTCCATTCCTTTGCTGGGGAGATGAGAGAGGGAGAGAGAGAGAGAGACAGCACTTTATGGATTATAGTGTAATATAGTATAGGTACACAGATTCAAGCCAGTGCTGTGTGAACTATGGTATAGTATAGTATAGGGGCCCAGTTGGAGCCAGCACTGTGTGGACTATAGTGTAGTATAATATAGGGGCCCAGTTGGAAACAGCACTGTGTGGACTATAGTGTAATATAGTCTGGTGGCCCAGACTGGAGCCAGCACTGCTGGTATTAATTATGTATTCATTTGTATATGTTGTGGGGATACAGGATGCAGTTTTGTCTGTAAAAGCTCATCCCTTGGTTCCCAGTGGCCTGCATCTGGTGCTCAGCCACAAAGAACCAGACTAATGAAAAGAGCAGCTGATGCAGGGAGGAGAGAGGAAAGAGGGAGAGATACAGAGGAAAGAGAGGGAATGAGACGAGAGAAGCTCAATCTCATTCTGGTTGTGTAGCGCTGTGTCTTTCTCATGTCATCTTTCTCTCTCTCTCACTGTTCCTGTTCTCCCCCTCCTTCCCATTTTCCCTCTTCTTTCTCACTCTCTCATCCTCTTCCTCTCCCTCCATCTCTCTCTCTTTTTTATTCTGTCTGTCCAGCTCACCTGCCAAAAACTCATTTCTAGACAGAACTACGTCTAATGAGAATGTGCTGTAGCACTGTAGTGAAAGCCCAGTTTGGGATAATCTCTGCGCAAATTCAGTACAGCACAATACACCACAGCTCTCTAGAGTTCTGTACACTACAGCACAGCACACGTTATTACAGTACAGTACACTCTAGAACAATACGGTTCAGTACAGCACAGTACAGTACACCCCATACACTACAACTGGTAGGGTGACCAAGGAGAGATTATAAAGAGTTCACCGCCACTCCCTCTCCCTGCCCTCTTCTCCTCTTTAATGCTGTCCATCTCTGCAGTGATCAAAGACAGCACAGTGCAAGCTATCCATTCCTCTCTCTCATGCTTTCTCACATCTTTTCACTTCCCCCTGCCTCTCTCTCTCTCCCTCCCCCTGCCTCTCACTCTCTCTCTGACTCCCCCCTCTCCCCTTCATTCTCCCTCTTTCTCTCTGAGCCTCAAAGGCAGGGTAATTGAGCTTACAGCTTCCCTTTTAGAAAAATAAATTGCTTTTAATAATAGACTGAGGTTTTGTTTTTTCCATTGGAGTGTGTTTGCCTTTCAACATGTTGGAAAATAAATAAATAAATAAACAAAAAAATGTTCAAAAGGAAGAGGCACCAACTCACAACAGAAATAATCACCACCAAAAAATGTTGAGCAATACAATACATTTTATACATTTTAGCAGCCTTACAGAGATATCTATAGTAAATGGCCCTAGAAGAATATTTCCCCCCAAATGAAGTGCAGCATTAACAAGAAAAATGAACTAGAAATACATTTGAAAAAAATACTTGATGGGGAAGATTATTTATTTATTTATTTATTAGCAGACACCTTTATCTAGGGTTACTTCAGGTTACACCAGCATTACAAAAGTGCAGTAATACAATTTAATTCAAAGTTAAAATTAAGCATTAATACAAGATCTGATATTATAATATGTATAATAATATATGTTTCAGGTGCAGGTTTGATATGTTTTTTGGTTAGCAGACATACAGGAAAGCAGGAATCCATGGAAACTGACCCTGAAAGTGTGTGTGTGTGTATATATATATATATATATATATATATATAGTGACAGTGTGAGAGGGTGGTGTATGAGTAGAGGTACTTCAGCACCGCACAGTTTCCCCATTCACCTTTTTTCATGCCAAGTGATAGTGAAAAAAAGCCAGTGAAACTACACACACCTGTCCTGCATTAACAAATGCTGATTAACGAAAATGCGGTCAAAACTAGCTCAAATTCAAAAGCCATATCAAATAGTATTCTTTAAAAGAATTAGCTTGACATACTGACTGGCCATGCTGGGAAACTCAACCCAAATAATACATTTCGATAATTACACCCCCCTCCAGTGTACATAGTAAAGAAAAAAACACTGTTCTTCTGGGTTCGGTATTTGTGTACAGTATGACAGAGAGAGAGGAGAGAGGAGAGGGGGAGGAGGTCAGTCAAGCAATCCAAGCCAGAGTGACAGGTGTCAGCTGTTTAGACCAGAGGGGAGATTGGCAAAAGACAGAGAGAAATGGAGAGAGAGAAAGATGGGGGTAGAGAGAGAAGCAGAGGGGAAAAGATGGAGAGGGAGCAAGAGAGAGAGAACGATGCAGAGAAAGGCAAGTAGAGAGAGATGGAAAAAGGATGAAAGTGTGCAATGGGAGAGAGATGAAGAGAAAGATGGCAAGATGGGAGAGTAAGACAAGGAGAAAGACAGGGAGGGAGGGAGAGGGAGAAGGGGGAAGGAGAGAGGCAGCAGGAGAGTGAGAGTGAGAAAGGGAGTGAAAGAATGGGGAGAGAGAGAATAAGCAGGAGAGAGGTAGTGAAGGTGAGATGAGAGAGGGAAACAGAAGACAGAAAGAAAGAGCAGAATCAGACAAAGGGAGAGAGAAGTGAAGGGGAAGGGAGAGACAGAGGCAGAGGCAGCGGGAGAGAGAGGATGGATAAAGAGAAAGAGAGGTGGGTGGCTGGGCTATCTTTAGAATCAGGGCAGGTCAGTAATGTGAACCAATCTTTAAATCAGCAGATAAAGCAAACAAGCTGAAACTTCCTTATTCAAGTCTGCTTTTGGATATAAACCTTTTTGTTTCCTTTTTAATAATAAATGCTTGTCCTGTGTTGACCGCTGTGGGAAATTTGAAGTGGTTGTGCTGAGATTTTGCTATACTGCATCCCCAGGAAAAGAAACTGGAAACACACATACACACACACTCAATCACTCTCACACACTCATGCACCAACACACTCGCACAAACACGCATACACTGACACACAATCATACACTCACATGTGCGCACACACACACACGCTTACATAAACACATTTACCAACACACTCACATAAACACACACACACTCTCTCACAAACAAACACCCACCCACCCAACCCCCACAACTACGCACACACACAGAAGCCAAACCTACCGAAGCAAGGGAGTGATCTAATACATTTTCTTCCACACTGCTATATGCATTTCCCTGCCTGCAGAAGAATTGACTTACAAATCTGCTTCATTCTTGGCAAGCGTAAAATAAATCCCAAGAATAAGAGGAACATGTCAGCACCTGCCAGGGCTGCCCTATATTAAACCAGCTCTCTACTCAGGCATGCTGATTCTGCCATAATGTAATACAGTCCAAATAGTGTGGTGGATTTTATGATTATTATTTTATTTTACTTTTTTAGTGATTTAGTGATTTTTAGGGCACTAGTCTGGGCCCCTATATTATACTATAGTCCACACAGTGCTGACTCCAGTCTGGGCCCCTATACTATACTATACTATACTATACTATACTATACTATACTATACTATACTATACTATACTATAGTCCACACAGCACTGACTCCAGTCTGGGCCCCTATACTATACTGTACTATAGTCCACACAGTGCTGGCTCCAGTCTGGGCCCCCATACTATAGTCACTGCACTGACTCCCTCTGCATCCAACCCCCCCTCCCCGCCACCTCCATCATCAGCACTACCACCCTCCCTGCCAGTTCAATTAAAATTAGTATTCCAAGTGACATGACCAACAGGGGGCAGTGTTTGCCAAAACAGTTTTTACACTGCCCAGTACAATATTAGCACTCCATGTCACAGCAACAGAAAATATATATACACACACTCTTCATGTGTTAAATTCCAGGTAATGATAGAATCAATATAATGAAATGTGATTAAATAAATTATGATATTTGAATTTCCCTTGATGAAAATGAACAGCGTTAATAGCAGATGATTATTTGCAGGCGGGCTGGATTTTGACATTTTTTTCTGCACTCCCTGACTACCTGAAGAGCTGTTAATCCATTACTTAAATCACGAGAGCTCTGATGCCCAATCACACATTAATTATCATTAACCCCTTTCTGTTCAATCAAGGCTCTTTAAACTGCCAGCAGGCTTCCTGTAAATGGAAAGGAATCAGTAATCAGATGCTGCAGCCTCCACATGCACTCACTCACTCACTAAATGGTACTCTACTTGTACTCTCTCACTCACACTGATGGGTTTATAACTGCAAAATACTGTACCCACCTCCATACACACTCACTCTAACTCACTCTGAGAAGCAGACGCTTGGCCTGATAGGTAGAAATAAACATCCAAATGAATAAGTGACATCAGTATTGCCAAACCACTGACATTCAGGTCCAGTGTGCAGTAACAGGGCAATGAGGAACAATACATACAATAATTATCCATTTTAGACTAAAATGTCCCCCCCGCTTCTGTTTGTCTCCCTCTCTCTCCCCCCTCCTCTCTCTCTCTCTCCCTCTCTCTCTCTCTATCTGTGTGTATCAGGTATGCGTATCCTGGTGAACCTGCTGCTGGACACCCTGCCCATGCTGGGGAATGTGCTGCTGCTTTGCTTCTTCGTCTTCTTCATCTTCGGCATCATCGGTGTTCAGCTGTGGGCTGGCCTGCTGCGCAACCGCTGCTTCCTGGAGGAGAACTTCACAGAGTGAGACCTCACACACTGACACACTGGCTGACACACTGACTGCCTGACACATTGAGATACCAAGAGGCACCAAGAGGTGACACTTTGAGGCGCTGACTGACATGCTGAATGACTGACTGACACACAAAGACACTGACTGACTGGCACACTGTGATACTGACTGACTGATGGATACACTGACTGCCTGGCACACCAACTGACGTCCTTACACCCTGACTGCCTGACACACTGGTGGGCTGACAACACTGGTTGACTCCCTTCCCATCCACCCCCACCAGGTCCACCGGCATCTCCCTGCCCTCTGCCTATTACCAGCCAGAGGATGTGGAGAAGCCCTTCATCTGCTCCCTGGAGGTGGACAATGGCATCATGTCCTGCCAGGATGTCCCTGCCCGCAGGGAGGAGGGGCGTGAGTGCTGCCTGGACAAGGATGACTACCTGCACCGCCTGTCGCTGGGCCTGTCCCCTGAGCCCTTGAGCAATGGCAGTGGTGGGGCGTGGGCAGGGGGTGGGGGTGGGGGTGGTCCAGGCTGGGGCCTGTGTGTGAACTGGAACCAGTACTACTCCCGCTGCCACACAGGCCTCACCAACCCACACAAGGGGGCCATCAACTTCGACAACATCGGCTACGCCTGGATTGTAATCTTCCAGGTGATTGAGTGGGACTGGCTGGGATTGGGTGATAGTGGCTGAGACTGCCTGGAACTGGGTGGGACTGGGTAGGACTGGCTGGGTCTAGGTGGGACTGGCTGAGATTTGCCTGGGATTGGTAGTACTGGGTATGACTCGTTGTATGTTGCTGTGTCTCTGTGTGTTGCTGTGCCTCAGTGTGTGTTGCTGTGCCTCAGTGTGTGTTGCTGTGCCTCAGTGTGTGTTGCTGTTTCCACAGGTCATCACTCTGGAGGGCTGGGTGGAGATCATGTACTATGTGATGGACGCTCACTCCTTCTACAACTTTATCTACTTTATCCTGCTCATCATTGTAAGTACACCTTCTCCCTGCTGCCAGCCCCTGTTCCCTCCTCTGCCCTCTCGTTCTTTCCCACCCCTTCTCTCTTGTCCACTCTACTCCCTCCTCTACCCTCTTCTCTCCTTCCTTTCCCTTCCCTCCTTCCTCTCTCCTCCCCTTCATCCCCTCCCTCCTCTCTTCTCTCTCTTCCTCTCTCCCTCTCCTCCATCCTCTCCACCCCTCTTGTCATCCCTTTATCTCCCCTCCCTCCTCTCTCTTCCCCTCTCCTTCCTCACCTTCCCTTTCCTCTTCCCTTCTCTGCTCTTCTCCCCTCCCTTCCTGTCCCACACCTTCCTCCACTTTCCTATTTTCCCCTATTTTTCCCTCCTCTCTCTCTTCTCTTTCTCCCTTTCCCTCTCTCTCACTCTCTCACCTGGTGGCAATCGCCATGCAGTTCCCTCTATCTCTCTCTAATGATTAAGCCCTCTCTCTTTCCCTTTCCCTTCCACCCCCCCTCTCTCTCACCCTCTTTCAGGTGGGCTCATTCTTCATGATCAATCTGTGCCTGGTGGTGATCGCAACCCAGTTCTCAGAGACCAAGCAGCGGGAGCACCAGCTGATGCAGCAGCAGCGTGCCCAGTGCCTGTCCTCCAGCACACTGGCCAGCCTCACAGGAGAGCCAGGCGACTGCTATGAGGAGATCTTTCAGTACGTGTGCCACGTGCTGCGCAAGGCCCGCCGCCGCTCCGCTGCCCTGTACCGCAGCCTGAGGGGCCGCCCACCACTTCCACCCCGCCACCGCACCCGCCACCACGCAGGTGCTGGAGGGGGAGGTGGGCAGGGGCAGCCACACCACGGGAATGGCCGCAGCAGGGACAGGCACTTGCACTGTGAGTGAGAGGGGGAAGGGGAGGGAAGGGGAGAGAGAAGGGTGGTTGGGGGGCAGAGGGGAAGGAGAAAGGGATGGGAAGAGGGCAAGAGGGAGACAGGTGGGCGTGGGGGGGCAGCCCTTTAACAGGAACAAGGAGAGGTAGCTGCCCTGTGAGTAAAGGACATGGAGGGAGAGATAGGATGAAGAGAGAGGTGAGAGAGATGAGGAGAGGAGATTGAGGGAGAGAGAAGGGGAGATGGGAAGAGAGAAGATGGAGTGAGACAGGGGAGATGTATCTGCTTGTGTTGCTGTCTGTCTGTGTGTTGGACTGTGTCTTCCAGTTTCCCAGTCTAACTGTGTGTCTGTCTGTCTTCAGGTCTGTCTGTCCCTCTGTCTGTGTGTGTGTCTGTAAGTCTGCCTTTCTTTCTGTCTGTCTGTCTGTCTGCATGTGTGTCTGTTTGCCTGTCTGTCTGCCTGTGTATCTTACTATTACTAATCTTTGTGTTTGTCTGTGTTTTGTATGTTTGTCCATCTGTATCTTTCTGTGAGTCTTTGTATTTGTCTGTCTATCTGTCCAGAAGTCTGTGTAATCAGGCTGTAAGTATGTCTGTGTTCATTAATCTCATTCTGCCTCTGTTTTTCTCTCCCTCTCCCTCACTCTCAATTTCCTTTCTCTGTCCCACTCCATCAACCTCCCCCCACCCCCAAACCCCCACCCCCCCTCTCTTTCTTAGCCTCCGTCTGTCCTCGTCACGGCCGTCTGGAGCACAGCACTCAGGCCCTGGTGGCCCCCATCGCGCTGGGCATGAACCCTGACTCTGAAACCTGCCCCCATTGCACACAGGCCCTATCACTCAGGGAGGGGGTGGGCTCCAGGGCGGGGTGGGGGGGTAACCAGGATGAGCAGGAGGAGGGGGGCGTGGAGGGGACGAATGGGGAAGGCAGCCAATCGGCCAGGGAGGGGAGAGGAGAAGGGGAGGAGGAGGAGGAAGAGGAAGAAGAGGAGGATGGGGAGGGCAAGAAGAGGAAGGTGAAGAAGAAGGGGTGCGGAGGGCAATGCAAGGAATTGTGGGATGAGATGCGCGCCAAGCTGTGGGGCATCGTGGAGAGCAAGTACTTCAACAGGGGCATCATGATGGCCATTCTCATCAACACCATCAGCATGGGGATAGAGCACCACGAACAGGTACTGTACACTAAGGCGTAGGTACTGTACAGTGAGGCACCTCCCTCTGTCTGTCTCTCTATGTCTCTCTGTCCCTCTCTTTCTCTGTCTGTTTCTCTGTCTCGGTTTCTCTGTCTGTCTATCTTTCTCGCTATCTCTCTGTCTCTGTCTCTCTCTCTCTCTCTCTCTCTCTCTCTCTCTCTCTCTCTCTCTCTCTCTCAATTCAATTCAATTCAATTCAAGGGTGCTTTATTGGCATGACAAACAGTTCTGTAGTGTTGCCAAAGCAGTTAATATTACATACATACATTAAAAAATAAGAAAAGATTAAAAAAAAATAATAATAAGTCAGTGTTTTTTCATAAAATATATTACGGTTAAAAAAAAAGTGTGCCCCTCAGGCTGTGGCAGGCGGCTACATATTGGGCGTCCAGGGGGGCTGTGTGTCCCTCCTCTAGGGGGATAGCTATTTTTTTTTCATTTATCATATCTGAAAAAGATATGTTATAATATTTATGAATTTATTAAAGAATATTTCCCTAATTTGGCTATATTTACTGCAGTGGAGGAGGAAGTGCATCTCTGTCTCGACCTCTCCTGTCTCGCAGTGACCAAAGCGCCGCTCCTCTCTGTGCAGCCAGCTCTGCCTGTGTCAGCCCGTCTCTATGGCCAGGCTGTGGTCACTGAGCCTGTACTTGGTCAGGATCCGTCTCTGTTTCGTATCTCTGACAATGAAAAGATACTCTGCCAGGGTGTATTCTCGGTTTAGGGCCCGATAGCAATCCAGTTTACTTTGGGATTTGGTTTCATTGTCCCAATGTTCCAGATAGGAGGTTTTGGTTATCTTTACAATTTGGTTGACTCTGATTGGGGGCAGGTAAGCAGTGCAGACCTGAAGCTGGTCACTGTTCGCAGTATTAGCGTGGGCCAGTGCCGTGAGCTTCAGGGCCAGCTGACTCAGGGGACTCTTTTCAGGGCTGAGCATTTGGGTTTGGAGGGCCTTGTACTGGAGTGAGTCTGACTCACTTTTCTTTCTTTAGCATCCAGAATTTGAGTGCTCTTTTCTTGGTATTACTTGAGTTGGGTAGCAGCCGCCCTGCATGCGTGGTTTGGTGTGTTCCTGTGCACCTGCAGTATGTTTTTATAGAATTCAGCATGCAGTGTCTCGATTGGATGTTTGTCCCACCTAGTGTAGTCCTGTTGACTGAGTGGACCCCATACTTCACTACCGTACAGGGCAGTGGGCTGGATCACGCTGTCAATTAGTTTGAGCCAGATTTTGACTGGAATATTAATGTTATAGAATCTTCTTCTGATTGAAAGCTCTTCTTGCTTTGTCTTTGAGTGCCTTCACTGCCAGGTTAAAGCCCCCTGATGCACTAATAGTCAGGACCAGGTAAGTGTAGTCTGAGGTGTGTTCTAGGGTAGTGTTGCCTAGCGTGAAGTGGTATTTGTTTCCCTGAGGTCTGGCCTTTTTTTGGAAGATCATGATCTTTGTCTTCTTCATTCTCTCTCTCTGCTGTAGAACCCCAATATTTCACTCCATCCATTAGCAATAGCTGCCTGATCTAGTGCAGGGTCACGGGGAGCCATAGACTCAAAGTATAGGGCAACAGACCCCAGGCTATCAGGGGGCAGCACACACCCACACCCACACACACACACACACACATATGACTAAAGGGCAGTCTAGAGTTCCCAGTCACCCTAAATAACCTGTCTCTGGGCAGTGGGAGGAAGCTGGAGTGGCAAACAGGCACACCCCACACAGGCAGACACCTGATCTTTACCTCTTATTATTATTATTATTGAAGATATCTATAATCCCTGCAGCCTACAGTCAGTGGTTAGGCAGTGAGATCAGACATCATCAGCAGAGAGGCATAAAAACACAGAAGAGGAATAAAAATAAAAGAAAACAGGTGGCGTCACTGCCCAAGGACACATGGATCTGCGCTGCGGCTAAACTAAGCCTGCCGCCCACATCTCTCTTGCTCTCACTCTGTCTCTCCCCTCATTCCCCTCAATTTATTGTCTCTCTCTCAGTTCAATTCAATTCAGTTCAATTCAAGGTTCTTTATTGGTATGCCATAGATAAAGTATTGCCAAAGTGTTACTAAAGGAAATATAAAAGATAATTTGCAACATGAATGATAATAATACTGTGTGGAGAGCAAGAATATTTTTTAAAAGAGTCACGTACACTTGCAATTACATAACAGCCATGAATAAAAAATGTAAAATAAAGTATATTTAAAATTGTATTGTTGTATTGGCTCACAAGCTGTGCCCTTATGGATGGAGATCACTTGCGCCCCCCTCAGTCAGTGGCAGTTGGCTATATACTGGGTTGCTGTGTCCCTCATCCTGTAAAACAACCAGTTTCTTTCTCTCAAGCAGTACAATTCAGACAGACATAATAAATAAATAATAATTTAAAAATAGTTCATAATATAATAATAATGAATTACACACATACAAAAACTTATGTACTTATGTCAATAGGTTAAAATAATAATAATAATATTAAATAAATAAATAATCAAAATCAAATTCAATTAAAAAATAACATTTATCTCTCTCCTTCTCCCTCCCTCCCTCCCTCTCTCTCTCTCTCTCTCTCTCTCTCTCTCTCTCTCTCTCTTCACTACCTAATATTTCTGTCCATTCCTCTCTGTCTCTCTCCCTGTGCTTACTGCCTTCCTCTTTCTCTCTCTCTGTCTCTTGGTCTCTTTCTCTCTCTCTCTCCCACTCTCCTCTTTCTACCTTTCCCTCTCTCTCTTCCGCCCCCTCACTGCGGTCACAGGGTCACTGATCACAACTCTGTGAATGACTGAAGACACTCAGTAAAAATAAATGCAAAAGACACGCACAGAAATGCAGACATGACAGAGAGACACACAGAGACCGACACATACACATACAATGACACAGAGAAACACACACACACCCCACACACTGTCTCTCTCTATCTCTCCCTCTCTCTCCTTCTCTCTCTCTCTCTCTCTCTTTCTGATGACCTCAGAGGGCTCCTGCCTCCCTGTCCTCTGTCTCGGATTTAATCCCCTGTTGTCTGGCCTGCTGCCCAGTGTCTGTCATTGTGTGCATCTCTGCACACTGCAAGCACACAGACCGTTTAAAGGCAAGGAGCTAAAGCGTGTGTGTTTCTATAGCAGGGGCGCACAACATATCATCAGCAGTCTTCCCGGGTCGTCACTCCGTCAGCAGCACTTCGTCAGCAACCCCCCCCCTCACTTGGCACTTCATCAGTACCCATCCCCCACCCTGGTCATCACACTTATTTACTCTTTTTAAAAAATAAGCTATAATAAGGTTTTTAAGCTATTATTACAGTATTTCACAATATTTTACACACATTTCCTAAAATGATACTCCACCTACACCCAGGTCAATTGTAGTATACACAAATACTAGAAGTTGGGGAAACAAAAGTAGCTCATGTAAAAATACTTCAACTAAAGTAAGAGAATGTAAACATGTTGCATCCTGTCCAAGGGTTGATTGTTCTATAACACAGATGAACTCACCTGTGGCCCTTTCATTCATGCCAAAGTTCTGATTGCTCATTGAACAATTAAGCTTAATAGTGTTTGCACCTTGAGGACAGTGTGTAAAAAGTTTGGAGTTTTAGTGATTGGAGTTTGGTATATTGAATGGCAGTACTTTCTACATGAACATATGAGCTGTCATTGATGAAGGTTGTGCTTTATGAAGAGAACTGTGTTTTGGGTTTAGCAAAAACAGTTGAATGAATCTGGAATTTGTGTGAAACAGGTTAATAATGATTATACTTTTGTTGATATAATCTTTCTTTTGGTACCTAAACTAGTGGTTTGGGATATGTTATTAATAGAAACAGTTTTAGTGTGTAAATTATTGTGAAAAACTGTAATCCTCTTTACTCCACCCTCCCCAACACACCCTGTCTCCCTCTTTCTTGCCCTCCCCCCCTCCTCTCTCCTTCTCTCCACTACCCCCGTCTCACCCTCACTCCCTCCCATTCTCCTTCCTCCTTCCTCTCCCCACCTCTACTCTTCCCCCCCACCCCCTCTCCCAGCCAGAGGAGCTGACCAATGTGCTGGAGATTTGCAACATTGTGTTCACCAGCATGTTCGCCCTAGAGATGATCCTCAAGCTCACTGCCTTCGGCTTCTTCAGCTACCTAAGGAACCCCTACAACATCTTCGATGGCATCATTGTCATCATTAGGTAAGCCCTGCCCTGATGGGTCTGTGGGGGGGGATGGGATCACTTGTGCCCCCCCAGGGTGACAAATCCACAGAGGTTATACACACTGCAACTATTTAAACTGCCGCCGGTTTGTAACCCAGATGCAGCAGGGTTTATACACCATGACCACACAGCACAGACTAGGTGCATATTGCAGAGTCACAGAATGCAGAGGGTTTAAAACACAAAACACACAGAGCCCACGGCAGGTTAATAACAGGAGCACACAACATGGGTTTATGACATGAGCACAAGTGTAGTTCACCACATGGAGATGGTTTATAACAATACCTCTCTCTCTCCTTCTTTTTCCTCTCCCTATCTCTCCCATTCTCTCCTGCCCTTCTCTCCTCCTCTTTCTCCCCTCTCCACCCCTTCTCTCTCTCCTCCCCATCTCTCTCCCCCTCTCATTCCTCCTCTGACTCACTCTCTCCCTCCCTCTCTCACACAGTGTGTGTGAGATCGTAGGCCAGTCTGACGGGGGCCTCTCTGTGCTCCGCACATTCCGTCTGCTGCGGGTGCTGAAGCTGGTACGCTTCATGCCAGCCCTGCGTCGGCAGCTGGTGGTGCTGATGAAGACCATGGACAATGTGGCCACCTTCTGCATGCTGCTCATGCTCTTCATCTTCATTTTCAGGTGAGGGGGTGGTCAGGGATTGGGGGCAGGAAAGGGGAAGGGGGAATGAAAGAGACGAAGTGTAGGAGAGGGGGAGGGATGGAGATGAGGGGGTGAGGGGGTGGGATGGGGGAGAGAAGGGGATTGGGAGAAGGAATTGGTGGAGGAGAGAGGGAGGGAAAATGGAGTGGGAAGGAAAATGGAGGAAAAGGGATGTAGGGAGGAGAGCGGGAGTGAGAGAGAGGGAGGGTTCTATGTAATGGAGAGGTAGAGAGGGATGTGAGGGAGAGGGTGGGGTGTAGTAGACTTACCTTGTAAGTGTATGAGTGAGAATCCCTATGACTTAATCTGTAGATGTGCAGTGGAGGAGACAGAGGTGGAATGGAAAGGGGAAGGGATAGAGAAAATGTTTCCATGTTTTTTGTGTGTGTTTTTGCTTTTCCTGGTAGTATCCTGGGAATGCACATCTTTGGCTGTAAGTTCAGTCTGAAGACGGATGCGGGGGACACTGTCCCTGACCGCAAGAACTTCGACTCACTGCTCTGGGCCATCGTCACTGTCTTCCAGGTGACCACATTCCCATACCTCTGGATAAATATATTTTTTAATATATTTGATAATGTTCAGATTCAGCAAAGTTAAATTATATTAAAATCTACACAATTTAAGAAGAAATTAATAAACAAAGAGCTTTTTTTTTACATTGGGTAACATAACTCGCTACCACATCTAAACTTAGAAACAATAAAAGAAACAATAAAATATTAAAGTCTCACAATAAAAACAATAATAAGAATGAATGAGTTTACACACTTTGTCAGCTGCAGTTTACAAATTTACCATGTTCCAAAAACATCCACTGTTAGTACACTCCATTAGTACATTTATATATCTAAAAAGTGCAAAGAGCACACAAACAGTAGCAGTCTGCAAAACTGCAAATGTTCATTGACATTTTGAAACCAACCATGACAGCTTTAACAAGAAGTCAAAAGTCAAACCCATGCAAAGATAAAATAAAGCCTCTTTATGCCACAACTGTGTGCTTGTGATCCATAAAACCATGTCCGTCCAGGAACATGCAATAACAGCATCATTTCGTGTTGCCTGGCATCTTGCAAAAAGCAAAAAGCCTCTCACAGAAACTGAGCTTTTAAAATCATGTGTTATATATATATATATATATATATATATATATATATATATATATATATATATATATGCTGGAAGAAGTGTTAAAACATTATGACAAAACAAAAAAATATCTACTGTAGAGCTGGTCAGACAAATTCCATTGATAACAGCACATTTTGTCTTATTGAGTGGAATGTCCCATTCCTTTGCATGGTCTACTGGTGAAGTTTTTGAAGAACTAAGCAAGAACAATTTGGATCTTTGCGAAATTCACTCGTTACGGACTTGGTTAACTGGATTTGCTGCGATCATGACTGTCCATTGTGTAATTCACCAGTCTGGTTCTGCGGAACACTGGAGCAATGCAGGAAATATTGTATTTCCTATGCTACATTTAAACAAAGAAATAGTCAGTCATCTTGAAAAATGTGTATTGTTTTCCTTTTTTGTGAGTGTTGGGTGGGGAGTGTGCGAATCAGGCATTGCATCGTGAGATGGGGGTATATGCTTGTCTGGCCTGTTGGTTCATATAATTCTTCTAAACTGGTGAAAAGTAATTGGGGTGTGTGTCTGTATTATACAGTATTAACCTCTCCCTCTCCCTCTTTCCGTCTTTCAGATCCTGACACAGGAGGACTGGAATGTGGTGCTGTATAATGGTATGGCTTCAACCTCCCCCTGGGCGGCCTTATACTTCGTAGCCTTGATGACATTTGGCAACTACGTCCTCTTCAACCTGCTGGTGGCTATTCTAGTGGAGGGCTTCCAGGCTGAGGTGAAATCTGTGTGTGTGTGTGTGAGTGTCTGTATACGTGTGGGAGAGTGTGTGTTTGTGTGTGTTTCTCTCTCTTTGTCTCTTTTTCCATCTTTCGCCCTATTCAAGACAGCATTGTATGGAATATAGTATAGTATAGGAGCCCAGACTGTTGCCAGCGCTGTGTGGACTATAGTATAGTATAGCAGGGGTAGTCAATAGGCGGACCACAGGCCAAATCCGGACCACCAGAAGCTTTTAAATGGACCACAAGAATATTTTTAATTAACTTATGATCATGATTTTTATTTTTTAATGTAATGTTATGTTATGTTATGTTATGCTTGTTATTGTGTGGAACCTAGTAGCAGCCCTTCCTGGTTATTAGCCAATAGGATGTTACGTATTAATATGGGATGTCCTATATAGAGCTCGAGTTCACTTTAGTTAGTTAGTTAGTTAGTCAGTTAGTTGATTGCTCGCAGATTCTCGGTTCGTGCGTCTCTATACACGTTCTGGACTGGGGCAAGAGCATCACTTTGTACTCGTCAAAAACACAGGTATTCTGTTTGTTTTCCTGATGTCTATAAATAAACAGCTATACTGCGGATCTTTGACGTGTGAAGCAAAGATATGTTTAAGTCCAAATCTGCCTGATTTAATGGATTTCATACAGATTTTTTGACTTCGAAATTACTCAGAATCACGCATTTCAGGTCTCCAATTTTCAATATCTTCTGGGGGAGGACCACCAAACCCCCCACCCTGAATTCCTTCAATCCTCTTTGCCCTCATTTTCCAACATTGATTTTGAACATTGGACAGTGATAAAGGGAAGTGGTAAAGACTTGAATCTAATAAGACACAAAATGCTTGAAAGTTTCTATTATGTTTATCTATATCCCTACAATCATCTTTGACAAATTAAAATATTTAAAATTGGTCTGAAAGTGCTTTAATACTTATATTTACATGTATATAAATGTTTTATTTTTGTACTTTGTCAAATGAATGTACTAAATATAAGCAACGGGATACATTAATAATTCACAGAATTGTGTGTGTGTTGGAAAGGGGCATTTGGAGTTGTGATTTCCCCCCCACGTCTGGAGTCTGACTATACCTTGACCAAAAAATTTGGACCCTGGCAAAAAATAATTGACTACCCCTGTAGTATAGTATAGTATAGTATGGGGCCCAGACTGGAGCCAACGCTGTATGCAATGTAGGACAACTGGATTGTATTAAACCCCCCGTCTCTCTCTCTCTCTCTCTCTCTGTGACAGGGGGACGCCAATCGCTCATACTCAGATGACGATAGATCATCCTCCAACTTTGATGACATAGAGAAACAGAAAGACCCACACCACCTCTCAGGTACATAGCACTAGGACCCTTCAGACACTGACCCCTGGTTGCTTTCACATGCTGGGCGATGCGTTATGTCACATGACTTATTGAAGGTGGTATGAGTGGCTACAGTGTGAAATAGTCTTGGAGGTCTGTTCCTATGGGATTTAAAATCTTCATGACTAAACACAATGGTTTCTGAAGCAGGAATTGGGGAATGAATCCAGTGTTGTCCCCCAAAATCACACTGAGATTGGAAATATGTAAGTGAGTGTATATAGAGGTAGGGACTTGTAAGCAGTTATCGGCCCCTGTGTGTGTGAGAGAGGGTACATGGAGCTAGGGAATATATGCTGCAGTTATATAGGAACAGAATTTTGCAGTTATAGACCCCTGTGTGTGAGAGAGTGACTGAGTGTATATGGAGGTGGGGACAGTATTGTGCAGTATTGTCTCCTGTATGTGTGAGAGAGTGTACATGGAGGAAGGGACAGTGTTTGGCTGCGTCGGTGTCTTGTGACTCTGGTGCCCCCAACTTCTCAGTTCCCTCGCCCCCCTCTTCCCACACAGACCCCAAGATCTGCACCCTGACCCCCAACGGGCATCTGGAGACCGGACCCCTGCCATTGGCCAAGGCGGGGTACCCTGGCGAGAGGGTGCACCTGGCACTGGGGGCGCGGAAGAGCAGCGTCATCTCTCTGGGGTGTGCCAGCCTGGAGCAGAGGTCACTGGTGAGGCAGTGTGGCACAGGCCGCCTCTGTGCACTCCCACTCAGTCAGGCAGTCAGTCACTTGGGATTCTCATCAGTGTAAACTCAGACACAGGCCGAGCACTGCAAAATAAACTCCTGACTCAGTATACATATCCACACATACATACACACTCACACTTACATATGCAGATACACACACATATACACACTCGCACATATATACACACACTCACACTTACATATACACACACAATCATACTTACTTACACACTTACACACAGTGTTGGGGAGTAGCTTTCTAATAGTAGCCATGCTAGTAGCCAGTAGCGAGCCGATTTTATTGTAGCTTTAAAAGTTAGCGAGCTACTTCTTCCATCGAACAATTACTGAAGCTACCACTACATCCAGTGCTATGTTTTGCAAGAGCTCAAAAAAAGCAATTTTTGGATCAGGGATTTGAAATAACTTAGCTGACTTTGCATTGCTGGGCTGTCTCTAGTAAGGCTTGAATTCTAAACACCAGTAATTTGCTGCTGAAAATCAAGGCTGTTATTTTGATGAGCATTTTTTTTTTATTTTAGCTATAAATTTGTTTTGCATTTCATTCTAAAACAGATGTATACTGTAACGAAACCTGTCCTAGCAAGGTTGTGTTCTAACTGGACTTGTGTAGCGATCACCACCTTTGATGTAAAGGAATGGTCTGGTCAAATAACTCCGGAAAGCTAGAGGGAGTTATGGAAAAGGGGAGAGAGAAATGCCAGGAGGGAATATACAAGTCTTTTAATAAACAAATAGATAAAAGCTGGGTACATGATGTGCAATTTAGGCCCAGTATCAAAAAGCAATCCATAAAAAGTAAATATCCATTAAATAGTTCAATTAATTTCATAGTCAAATAATTCCTCTTACATAGAATGTTAGTTATAATCTAACAGCAAGTAACCTTCATAATAATACCAAAATAAACAGTACAGTAAACACCAATATAGATAAAAGAACCAAATTTCCAACACAGCAATTCTAACTATAAAGACCAGTGCAGATACTTAAATATAAAACCCAGGATTTAAAACAAACCAAAAATGGCTTTATTGCCATTTTAGATCAGTTGATTTGAATAATGTTAATAATAGAATCCAGCACTGTTTAATCACTGACCTTATTACACAGATTAACTGATTAACCGCAGTAAGTTTTTAAGTCTAAGTACATGAGTTAGTTCTTATTACGCTAGCATAAAAGGACTAGCATAAAACCATGTTATTAAAACAGTGAAAGCATTCTGTTTTACTTTTTTATTTGTTTAAGTATTTTACATTTCAATAAATAAAAACACATTCAAAATTTTAATACTTATGATTAAATTTTTTTTAAATCAATTTCTAAAATCAATTAAAATTTTTAAAATCTTAATGTGATTAACAAAATACATAAACTCAAATAAACATGTGCTTAAATCAATGAAACAATACATTTGTGATATTAAGCCACCTGCAAACAACATTGAATACATTGAAAGTAATTGAAAATGCATCAGATAAATCATAAAACAATTAAAACGATAAAATAAAAAACAAAACCAAAACAATCTGATGCATTTAAAATTAAAATCCAAACGGCCAATGTATTTGACAAAGAAACAAAACAAAGCCAACCAAATACCAAAACAAAACAAGTGCATTTACAATCAAATCATTCTTTAAAAACAATTAAAATTTGTTTTTTTTAAATAATTTCTAAAGACAAACATTCATTAAAAGAGGTTAAAAGTTCTTGAACTCGGGCTCCAGCAGGGGGAGATGGCCGTCCCCGGAGGTGGGTCCCATCACGGGATCCTGAGCTCCCCCAGATCTTGTATTTGCCAGTTCTTGAAGGCTTCCTCTTTGCCCCTCTGGTGGACCTCCAGATTGACATACTCCCTAACTAGGACCATGCCCCTCCGCGCGATGACGACTGGGTCCAGCTCCTGCTTGTTGAATAGACAGATGTTCCGTCCCTCCCACAGGGCCTGATTCACTGCGCAGACGACACGCCACAGGGTTGAGGATGTAATTCCCCTGGCTGGACCATAAAGGATCTGCTGGGCGGTCACCCGCACAGGAACGTCAAACCTGTGCAGGAACGGAGAAAACAGGAGCCAGACCCTGCAGGCGGAGGGGCAATCCCTTAAGATATGAGCCTCCGTCTCCTTTCCCAGGCATCCCTTGTAGGGGTAGATGTCAAAAGGGGCCAGGCCCCTTCTGTGCATGAACACTCGGGTGGGGAGACACCGACTCGCAGCCATCCAGGAGACATTTTTCTGCGTGTTTGTGAGGCAAACGTGCATAGCGTTAGCCCAGATAAACCGGCAGGTTTCGGGAGGGAAATCTTCTATCCAGCTGGTCTCATGGGTAGATCTCATCTGGCTACAGATGGTCTTATAATCCCAGGAGGCCAGCACGACTTTATGGAGGCCTACTTCAAGCGCAAATGCTCGGAGCACCCTGTAGAACGGTGGGGGATCCCACAAGTGCGGCCTGGTGTTATCCATGGCGCAGAGGCCGCATGGTCTGGATGTTCTTGACCACATATGCCAGCCCCTGCGCCTTTATAAGCCGCACAACATCCGGGACCCCCCTGCCTCCATCCAGGGTACCCTTCACCATCTGCACTATTTTCAGCCTCTGCATTTTACTCCCCCAGACAAACCGAAATATAATTCTTGTCACTAATTTTGTGATGACCTTGTCTGGGGGGAAGATCATACCTATGTAGAGGAGTATCGGGAAGAGGATGGCCTTTACGACCAGTACCTTACCAGCCATCATCAAGGTCCTTGTGCTCCAGCCGTGGATCTTCCTTTGGACCTTGGATAAGGCCTCCTCCCAGCTCCGGGTGCCCGTGTTGGTCCCATCAATCGTGATACCCAGAACCTTGATGAACGGCTTCACATGGAACGCGGTCGGCGGGCCCCGGCCGACAGGCCATGCCCTGGAGAGGTAGACCTTACTCTTGGCCTTATTGACAGCGGCCCCCGTCGCCCTGCAGAAGCCGTCCAGCAGTTCCTCAACCCTGGCCATGGACGGCACGTCCGTGCAGACCACGGTCACGTCGTCCATATAGGCCAGGGCTTTCAGTTGCTCTCCGCCGGAACCCGGGAGATGGAAACCTGTCACCCGGACGTCCCGGCGGATCGCCTGCATGAACGGCTCCAAACAGAGGATGTACAGCAGGACCCCCGACCTGACCGGAAATGGTTTGGTCAGGTGGCGTTTCACGAGGACCCTGCTGCTTAGGCCGCTGTAGATGATCTTCACCCACTTCCTCAGGCCAAGAGCGAGACCCATCCTCTCCATGACGAGCTGCAGGTATTCGTGGCCCACTCTATCGAAGGCTTTCTCCTGGTCCAGACTAATTAGGACCAAGGGAAGCCCTCTCTCGTTCGAGTAGGCCACGACATCCCTGAGCAGCATGGCGTTGTCGGCCGCCAATCTCCCCCGGGCACCACAGACATGGTCGGAACCCACGACTTGAGGGAGTGGCCGGTGCAGCCGGAGCGTCAGTGCTTTGGCCAGTATCTTGTATTCAATAATTTACACACAATTGCATATAACCATGCAAACAATGTAAACATTTAAAATGGAGCCAGAGAACTTCCCTTCAATTGGACAGCTTCCCCCCACCCAGGATTTGGCACAGCAAACAGCTCAGAGTTTAGTCTAAAACAGGCAGCCCCGCACCCTCAGCACACAGACCAACCCCAAACATGGCTAGCACTAGAAATAGTGTCTCCCATGTGTTTTCTGAGCACTGCTTATATTCCCATCTGCTCCCGATATGACATCCCATGATTGGTCACAATGCTCAGTCCAATTAAGGTAAGGGCCAATTGATCAGTGACTGAGCCGACTGGCTCATCACAATATATTCACAAATTAGAAAAAACTCTGAAAGTGCCAAGCTTCTTTTCAAAAGTAACTTTAGCTAGCAATTTTTCTGTCAAAGTAGCTTATAGAGTAGCTAGCTACTATTTTAAAGTGGTTTCCCCAACACTACATACACACATATACAGATCTATAATGGCAAAATGCAGTCCTAATTCCAGGTCCAGCATTGTGAAAAACGTTGCTCTAATCCATCTCAATTCTTGTTATTGATTTATTAATTTCTTTATTCTCTTTCTTTCTCAGTACGCTGGTTGTAGTTCCCATTTCCACCATTGGGGGCACCCTCCCCAGTCCTTCTGGAGCAGGAGGTCGAGCTGGAACAGTCTGCGCAGGGCCTCTGGGGGGCTGGGGGGGGGTATGGGAGGAGGAGGGGGTAGCATGTGTGGGGGCAGCATCCGCCAATGCAACCCCAACCCCAGCCAAGCCGAGCACGAGTCCCTGCTATCTGCCCCATTGCCCCCTCCCCCTGCCTTGCTGTCCCGCCATGGCCCCCCCCACCCCCCCATGCCACCTGCCCCCCGCCGAGACAGGCGCGCCCTCTCCCTGGAGCTCCCTGAACTGCTGCAGGTCCCAGGGCCCAACCCTCGCCCAGCCCACGGTCCACCCCACCGCAAAAAGAGCTTTTCGGGGGTCCTGGGTGGGGGTGAGCACCAGGACTGTAATGGGAAAAGCCCGCAGCCCCCTCTCCTTGGGGAGGTGTACCCCCACCTCAACTCCCGCAAAGGAAGAGAGGAGTTGGAGGATGAGATCGACTATGTGAGTGTGTGTGATTGCCTGTGTGTGATTGGTTGAACACAAATGGCATCATAGATCACAGATCCCACCCCCCCCTTCCATGAAGTTAAAATGTGCCTGTTATTTGAGTTCAGCCTGGTAAAATTCCCTATAGGACACTGTTGACACTGTTACCGTGGCTTGACTGATAACTTTCCCAAAGTTTCAGGCCTTCACTGGGCTTTACTAAACTGGGCCCAGTGAGTGTAGTTTAGTACACTGTAGTGTAGTAAACTGTAGTGTATTGTCATGTAATGCCTTGTAGTGTAGTGTATTTTACTACAGTGTAGTGTAGTGTTGGGTTGTTCAAACAGTGTGTGTGTTGTGTCTGTTGTGTGTGTGTGTCTATGTGTCTGTATGCCTGTGTATGTCAGTGCTGTGTTTGTATGTGTGTTTATGTGTCAGTGTTGTGTGTGGCAGTGCAGAGTTTATGTGTGTGTGTGTGTGTGTGTGTGTGTGGCAGTACTGTGTGTGTGTTTCTCAGTGTCTCAATGGACTGTGTTTCAGAGCCTGTGCTTTCGGATCCAGAAGATGATGGAGGTGTACAAGCCTGACTGGTGCGAGGCGAGAGACGACTGGTCTGTGTATCTCTTCTCCCCACAGAACAGGTCAGCCCAGCCTACACAATATGAGGCTCTCCCTCTCTCCCTCACTCCACCTCTTCCCATTTTCACTCTCATTCTCTTCTTTCCTCTTTCTGTCCTCTCTCTCACCTCTCCCCACCTTCCTCCCTCCCTCCTTCTCACACCCCTCTCCTCTCTCCATTCATCTCTTCCTCGCTTCACCCTTTTCTTGCTCCCTCCCTTTTTCTTCACTCCTAACCCTCCGCATTCAGTAGTAATAATAATAATAATATATGTATTTTAAATGCTACTCATTTCCAATAGATTTTAAATATAGAAATCCTCTCTCTATCTATCCCTCTTTCTCTCTCTCCTGGTGTTCTCTTCTCTCTCTCCCCTTTCCCCTCTCTCTCTCATTTTCTCTCTCTGCTCTCTCTCACCTCCCCAATCTCTCTCCCCTAACTCTCCACCATCTCTTACTCCCCCTCTCATGCCACTCTTTCTGTACTCTCTCTCTCTCTCAGGTTCAGGCAGCTGTGTCAGAGCATCATCGCCCACAAGCTCTTTGATTACGTGGTCCTCGCTTTCATCTTCCTCAACTGCATCACCGTGGCTCTGGAGAGGCCCAAGATTCTCCAGGGTAGTCTGGTGAGTGAGAGCCCCCCCATCCAGCCTGAGTTCCTACAGCAGGGGGCTATGGTCCTGGAGAGCTGGAGAGTACAGTACAGCATGGTCTCCAGCACTGGTACAACCCTGGTAATGCAGCCCTTCAGGACCAGGGCTGGAGAACCTGCTGTGCTGTACTGTACTGAAGCTCTCCAGGACCAGAACTGGAGGTCCCCTTGTCCCACAACTTGCACATCGATGTCTGTTGCAGTTCCACAGTCCTTGTTTTAAAATGTATCAACAATGTTTCTATAATTTGTCTCACTGACCAAATATCTCACACAACTCAATTAATTCCTCAAGCCTTGTAGCTCACCCACAATCAAGCCCAGACTCTGAACATCTCTTGATGTTCCCTGTGTGTTTCTCTGTGTCTGTGTGTGTTTGTTTACAGGAGCGGCTGTTCCTAACCATTTCCAACTACATCTTCACTGCGATCTTTGTGGCCGAGATGACGTTGAAGGTAAAAGGTGGCCTGTGTGTTGGGGGGAGGGGGGTGGTATGTACCTATCCAAATAATATTAGAAACCTTTGCTTACTTGAGATCCTGCATTTCCCCTCCCCTCCTCTCTCTATCTGTCTCTCTCTCTGTCTCTCTCTCTCTCTCAGTGCAGTAATAATGTATTATATTGTCCAGCCAGCAGTCAGTGAGTCAGTCAGTGTGCCTGTATTCACCCCATCCTCCCACCCCCCAACCCCCTCTCTGTGCAGTCCTCCTGTAATGCCACGAGTAGCTGGCCCAGTCACTGTCTGTATCAATGGCTTTCAAATAAACCTGTCTCTATGACATTAGATGTTTGTGTTTAGTCGTCAGGATCCCCCCTGTGACTGAATGGGATTAGATTGGTTTCCCCCAATACTGTGCATTCCAGAGGGCCATCTGAGGTGTAATAACTGTAATCACATTCCTGCTGGACACTCGCTTGGGAGTTTAAGAGCCCTGGGTTAACCATTGAGGTCTCTTAGTGCTCAAGGCTGTTCATTACAGCTCAGAATTAGTGAACTGAATTTGGAGGCCCCTAATTTCCCATTACATCCAGTACAGTGCTGTTTTCTCTCTCTCTCTCTGTCTCTCTCTCCATTTCTCTCTCTCTGTCTCTCTCTCCATCTCTCTCTCTCTCTCTCTCTCTCTCTCTCTCTCTCTCTCTCACACACACACACTGCCAGTGGATTAGACTAGTAAGTATGCAAGCTATAGAACGGTATACTGCAGTGCTGCTATTTCCCTCCCTCCCTCCCTCTGTGTGTGTGTGTGTGTTTCTCATTGTTAGTACAGTACAGTGCTGTTTTGTTATCTCTCTGTTTTGCAGATGCATTTGTGTCAGCACTGACTCATTTTGTTTACAGTGTGAAAAATGCAATTGCTTTTAAATCTCTTAATTTTGATTCATTTTAAGTCAGTTCTGTCTGGACTCTAGTACAGGGGACACAGTGGAGCCAGCACTGTGTGTAGTATAGCATAGTATAGTATAGTAAAGTATAGTCTAGTATAGGAGCCCATACTGGATCCAGCACTATATGGGCTATTGTACACTCACCTAAAGGATTATTAGGAACACCTGTTCAATTTCTCATTAATGCAATTATCTAATCAACCAATCACATGGCAGTTGCTTCAATGCATTGAGGGGTGTGGTCCTGGTCAAGACAATCTCCTGAACTCCAAACTGAATGTCTGAATGGGAAAGAAAGGTGATTTAAGCAATTTTGAGCGTGGCATGGTTGTTGGTGCCAGACGGGCCGGTCTAAGTATTTCACAATCTGCTCAGTTACTGGGATTTTCACGCACAACCATTTCTAGGGTTTACAAAGAATGGTGTGAAAAGGGAAAAACATCCAGTATGCGGCAGTCCTGTGGGCGAAAATGCCTTGTTGATGATAGAGGTCAGAGGAGAATGGGCCGACTGATTCAAGCTGATAGAAGAGCAACTTTGACTGAAATAACCACTCGTTACAACCGAGGTATGCAGCATAGCATTTGTGAAGCCACAACACGTACAACCTTGAGGCGGATGGGCTACAACAGCAGAAGACCCCACCGGGTACCACTCATCTCCACTACAAATAGGAAAAAGAGGCTACAATTTGCACAAGCTCACCAAAATTGGACAGTTGTAGACTGGAAAAATGTTGCCTGGTCTGATGAGTCTCGATTTCTGTTGAGACATTCAGATGGTAGAGTCAGAATTTGGCGTAAACAGAATGAGAACATGGATCCATCATGCCTTGTTACCACTGTGCAGGCTGGTGGTGGTGGTGTAATGGTGTGGGGGATGTTTTCTTGGCACACTTTAGGCCCCTTAGTGCCAATTGGGCATCGTTTAAATGCCACGGCCTACCTGAGCATTGTTTCTGACCATGTCCATCCCTTTATGACCACCATGTACCCATCCTCTGATGGCTACTTCCAGCAGGATAATGCACCATGTCACAAAGGTCGAATCATTTCAAATTGGTTTCTTGAACATGACAATGAGTTCACAGTACTAAACTGGCCCCCACAGTCACCAGATCTCAACCCAATAGAGCATCTTTGGGATGTGGTGGAACGGGAGCTTCGTGCCCTGGATGTGCATCCCACAAATCTCCATCAACTGCAAGATGCTATCCTATCAATATGGGCCAACATTTCTAAAGAATGCTTTCAGCACCTTGTTGAATCAATGCCACGTAGAATTAAGGCAGTTCTGAAGGCGAAAGGGGGTCAAACACAGTATTAGTATGGTGTTCCTAATAATCCTTTAGGTGAGTGTATATTATAGTATAGTATGGTATAGGAGCCCAGACTAGAGCCAGCGCTGTATGGACTATAGTATAGTATATATAATAAATATAAAAAGGCAAACAGGATGTTAGGGTATATTGTTAAAACTGTAGAATTTAGAACAAGGGCAGTAATGTTCAGACTGTACAATGCACTAGTTAGACCTCATCTGGAATACTGTGTACAGTTCTGTGCTCCACACTTCAAGAAAGATATCGCTGCTCTAGAGGCAGTTCAAAGGAGAGCAACGAGACTTATTCCAGGTTTGAAGGGAATGTCCTACTCGGAGAGACTGAGGGAACTGAACCTTTTCACCATGGAACAGAGGAGACTACGTGGGGACTTGATTCAAGTCTTCAAAATTATGAAAGGCATTGACCACATCAATCCAGAGGGGCTTTTCCAGATCAGCAGAGACACACGGACCCGGGGACACGAATGGAAATTGGGCTTCAAGGCATTCAAGATGGAAAACAGGAGACACTTCTTCACACAGAAAGTTGTGACAATCTGGAACAAACGCCCCTGGAATGTGGTTGAAGCTGAAAATTTGTCAACATTTAAAAATAGACTGGATAATATCCTTGGATCACTTAGTTATTAATGGACACCAACGATCACAATGGGTCAAATGGCCTCCTCTCGTTTGTAGACTTTCTTATGTTTTTATGTTCTTATGTTCTTATGTTCTAGTATAGTATAATATAGGGGCCCAGACTGGAGTCAGCACTGGTCTGTGTGTGCACAACAGGGAGGATGCTGATGGGCAGTGTGTGTGTGCTTGCAGGTGGTGTCGATGGGGCTCTACCTGGGAGAACAGGCCTACCTCCGCAGCAGCTGGAACATCCTGGATGGTTTCCTGGTGTTTGTGTCCCTGATTGACATTGTGGTGTCCATGGCAGGCGGGGCCAAGATCCTGGGCGTGCTGCGTGTGCTGCGGCTGCTACGCACACTGCGCCCTCTCAGGTAGGGTGGGGGGTAGCTGAGGAGAGACACAAGTGAGGGAGCCGGGTTAGAATCACTGCAGACCTGACCTGAGGCCCCTTCCAATCTGTGTGATCTGTTATTCCTTATTCCTATCTCAGCTGACACATTTCACTCTGGCAAGCTTATGTGAGGTTGTTCTTTGGTTGCATTTTGGTTCTCACAAAGACAATGTAAGAAAAATGTTGTCCTCACATCTGACCGACTACATGGAGTTGGTAATGTTCTCTGATTGTTGCACAATAATGTTGTCTGCACGTCTTATAGGGCTACCTCTGGAACCATACACATCAAGCACAACATTTTGCAGGCATCTGTATGGTATATATTTTTTTATTATTTTACATCAACTCACGTGCCTAGGTTTTGTTTCAGTATTGGGGGGAATGGCTTGTGGAGGGTCCACGTGGTCCTAAAGGCTGCAGTTTACTTCTACTTATCGGTGGATTTAAAAGTTATTTGATCATCACATTTTAAGTTTGATTGGAGTGATTGTTATTCTCATGGAGATCCAGCTGTTTTCCACTCCTAATTACCTCGAATTGTGAATTTAATTATAGTTGGGTTTGTTTTTTGATCTCTTTTGATTGAAAAATAAATTAGTCGATCTAATGGTTAAATTCCAGCCTCGATTCCTAGAGGTCTGCAAAACCTTCTGTCGTTTGTTCCAAATCCTGCAGTAATTGAATTGGCCTCTGATTAGGCTGATTAAGGGGAATTATTGAATTATCTTCCCTCTAGGCTGCCAAGTGTGTTTCATAAGCAGTGGCACCTTGAGTCCATAGCATCTTTGAAAGCCAGTTGTAAACTGTAAAGGATTTTGCACAGTGTTTTAGGTGTCTGATTGATCAAATTACTGGGTTCATTCACTAACTGAGAGAGACATGCTTTGAGAGAGTGGGAGTGCGAGACTGAGAGGGAGGAAGGCAGAGAGAGACATAATCAGAGAGGGCGACACAAAGACATCTGATCTGATTTTCTTATTACTTTTGTTGTTTTCTAATTAAAAAAAGAAAAGAAAATGTGTGTGTGTGTATGTATGTATATATATATATATATATATATATATATATATATATATATATACAGTGAGGGAAAAAAGTATTTGATCCCCTGCTGATTTTGTACGTTTGCCCACTGACAAAGAAATGATCAGTCTATAATTTTAATGGTAGGTGTATTTTAACAGTGAGAGACAAAATAACAACAAAAAAATCCAGAAAAATGCATTTCAAAAAAGTTATAAATTGATTTGCATGTTAATGAGGGAAATAAGTATTTGATCCCCTATCAATCAGCAAGATTTCTGGCTCCCAGGTGTCTTTTATACAGGTAATGAGCTGAGATTAGGAGCACTCTCTTAAAAGGAGTGCTCCTAATCTCAGCTCGTTATCTGTATAAAAGACACCTGTCCACAGAAGCAATCAATCGATCAGATTCCAATCTCTCCACCATGGCCAAGACCAAAGAGCTGTCCAAGGATGTCAGGGACAAGATTGTAGACCTACACAAGGCTGGAATGGGCTACACGACCATCACCAAGCAGCTTGGTGAGAAGGTGACCACAGTTGGTGCGATTATTCGCAAATGGAAGAAATACAAAATAACTGTCATTCTCCCTCGGTCTGGGGCTCCATGCAAGATCTCACCTCGTGGAGTTTCAATGATCATGAGAACGGTGAGGAATCAGCCTAGAACTACACGGGAGGGTCTTGTTAATGATCTCAAGGCAGCTGGGACCATAGTCCCCAAGAAAACAATTGGTAACACACTACGCTGTGAAAGACTGAAATCCTGCAGCGCCCGCAAGGTCCCCCTGCTCAAAAAAGCACATGTACAGGCCCGTCTGAAGTTTGCCAATGAACATCTGAATGATTCAGAGGAGAACTGGGTGAAAGTGTTGTGGTCAGATGAAACCAAAATCAAGCTCTTTGGCATCAACTCAACTCGCCGTGTTTGGAGGAGGAGGAATGACCCCAAGAACACCATCCCCACCGTCAAACAAGGAGGTGGAAACATTATGCTTTGGGGGTGTTTTTCTGCTAATGGCACAGGACAACTGTACCGCATCAAAGGGACGATGGACGGGGCCATGTACCGTCAAATCTTGGGCGAGAACCTCCTTCCCTCAGCCAGGGCATTGAAAATGGGTCGTGGATGGGTATTCCAGCATGACAATGACCCAAAACACACAGCCAAGGCAACAAAGGAGTGGCTCAAGAAGAAGCACATTAAGGTCCTGGAGTGGCCTAGCCAGTCTCCAGACCTTAATCCCATAGAAAATCTGTGGAGGGAGCTGAAGGTTCGAGTTGCCAAACATCAGCCTCGAAACCTTAATGACTTGGAGAGGATCTGCGAAGAGGAGTGGGACAAAATCCCTCCTGAGATGTGTGCAAACCTGGCGGCCAACTACAAGAAACCTCTGTAATTGCCAACAAGGATTTTGCCACCAAGTACTAAGTTGAAGGGGTCAAATACTTATTTCCCTCATTAACATGCAAATCAATTTATAACTTTTTTGAAATGCGTTTTTTTTCTGGATTTTGTTGTTGTTATTCTGTCTCTCACTGTTAAAATACACCTACCATTAAAACCATAGACTGATCATTTCTTTGTCAGTGGGCAAACGTACAAAATCAGCAGGGGATCAAATACTTTTTTCCCTCACTGTATATGTATATGTATATGTATATATATATATATATATATATATATATATGTATATATATATATATATATATATATATATTATATATATATGTGTGTGTATTTCTATGATTTACTCATTAGCAGAATTACATTTTATAATTGTCCCCCTCTTGTTTTCAACCTTAAATGTAATGCTATAATGTATCTATTGATTGTATTTTATAAAACATTTTGTTTTTGAAATATATTTTCATGTGTGTGTATGTATTTTGTATTATGTATTGCTTTGGCAGCACTGCTAATTGTATGCCAATAAAGCACCTTGAACTGAGTTGAGAGAGAGGGAAAGGTCTCTACTTGCAATGAAAACCAGGAGACGCTGAGTTAATTCACCTTGATTTTGCCAGTTTGAATACATGAAAAATATGTGTCATATGCTATGAAACCATCTATATCAGTATTGATATAGTGTTTAATCCAGTTTGGCTCTCTAACTCTCTCTCACTATGTGTCTCTCTGTCTACATCTCTTTCTCCCTCTCTCTCTGTCTCGGTATTGATCAGTATTAGCTCTAGTCTATTTGTGATTCAGTATTGATCAGTATTGACTCCAGTCTATTTCTGTATCAGTTTTAATCAGTGGTGACTGAATTTATTTCTGGCTCATTGTTCAAAATTGACTGTAGACTCTCAGTGTCTTGCTGTGTTGCACAGGGTTTCTGTGCTTTTCTCCCTCTCCCTCTTTGATCAGTGTTAACCCCAGTCTGTCTTTCTCTCTTCATCTCTCTCCCACTCAATCACCAGTGCTGATTAGTATTAACTCCAGTGTCTCACACTCTCTCTTTCTCTCTCTCAGGGTGATCAGTCGGGCTCCAGGTCTGAAGTTGGTGGTCGAGACTCTGATCTCATCCCTTAAACCAATCGGGAACATCGTGCTGATCTGTTGTGCCTTCTTCATCATCTTTGGCATCCTGGGGGTGCAGGTACAGTACTTTCTCCAGAGTCACATACTATGTACTGCAACGTTAGCACAATGTTATTTTTGTTACCTCTGTAACTATCCCTCCATCCATTGGCAACACATTCTTTGTCCAGTATCGGATCATGTTTAGCTTAAGCCCAACCCAGCAGACACAGGGTGCAATGCAGGGGATGCCCTGGACTGGATGGCAGGCCATTACTGGGCAGCACACTCACACTCAAACATACCAGATTTTCAAAAGTAGAAACTGGGACATATATATATATTTTTTTATCAAACAAATTATCATTACAATTTAATCTAGTTTCCTTTGTTTTTTGGGCAGCACATTAACAAAAATAATAAATGTGTATGACTTCTCCCTGTATCATGATCCTGATTAACACTGACAATAAGTTAAGTATTCTAGATATTTTCCATTATTATTTATCTGCGAGAGAATTAAACTGCGTTCCAGTATGAAGTGCACGTTTGTGTTGCTTAATATGTCCCATGTAGCCATGTGTGTTACTATATCAGTATGATATACACCATGTACACACATCACTGCCAAAATAAATAAATAAATCTCAGTATAATATAACCTGACCCTACGTACACTTTGTTAACTAACTTGGTTGTTGAAACTTGGTTGTTGAAACTCATCATGAAGTGTCTAGATGTGATGTTTTAATGCAAGCTATGTAGCTGAGACTTGGTTGATGTCTGGTGTGAGATCTGTGGCTGTGAGTCACAGAATGACACAGAGATGAGCATCAATCAGACTTGATCTCAGGCGATTCTTGTTTAAAGTCATTGTAGAAAACATCTTCTCACATATATATATTGAACCAAACAATTACATGTCTTGTCCAGAGATTTGTAAAATTCTGTCAAAGGGAGATCTTGATGGCAGCTGCAGAGAATGTCATCACACTGCAGTTGAATGACTGCAAGTTTTCAAGTGCTGGGAGCATTGGTGTTTTTCCCGGCATCAGTCTGGGTAATACAACTCATAATCCACATCCCCCAAGCAGCATGTGTCCTCAAAGGGCCCTTGCCACTTAGCCAGTAGCTTGGAGGAGGAAGTTGGGAGTAGCACCAGTACTTTATCCCCAGGTGCAAGTACACGTAACAATAGGTTGCGAATGCAACCCCAGTTATCCAAGAAAGAGAAACCACCCAGAGGGGGATGGACTATGCAGTTACCCATGGGAACTCTGTGAATGTATGTGTATCTAAGCTGCCTACCGGACGGGGGAGTGTGTAACCCCAGCAGACCCCCTCTTCTGTCTGCTTTACATAGTGAGACACACTCACTATTCATTATCACAATTCATTATCAGGGCCCACAGCACTGTACTCCTGCTGTTTTTCTGGCACTTTGTTAACCCTCAGCCGGAAAAAGTGAGCAGTTATCCTCCTTAAGGTCTTGTGATACTGAATGTGCAGAAGTGAACACAAAGCAACTCAACTCAACTCTTCCCCATTGCATCTTTGGTCCACCCCATATAACAAATCTTTTTAAATATGAAACTGGGGGTAGCTATGGGCTCTGTCAGGATTCACCACTTGACCATCGATGACCGCAACTTGATCATACAGGCAACTCAAGGTGTCATCTTGTGACTGGACAAGGACAAAGTCCGCAGGCTGGGAGAATGTGGAGTCTTCCCTGATTCGTGGAGCTGTCATGCGACAACTACCTCTCTCAGTAACCCTAGCTGGATCAGAAGTGTGCGTTCCCAATCCCTGCCTCTGTTTGCTCCAAGAGTGAACCAGAGCCTCAGTGGAACCCTGCCCGGACTCCTCATCTCCAGCAGCTATTAGAGGTGCTTTCCTCCTAGTTCCATACAGAGGCGGATCTAGAAAATTTTACATGGGGTGGCAAAGGGGTGGCAAGAGGTTTTGGTAGAGTGGCATGGGAGTCCCCATACAATAAAAATAAAATTGTACTTCTATATGTAAATGAATTAAAAATATATATGTTTAAACAATATTTATTCTAACAACAATATATACAACAATAATAACACTTCTCCAAGATTCTTCATGACAACACAACATATACAAAAAACTGTGCTGGTGTGATTGTCTCTGTATTGGCGTTGTTAGGGCCTTTTTGAGGGTTTGGGTAACACAAGTCGACTTCTTGCTGCAACAAAACACAAATCAAAGAAAGTCACAAAACGTAAATAGACAAAGAAAACAAACAAATGGGAGCTCAGGGCAGCTTTATCGACTGGGCTTCTGTCCTTGATTCTCCGGACAACCTTCTACTAGGGAGAGGAAAGAGAGAATAAATACACGAAGTACTGCTGCTGCTGACTTCACAATCGCTTTGGTGCTCATTACCTCCAGCTGACAACACGGCTGCAGCCAATGAGCACCCAATCAGCGCGCCAGCAGCAGCCGTGCGGTGACGGACAGCGTCCTGTCACACAAACATATCCAAATCACGCTCTCAATACTGAGAACAGCTAAATTCGTCAGACGGTTATCTGCCGTTTTTGAATGCAGGTAATTTTTTACAAGCTTTAATGTTGAAAAGCTGCGCTCACACCCTGCACTACTTACTGGCAAAACAATACCAATTTTGCACAGATGATAAAGTTCAAAGAAAACCTGCTTATAAGGAGCCAGGAACTTCACAAACTCTGTCAGACTGGATGGGTTCACTTCACCATTTGCTTTGTTTCTCTCGAGAAGTCTTTTTGTCTTGCAAATTACAGTCATATGCTTTAGCCACTAACAAAACAATTTCTACATTTCTTCAGTCATTGTTTGATGGGTTTAAAGCTTGTATGCCCATCATTATGTTGCAGCTGGAGTATGAAAAGCGCCTGTCCATCTCACTGATCATTGAGTCCAGAATAGGAATATATATTGATATTGATCATAATTACTGCTGAAACGGTACACATTTGCACATTTAGCAATACAACTTCATCTAACCCTATGGCTGTATAGAACATGCATAAAATAGAAAATAACATTTTTGGGTTATTTTAATAAACGATATGGTATGTTACTGCACTGGAATTTATATAAACAGAGAGTGAAAACGTACCATGTGATCCAGCTGGAACTGCAGCAGGACCAGCCACCTCCCTGTCCTCATCTGTCTCTTCCTCATCACTCCCTGCTTCTGTCACTCCTTCTGAATCACTTTCCTCCTCATCTTCATCCCTCACATTCATTTTGCTTTCTCTCTTTTCCCCTTCACTCATTTCCTCATCTTCTGGATTCTTCTGGTCTTCTGGTCTCTCTTGCTCCTCCTATCCACTCTTGGGCATTTTCTTTTTGAAAAAGCGGGAAATATCTCCCTTTTTACTTTTTCATATAGCACAATTCTGACCTACAGTAGTAAAAGAATCTGGTTAAAATCAATGTAAATAAATACACTGTACTAGGACCACAACGAGACTAATAAATAGCCTACAATAAAAATGATCAAAGCATTATCCTCACTGTCAGTTGTAAGATTATACAGTCCCCGCACAATGTTATGAATTCAAACTAAACATTGCAGCGTTTAACACTGCAAAACGGTGCATCTCAGCTCATTTTTTCTTTACTATGGACTGTATATAAAACAAAAATATATACTAATATTACAGAATATTACATATACTAATTTAATTTAGCATTACATTTGTATGTGTTTGGTAGAACTTCAAATGGAGAAGCACATCTGACTTTATCTTTTGATACAGCGCAGCTCAGTCGCTCCTCTCTGCAGTGCACCTCCAGATTGATGGACGTGACGTGAGGGAACCCCACTGTGCCCATTTGGTGTAGTGCTGTAGCTACGTTTTTTGGGGAGCCTAAGGGGGGAATTTACACTTACAGATTTTCTCTACATTTGTTTTTTGTTTCAGTTGTTTCAGCAGCTTATGAATATAATGACAAACTTTTTCTCACAGGCCTATAATTTTAGGAACTGAAGTTAGGGTGGCAGTTTAAATGGGGGGGCAAGCACTACAGTAAGGGGGGCAGCTGTAGATCCACCCCTGGTTCCATGGCCCTGAGTAACCCCACGCACTTCAAAATCAGAGAGCCTAGGATCACATATCTAAGATAAGATAGAAAGTCAGACCAATCTGGTCCTAGGACTACCAGGAAAGGTATGTGGGGGGATGATAACACAGAGGGTTCGGGTTGGTCACCATCTTTATTAATCAACTTGTTTACACGAAAAATAAATAAACTGTATCCCTTCTAATACAGTTCAGCCTTCAAACTCTGAGAGAAGTTTTAAAAATATAATACAAAACTAACAAAAGAAAGGCAAATTAAACTAAAAAGGACAGGTAATCTCACAGATGTTCCAAAGCTTACTACTGGCTGTTGTGGTGTGGGGTCTGCCTGAAAGAAATTAAAAGGGGGTTAAATAAGGTGAGGCACGGCTGTGGTGAGAGCGCTGATTGCCGTCTACATCAGTGCCATAGTCGCATCTAACTACCTGGTGCAAAGCATCAAATAAGACACAGCTGCCAACACTGATGAGACAATCCAGCCTTCACCATCAGCTGTGCCATGACAGGGCCAACCTTTCATAGATACGTTATGTCACTGCATTCAACTTCTGCTTCACAGAGGAAATTCTTATAATTGCCTGTGATTGAGTGCTCTTGACCTAATCAAGTTGATTGCACAACTGTACACAGTACATTTTCCAATTTTATAACTTTCACACACAGGACTTCCTGGTGAATTATGTAGTGCAATTTAACAGCCTGACCATCCACTACTTCAACTTTCTTGAAATTCAAAGCTGCCATCCCATTTCACTCTCCCATCATTGCTGGGGTGCCATCTGTTGTTACACTACATACCTTCTCACAAGGCAAATCAAACTTTTGAAATGCAGCTGACACTGCTTCGAACAAGGGAATGTCCTACTCAGAGAGACTGAGGGAACTGAACCTTTTCACCCTGTAACAGAGGAGACTACGTGGGGATTTGATCCAAGTCTTCAAAATCATGAAAGGCATCAACCACATCAAACCAGAGGAGCTTTTCCAGATCAGCAAGGACACACACACCTGGGGACACAAATGGAAATTGGGCTTCAAGGCATTCAAAATGGAAAACAGGAGACACTTCTTCACACAGAGAGTAGTCACAATCTGGAACAAACTCCCCAGCGATGTGGTAGAAGCTGAAAATTTGGGAACATTTAAAGTCAGACTGGATAGGATCCTTGGATCACTCAGTTATTAATGGACATCAAACGAGCACGATGGGTCAAATTGCCTCCTCTCATTTGTAATCTTTCTTATGTTCTTATGTTCTTATGAACAGATCAGACCCCCTTGTCCCACAAAGGCCCGGAATCGTCAACCCCTCGTACAAAAATAAGAAGCTGAGCTGTGTCAGTGGTGTCAGTGCTCTTCATCACAAGCAATTTAATAAAAGTCAAAATGGCATCCCTTTTCAGACAACTGGTCCTGTATGTTACTCACCAAATCCTCTATCATCCAGACTAAAGTATTCCTTGCTAGGCTGATATTCTGAATCTCCTGCTTCTTTTCTGGACAATCAATGTCAACTATCTTGCAGATGTACTCCTTTATAAAATCCCCTTCATTGAAAGGTTTTCCATGTTGTGGAATCAGTTGTGCCACTTCATGGCTCATGCAATAGGATTTTTCCTGAGCTTCTTTATCTCTGAGAAATAAATGTTGCTGTACTGAAAATAAGCCATCAAATCTTTGGCCTTTTGCATCCTTTCTGTTCCACCATAGTGTCTTTTGACATTTAATTATTTCATTATTTCAACTGCTTCTTGGCAAATTTAGCAAACACATTTGGCTTTATGTTCTGTAAAAAATATTTACAGAGCCACCAGTCTTGGAACGGACATCATTCACTGTCCACCTTTCTCTTATTTTATACAGCCACCATTGTGTTAACAAACTAACCTGAAAAAGTTTATGGTCTGTTTATGGTCAATAACTGGTTTGCTGGGAGGAGTTACAGAGGATGTAGGAAGTTGCCGAAACAGTTTGAAAAGGAAACAGATGTGTTGTGTTTGATTTATTTTGATTTGATTTTTTATAGTAACTGAGTTATTATCAGCTAATTATTATGCAAATAAACGTTGTAATGAACTCAACTGTAAATAGCGAAACATTTAACAAGTTGATTCAATGTTTTCTACAGTACCTTCATTAAACAAGGCAATAAGTAAGTCATTATTGCACACCATGTGTTCTCACAAAAACAGATACAAATCAGCAGTGCAACTTGGTAACTTAAATACTTCCCTAAATATAAAATGCTTTAGAAATGTCCTGTTTCTTCTGCCGTTGCTGTTTAAAATGAATGTGCCAATACAAATCCCAGCTTCAGGATCGGTGGTCAAGTGGAAGAGTTCTTATGTATTAATATATATTAAATAAAATATACAATTTGCCAAATTAAATATGAGACATTTTAATGCTTATTGACTGGTCTCTACTACTTATGAGTACAAATAGGCTACATATATCCACCCTGAAGAAAATTTTAAAATCATAGATATAGAATCACTAGATTGGCACCAGACTGACAAATATTTGTTTGTTTAAAAAAAAATGCTGTAATTGAAATTACAGTATTATTATCAGATTATGTGTAGGCTAAAATGGATTTCAGTTATAGTAAATAAAAAAATATGCATTGTCGTATTTGTCATCATCATTACCAGTTATTATTTTACACTGTCAGACATAACTCACTGTTGATTTCTAAGTTATACTCATGATTGACGGTGATTTACAGACACAAACATACCTAGGCTATTTCGAACTAATTGGAATTTATAATTTAATTTCGTGAGATGACAACTCCGATTCAGCTCTCGCCTCTGCCCAATAAGGTATAAATACCCCATCCTTATCACATGTCCCCAGAGTTCATTATTTCACATCCCACCGCCACCCCTATCACCACCTCTGCAGCAGCTCCTTGGCTCATTCCCCGTACACAGTGCGGGGGTTGTCGGTCTGCATCCGGTGCCAGACCGTCATTCCCTCAGCGAAGCGAGTTCACCCAAACTTTTACATTTAAACCTCAGAATTAGTGTTGTACACTAACAAAGAATACTAAGAGCGGATCCCCCTGCCCAAAAAAAAAAAAAAAAAAGTATTGTACCACATTAAAACATTTATTTAAGGGAATACATAAGGAAAATGTAGCACATTTTAAAATACAAATACAGTAATAGGAAATTGAACACAATTGGTATAGTTATATTCCAGACAGCTTTTTTGAGGGCAATTTACATGTGTAACATTTTATTTCAATATTGCACAGCGTTGTAGTATACGTTTCCATTGAGTCAGTTGTCTATAATTTACTATTGCTTCTTATTATACTGGTATAACCCTGCACTTAAACTGCCTTATATCTACAATACTTGAGACATAGATCTAACCCTGATGTAACTATTGCCATATTATCTAATCCTATTTGTTATGCACCATAATTGAATCCTTAATTTGTCCATACTTTATCTTCTACCTGCTCAGTTGTATTAGGATTGTAGTTGTTGAGAATTATTGTAGTTACTTTGATTAGGTCGGAAATGATCATACTTGATCTGATTTGAAGCCTACTGTAATTCCTTAAAATACTGTATAGCCTTAAGGTAATAATGACTGTACGTCACCTTGGATAACAGCACCTCCCAATAAATAAATACTTATGTGAAAGGTGAGCCCCTTCTTTTCAGATACTTGCACAATACACAGGCATGTGATGTCAGATGATAACTTATGTTTGTATGTATATACACTCACCTAAAGGATTATTAGGAACACCTGTTCAATTTCTCATTAATGCAATTATCTAACCAACCAATCACATGGCAGTTGCTTCAATGCATTTAGGGGTGTGGTCCTGGTCAAGACAATCTCCTGAACTCCAAACTGAATGTCTGAATGGGAAAGAAAGGTGATTTAAGCAATTTTGAGCGTGGCATGGTTGTTGGTGCCAGACGGGCCGGTCTGAGTATTTCACAATCTGCTCAGTTACTGGGATTTTCACGCACAACCATTTCTAGGGTTTACAAAGAATGGTGTGAAAAGGGAAAAACATCCAGTATGCGGCAGTCCTGTGGGCGAAAATGCCTTGTTGATGCTAGAGGTTAGAGGAGAATGGTCTGACTGATTCAAGCTGATAGAAGAGCAACTTTGACTGAAATAACCACTCGTTACAACCGAGGTATGCAGCAAAGCATTTGTGAAGCCACAACACGTACAACCTTGAGGCGGATGGGCTACAACAGCAGAAGACCCCACCGGGTACCACTCATCTCCACTACAAATAGGAAAAAGAGGCTACAATTTGCACAAGCTCACCAAAATTGGACAGTTGAAGACTGGAAAAATGTTGCCTGGTCTGATGAGTCTCGATTTCTGTTGAGACATTCAGATGGTAGAGTCAGAATTTGGCGTAAACAGAATGAGAACATGGATCCATCATGCCTTGTTACCACTGTGCAGGCTGGTGGTGGTGGTGTAATGGTGTGGGGGATGTTTTCTTGGCACACTTTAGGCCCCTTAGTGCCAATTGGGCATCGTTTAAATGCCACGGCCTACCTGAGCATTGTTTCTGACCATGTCCATCCCTTTATGACCACCATGTACCCATCCTCTGATGGCTACTTCCAGCAGGATAATGCACCATGTCACAAAGGTCGAATCATTTCAAATTGGTTTCTTGAACATGACAATGAGTTCACTGTACTAAACTGGCCCCCACAGTCACCAGATCTCAACCCAATAGAGCATCTTTGGGATGTGGTGGAATGGGAGCTTCGTGCCCTGGATGTGCATCCCACAAATCTCCATCAACTGCAAGATGCTATCCTATCAATATGGGCCAACATTTCTAAAGAATGCTTTCAGCACCTTGTTGAATCAGTGCCACGTAGAATTAAGGCGAAAGGGGGTCAAACACAGTGTTAGTATGGTGTTCCTAATAATCCTTTAGGTGAGTGTATATACACACTAAGTATACAAAACAACACCTTCCTGATATTGAGGTGCATCCCCTTTTGCCCTCAAAACAGGTTAAATTTGTCTGGGCATGGACTCTGAAAGGTGTCACAAACATTCCACAGGGATGCTGGCCCATGTTGAATCCATTGCTTCCCACAGTTGTGTCAAGTTAGCTGGTAGTGGATCTCTATTCAGAATAGCTTATCCCATCTCATCCCACAGATGCTCAATTGGATTGAGATCTGGTGACTGGGCAGGCCACTGCAGTAAGCTGAATCCACTGTCATGTTTGTGGAACCGTTCCTGGACAATCCTAGCCTTGTGACAAGGGGCATTATCCTGCTGAAAACAACTGTTAGCAGATGAATAGAAGAAACTGTGATTCATCAATCTAGGCAATGTTTTTCCAGTCCTCCAGTGTTTTCGTTCCTTAGCCCACTGCAACCGCAGATTCTTGTGTTTTGCTGGAAAAAGTGGAACTCTGTTAGGTCAGCAGCCATACCCCATTCGTGTCAAGGTATGACAAGTGCATTATTTTATGAGTCTTTCAGCACCAATTTTGTACTGGAGTGTCTGTTGCTCTGCACAATTTTTGTCAGCTTTCTTTGACCTCTTTCATCAATGAGCAGTTTTCGACCACTGGCCATTGGCTAGATGTCCTTTGGGTGGTAAACCGTCCTTGAAACACACGGGAAACTCCTGAGCATGAAAAACCCAGCAGCTTTGCAGTTCTTGACAAACTCTGACAAAACTGGCGTGTCTGGCACCTACTACCATACCCCATTGAACGGCACTTAAATCTTTTGACTTGCCCATTTATCCTCTGAATGGCACACATGCACAATCCATGTCTCAATTGTGTCACGGCTTAAAAATATGTATCTTCAACCTTCATCTACACTGATTGAAGTGGATTTATCAATAAAGGATCATAGCTTTCATCTGGATTCACCTCGTCAGTCAATGTCATGGAAAGAGCAGATGTTCCTAATGTTTTGTACACTCAATGTATATATTTATATAATAAAACCCCTCAAAAACTACTTACTAGGAAATCTAGTAATGCCTTTCCTAGATTTTCCTAGAAACATGTAGACTGGTGTCCTTCTCAGCTTTACATGGAGCCATTTACAGAGGTGTTTGGTAGTAAATACTGTAATTTACATCAACACTGTTGTTAAGTGTTATAGTATTAAAGGTAAACTGACACAGTTGCAAAAAGGATGGTTTTGGGCATCTTTATGTGTTGCTGTAGACTTTAAATAAGATGTATAGTGTTCTTTCTGATCAGTTATCTCATATATGCCACTTTAAAACCATTGACATTTAGAACTTACCAAATAATGGCAGATGTCAAAAGCCTGTATGTATCAGGATGTGTTGCATCATAACTTCCTGCATTGCGGAAAAATTAGCAGCAACTCCAGTCATTATGATCAAGTCATGCGAGTGTTAATGTTTCTTACTCCATATTCTTTCTCCTTGATAATAATTATAGTCTCCATAGACAACATGTAGTGTTGCTGTGTCCTCAGCTGTGTAAGCACAAAATCGCACATTCAAAAAGAGAAATAAATCAGCAATCTGCAGCAAACACTTTGATCAGTGTAGTCCAACTCACAGCCTCACTAGAATTAGCCCACTTGCCCATGCTTGGATGAATAGACTAATGTACAGTAATTTATGTGACAGTGTGTGATTTTTGGAATCGAATGTCTATGCCGGGTAAATAGTAGCTTGTCTTGTGTATAACAGGGGTCTCAACACTCCTTTTGACATCTGCCATTCTTTGGTAAGTTTTAAATGTGAAGTAACATTAAGTATACAAAATATTATTGTGATGTTCACTATAACTATGACTGTGACTATAATAATAATAATATTCTACCCCGCCTGTCTAACTGATCATGTGATCCAACCTCCCCTCCAGCTCTTCAAGGGCAAATTCTTCTACTGCCTGGGCCCAGATGTGAAGAATATCACCAACAAGTCGGACTGCCTGCTGGCCAGCTATAAGTGGGTCCATCACAAGTACAACTTTGACAACCTGGGCCAGGTGAGACCACCTGACACACAACAGCACAGATATACTCACCCACCATTGTGCTGCAAACAATTTCAATACAAATCAGTGGGTGTGGCAGCAACACAGGAGGGGTATCCCCACCCAACCTCCATGAGCTTGCTTTGTCCCCCTTCATGCAAAAATATGGATTTTCACAGGCATGTGAGAGTCAGAGTATTCAGCATTCAGCATTTGTCCCCACGCAATATGAAATGCATTTGTCCCCACCTTATTTCAAACATAACTTAATCCCACCTGCTAATAGAAAAAGCTACTGACTGGTCCTCAGTTATGACTTTATTATTCTGCAAGGTGCTCTTTTGCTTTCTTTCTCACTTCTTCTGCTTATAAATGTCACTGCTATTGAGTACATACTGTAGTTTGTAGTGAATCTGGGTTAAAACAGGGTGGTCAGGCTCCAGTCCTGGGGAGGAGGGAGGGCTATGCCACTCCCAGGGTGTTATAAGTTATTTTATTGAGTGAGGACTTAAACCACCACCTTTCCCAAAGCACACAACCAAAGACCATTAAAAAACATTTAAAAAGTGTATTTGTGCAAACAGACTACTATTTGTTAATACAGCTGCTACATAAACAAAACTATATTTTATGTAGCAGCAGTTTTAGCTAATAGTAGTCTTCAATTAGCAGCAAAGTTTGGAGATTGTCTATTGTTTGTTTGTCTATTATCCATTGCAGTCAATGACTTTTGTAACTTTTTCAGTCACAGTTGGCTTCATAGTAGCTTCCCTAAGAAGTGCACTTCTTGTCCGGCAACTAAGTTTAGAGGGATGGCCTGATCTAGGTGGTGTGTTGGTGATTCTGTATTTTTTCCACTTCTGTATGATGGACTGCACTGAGCTCCAAGGCATGTTCAATGCCTTTGAATTGGTTTTGTACCCTTCCCCAGATTCTTGTTTCTCTATAATCACATCCCTGACTTGCATAAAATGCTCTTTGGATTATTTATTTTGAAAGTTTCTACCATACTGTTGGACCATACATAGAGAGCAGTTTTTATCTTCACAGATTAATTTAAAGCAGGTGATCGACACATTGCTCACACAGGTGGAGTCCGTCAACAAATTGTGTGAATTATTTAATTTAATTAAAATTCTAAATATGAGACAACACAATGTGGAAAAAGTGTTGGGGATTAATTACTTTTTCAAGGTACTGTATATGGAGCGTGAAGCGCAAGTCTATCAACACTTAAATTTAATTTAGTACTGATCACTGCAGAGATCTTCTATCCAAGCCTACTGAAGTTACCGAATTGTGCAGCCAGCAAAAGCAGAGAGAACGTTTCAATGCAGCTTAAAGAGAAGCCTGTATTCAAGCACTCATAATACAGAGAACCCAATAGTCTGATTGCTCTTACTCCCTCCACATTCCATTCACAAAAACACATCTGTTCACCTAAAAAGTTTAAATACTTTTATTCCCCCCGAAACAAGGCGATTAGCAATTGGTATTCTCAATCTACATTTAAGTGATTAAAGGCAAAGTTGACTGTATGAAGAAACCGGTTCCAGATGTCCCTCTCTCTCTCTTTTGCTCTCTGTCCCTCTGTCTCTAACTCTATCCCTCTCCCTCGCTCACTGTCCCTCTCTTTCTCAGTCTGTCCCTCTCTCTCTCTCTCTCTAGGTTGTGGCCAGGCCTCTCTCTCTCTCTCTCTCTCGCTCTCTCCTTGTTGTGGCCAGGCCTGTCTGTGTGGGTGTTGGTGGGCTTGCGATTCCTTATGAATGTTTGCCTGAATCTCCATTGACAATAACGCATACCTGTGTCTGTGTGTGTGTGTGTGTGTGTGTGTGTGTGTGTGTGTGTGTGTGTGTCTATGGATTCGTGTCTGTTTGACTTTGTGTTTGTGTGCATGTGCGTGTCTGTGTGTGTGTGTGTATGTGACTGTCTGTGTGTGTCTGTGTGTGTGTATGTGATTTCCACTGCAGGCTCTGATGTCCCTCTTTGTGCTGGCTTCTAAGGACGGCTGGGTCAATATCATGTATAACGGACTGGACGCAGTGGGCATCGATCAACAGGTAAAACTGTGCACTGTACTGTATTTTAATGTACTCTACTGTTCTTTAATGTTCTCTGCTCTACTGTACTTTTTTAACTCTACTGTACTTTAATGTACTATAATTATCTTTACTGTACTGTTAATTAATTGTCCTGTACTTTAACTCTTCTGTACTGTACCATTAACTATTCTGTACAGTACTCTGCTATTCTTAAATGAGTTTTAATAAATGGGACTTTCATTTCTGTGCTGTGCCCTATTGATCTGTAATGTACTGTACTATGCTGTCATTTACTGAAGTACCTGTACTGTACATTAATTAACTTTAATGATCTAGTTTACTGGATAGCACTGTCCTTACTGTATTATAATGAACTCTACTGATATAATGCATGGTATATTGCTATATTGTTATGTACTGAATGGCACTGTGCTGTACTTCTCTGACCTTACTGCACTGTACTGCACTGTACTGAACTGTATTCATGGTTACTGTACTACACAGCAATGAAGATTACTGTACTAAGCTATACTGAACTGTTGTACTTATCTTTATTGTATTGTTACTGTACTATACTACACTGTACCATACAGTACTGTTCTATATTCTATGGTATGGCACTCCCACTCTGCAGTGTTATAATGTAGTTTACAGAACTGTGCTTTATTAAGCTTGTCTTTATTGAACTGTACGGAACTATAGCATACTGAGCTATATCACACAGTACTGTACTGTGCTTTATTGCAGGGCATAGGAAATGGCAGAACAGTCATGATAATTATTTGATGAAAACCTCCTCACTCCCTCCTTCTTCTCCCTCCCCCCTGCCTCTCTCTCCCTCTCTCTTCCTCCCCCCCATTTGCCCCACACCCCCTCTCCCTCTCATAATCCCTACCTCTCTCTCACCCCTGCTCTCACCTCTCTCCCTATCTCACCCCCCTCCCTCTCTCCATACCCTCCCTCCTACTTTTACTCTCTCCCTCTCTCACCCCATCTCCCAACTTCTCCCTCCCTACCTCCATCTCTCCTCCCTCCCCCATCCCCCCTCTGCTCCCTCCCTCTCTCCCTCTCTTTCAGCCCATCACCAACAACAACCCCTGGATGCTGCTCTACTTCATCTCCTTCCTGCTGATCGTCAGCTTCTTCGTGCTCAATATGTTCGTGGGTGTGGTGGTGGAGAACTTCCACAAGTGCCGGCAGCACCAGGAGGCTGAGGAGGCCAAGCGGCGGGAGGAGAAGAGACAGAGGCGCCTGGAAAAGAAGCGACGCAGTAAGGGTGGGAGAGAGAGGGGAGGAGAGGAGGGAAAGGGTGAGAGATGACAGTGAGAAAGAGAGGAGAGGACAGGAGACCAGGGGAAGCAGAGATGCAGTAAGAGAGGGAGAGAAAAGAGGAGAGGAGGGGAGGGGTGAGAGGGTAAGGAGATAGGGGTGTGTGGGACAGGGGGACAGGAGGCAGGAGTTGAAGAGACAAAGGCCCTTGGAGAAGAAGGGATACAGTGAAAGAGGTAGAGAGAAGGTGGGATAGGAGGGAAAGGGTGAGGGAAGAAGAGATGGTGAGAAAGAGCAAGAAGAGGAGTGGGGTGACTGGGGAGAGTGTAGAGTGTCAGGAGATGAGAGAAGAGCTGCAGAAAGAGAAGGACAAAGGGAAGAGAGGAGGGGAGGGGTGACAAGGTGGGAATGGTGAGGCAGAGGAAGGGGCCCAAAGAGGAGAGGAGAATAGACAAGTGAAGAAGAGATGCATTTAAAGAGGGAGAGTGGGACAGGGTAGAGATACAGGAAGATGGAGAGAGAGAGGGACAGTTCCAGGTGTTGCTTAAAATCTTAAAATCTCTCTCTCTCCCTTTATCCTCACCTCCCTCCTGTCTCCCTCCATTCTCCACTCTCCCTCCCTGCCGACCTCTCTCCCCTTCTCCCCTACATCTCCTCCCTCTTTTCCCTCTCTCTTTCTCTCTCTCATTCCCTCTCTCAGAGGCTCAGAAGCTGCCATACTATGCGAGCTACAGCCCAGTGCGTCTGATGATCCACACCCTGTGCACCAGCCACTACTTGGACCTCTTCATCACCATCATCATCTGTGTCAATGTGGTCACCATGTCCCTGGAGCACTACAGCCAGCCCAGAGTGAGCACAGCTGCCTCTCATTCTGTTTATCATTGTGTGCCCGGTTCTGTCTGTCTCTGTCCTCTCTCTCCCTCAAATTTCAAATTTCAAATTTCAAATTGCTTTATTGGCATGAGAGTTATACATTAGTATTGCCAAAGCATTATATAAAAAAAAGAAATAACAATATATATATTAGCTAAAGTGAAGTTGTACCTGTGTCCCTGAGATTTGCTGCTGTTTTAAATATATGATTTAAATCATTTACAGCCCAAGTTTCACCTGTTTTTGAGTGCTGATATTGTGTTTGTGTAAATGTGTAGATCAGTGATTGTATTTAATTAGTGCCAATTGCTTCTCTATATGTTTCTGTGCTGTTTGGAGCCCATCTGTAGGAATGGTTCAGGTTGTACAGCTCACAGGGCTGTGTCTGTGTGTTACCCTGCTGTGTTCTCTTTATGAACACATTGATTTGGTCTGACAGGGGGAGTTGTGCTCTGACAGTGAATGCATTTATTAAGGAGGGATCCATGTCTGTGATGCCATAGTCCACTACACTGGATCCCAGAGCTGAGCAGTAGATGAATCTACCTAAAGAGTCCCCTCTGATCCTGCCATTAATGATGTATATACCCAGGGCCTGACAGAGATGCACTAGTTTTCTTCCATTGTTGTTAATTGCAGGGTCAGAGTTGTGATGTACAGAGGGGCCTGGCCGAATATACACCGATCAGCCGTAACATTATGACCTCTGACAGGTGAAGTGAATAACACTGATAATCTCGTTATCATGGTACCTGTCAGTGGGTGGGATATATTAGGCAGCAACTGAACATTTTGTCCTCAGAGTTGATGTGTTAGAAGCAAGAAAAATGGGCAATCGTAAGGATCTGAGCGACTTTGACAAGGGCCAAATTGTGATGGCTAGACGACTGGGTCAGAGCATCTCCAATACTGCAGCTCTTGTGGGGTGTTCCCAGTCTGCAGTGGTCAGTACCTATCAAAAGTGGTCCAAGGATGGAAAAGCGGTGAACCAGCGACAGGGTCATAGGCGGCCAAGGCTCAATGATGCACGTGGGGAGCGAAGGCTGGTCCGTGTGGTCCGATCCAACAGACGAGCTACTGTAGCTCAAATTGCTGAAAAAGTGAATGCTGGTTCTGAAAGAAAGGTGTCAGAACACACAGTGCATCACAGTTTGTTGCGTATGGGGCTGCTTAGCTACAGACCAGTCAGGGTGCCCATGCTGACCCCTGTCCACTGCCGAAAGCACCTCCAATGGGCATGTGAGCATCAGAACTGGACCACGGAGCAATGGAAGAAAGTGGCCTGGTCTGATGAATCACGAGTTTAAGGTGTTGACTTGGCCTCCAAATTCCCCAGATCTCAATCCAATCGAGCATCTGTGGGATGTGCTGGCCAAACAAGTCCAATCCATGGGGCCCCACCTCGCAACTTACAGGACTTAAAGGATCTGCTGCTAACGTCTTGGTGCTAGGTACCACAGCACACCTTCAGAGGTCTAGTGGAGTCCATGCCTTGACGGGTCAGGGCTGTTTTGGCGGCAAAAGGGGGACCTACACAATATTAGGCAGGTGGTCATAATGTTATGACTGATCGGTGTATGGCCTTGTGTATTGATGCAGTCAGGCTCTAAGCCTGTCCTGGCATTGAAGTCTCCACAACATTACCCTGGGCCTGGTAATGGCAGATTTCTGTCTGGAGGTTGGGAGATATTCCTCATTGTAATATGGAGAGTCAGAAGGGGGGATGTATGGTGCACACAAGTAAATATCTTTTTGGGAAAATTTGATATTTTTGTTTATTTTCAGCCATATATGGGACTTTTAATTCAGTGGATTGAGTCGGCCAGTTCCCCTCTGTACCACACAATGATTCCCCCAGAGTCTCTGCTGTGCCGGACTGTGCTGAGTTTCAGAGAGGGCACTATGACCTCCCTGTAGCCTGAGGGACAGCGCATGCACACGCCCTCATGGCACCACATCTCCTGCAAAATAACAATGTCTGTGTTCTCTATATTCTTTAGGAAATCAGTGTCTGTACTCTTCAGCCCAAAAGTTGAGGAATACAGGCCCTGGATGTTGCAATTACAGATTGACAGTGATTTCATAATGATTTTAACTATCTTCTAAACATTTACTTTTTAATTTATTGTTTAGCTAAATAACTATATGTTGAATGCAATAAAATGCTATCTACAACACAAAATCCTATCTATATATTCTTAATTATCAGTACATTACCAGTGCTGTGTCCTTCAGATCAATAGCCTCGTGCAAAGCATGTTTAGGAGCTGTTTGATCTGCCCCAGCTCAGAGGGGGCGGCGTTGGCTGGCTGGGCGAGGGCGGCAGCGTAGCTTTGCTGCGGCTGCTGTCTGGTGTTGTCTGGGTGCTGGTTGTTATACCGGATTGGGCAGAGTCAGACTGGGTCTGCCTGGGCCAGCCTGTGGGGGTGTATTGTGTATCTCTCTCTCTCTGTGTCACTATGTCCCCTCTCTCACTATTGTTGTCCCTGTATATTAACTCTCTCTCTGTTTCTGTGTGACTCCAGTCTGGGCCCATATACTATTCTATACTATGCTATGCTATACACAGTGCTGGCTCCAGTCTGGGCCCATATGCACTACAGTACAGTTTCAGTGCAACTGTCTCTGTGTCTCCCTCAGTCCCTGGAGACAGCACTGAAGTACTGTAACTACCTCTTCACTGCCACCTTTGTCCTGGAGGCGGTGCTCAAGCTTGTCGCCTTCGGGTTCAGACGCTTCTTCAAAGACAGGTAGGGCTGTGTCCCTGCAAGGATGGGCTTCATACCAACCCAGTCATACATTTTACTGTTTTTAGCATTAGTAGTAGTAGTAGTAGTAGTAGTAGTAGTAGTAGTAGTAGTAGTAGTAGAAGCAATAGTAATCAGCTAGTTATGTATTTTTCGAAGTAGTAGTAGTAGTAGAAGTATTATCTGTTGTAGTAGTAGTTAAGATAGTAGTCGGTAGTCAGTTGGATTATGTATCATTATTATTATTATTATTATTATTATTATTATTATTATTATTTAGATTATTATTACTAGGGTATAATCAGAAGGGTATGTGTGATCTGTGCAGGGTGAAAACTCTATAATAGTGTATCTGTGTCTCCTCTCTGTCTTTGGTATCTCTGTGTGTCTGTCTGCCCCCCTCAGGTGGAACCAGCTGGACCTGGCAATTGTGCTGCTGTCTCTGATGGGCATCACCCTGGAGGAGATTGAGATCAATGCTGCCCTGCCAATCAACCCCACCATCATCAGGATCATGAGGGTGCTGCGGATTGCCAGGGGTGAGTGCCAAATGGGCACTGTGTGTGCCGGGATGACTAATAAGTCATTTTAACCACTCACCCTACTCTACTCCTAACTTTTGGTGGTGCTATGGTACACGCGGCTGCCTCACAGTTCCTGTGCCCCGGGTTTGATCCGGGCCCTTGGGTGTGTCTGTCTGCGTGGGGTGTGCCTTGAAAAACCATATTGAAAAAACATGTTAGATCTATGTTTAGAGAGGGACCTGTGTTCATGTGTAGTTTAGACTTAAAGAAGAGCTAGGTTTTTATTTGGTTTTGCATGTCTGTTTGGTTTGATCACTTGTGCACTGTGAATACAATATTTCCCCATAACCCGTGCCTTGGTGTTTTCTAAGCCCCGCCTTAGAACCCCAGATGTAATGTCTGTAACCCCACATGGTGTCACAGTAGATAAATAGATAATAGATAAAAATAGATAGATCTCTCTCCCTCTCATGCTGTCTCTCCTCTCTTTTTCTCTCTCTCACTCTCTTTCTCTCTCTCCCTCTCTCCAGTGCTGAAGCTGTTGAAAATGGCCACAGGAATGCGAGCTCTGTTGGATACAGTTGTTCAGGCACTGCCACAGGTGAACCCCCCCCCAGTCTAGTGGTCCAATATGATTTATTGAAGTGTAGTGTAGTATAGTATTGTAGGATATAATGTAGTGTACTGCAGTATAAAATAGTGTATTGTTGTGTATATATAGTATAATTTTGTTTAGTATAGTTTAATATAGCATAGACATTGGAATAGTATAGTAGAATATAGTGTAATGTAGTGTAGTATTGTATATAGTATATTACAATGTATTGTACATTATTGTAAAATATACTAGTGCAGTGTAGTGTAGTACAGTAGTGTAGTATACTAATGTAGCATAGTATATACAGTGAAATCTAGTTTATTATACAATATTGAGTAGTGTGGTATAGTATAGTAAGTGTATGTAAATGTTCTAGTAAGGTGTGCTGTGTAATGGCCGTGTCTCTTGTGTTGCAGGTGGGCAATCTGGGGCTGCTGTTCATGCTTCTGTTCTTCATCTATGCGGCTCTGGGGGTGGAGCTGTTTGGAGAGCTGGGTGAGTGGCAGTGGGTGGAGGTATCTATCCTGGTGGGATAGCCCACTGTAGGAACCAATGGTTCCCAGCAAACAACTTTCCATTGTGATACATTTTGTTATAGTTTGAAATGAGGATGGTGCTGTCCTGCATCGTTATCCTTTACAATCGTCCACGTCAACCCTGGATGGTAGGAGTGAAATTGCAGGGAGTAGCTGATGTTTATAATTTGGATTACCCAGAAGAACTAAATGAATGTTCACAGTTTTATATAAAATTAGCTCACGCTGTGCCAGCTAATCGTACAGTTAAATCTATCGCAAAAGAGGCAGTTGGCTGCACACTGTACTAGTTAAAGCAAGCAGAGGGATGGTCGGCCTGAGTGACATTGCTGCTTTCTTAGAAAAAAAGAGTTCCCCATGGTAACGTCCCTCTTTGGGTAGTATGTTCGTCTTGAAAGATAACTAAATTGTATGACTGACTAAAGTGATCCCCTTGTGATATGGCAGAGTTCTGAGATCAGAGACATGTTTACTGACTTCTCTCTGTCCCTTTCTCTTTCCCCTGTCCCATCTCTCCTGTCTCCCCTCTCTCCCCCTCTATGCTCTTCTCTGTACTCTGTGCCCTACATTATGCCCCTACTCTGTGCCCCTGTGCCCTACTTTATGCCCCTACTCTGTTGCCCTGGGCCCTGTTCTATGCCCCTAACTGTCACCCTGCTCCATGTTTACCCTGTTGCCCTGTGCTGTGCAGTGTGTAATCAGGACTACCCCTGTGAGGGCATGAGTCGCCATGCCACCTTCGAGAACTTCGGCATGGCATTCCTCACCCTGTTCCAGGTCTCCACCGGCGACAACTGGAATGGCATCATGAAGGTGAGATGGCCGGGGCACTTGGGCTCTGGAGTGAGGTGGCCTAGTGTACCGTACTGTACTTTCCTGTAGTAAAGATTAGTATACTGTACTGTATTGTATTGTACTGTAGTATACTGTACTGTACTGCACTATAGTATACTGTAGTGTAGTGTAGTGTACCTTACTGTTTTAGTAATAGTGTACTATACAGTATTGCAGTGCACTGTACTATAGTATAATATAACATTGTAATGTCCTGTGCTGTTTCACAGAAGGAAAAAGTCAACAAATAAAAAATAAAAAATCCTGTGGGGAGCAGCTCTGACTGCTTTTGCTGACTAGCCTCTGCTCCACTCCTCCTCCTCCTCCACCACCTCCCTCTATCTCCCCCAGGACACGCTGAGGGACTGTCCCAGCAACGAGCATGGCTGCTTGACCAGCCTGCAGTTCATCTCCCCGCTGTACTTTGTAAGCTTTGTGCTGACGGCCCAGTTCGTGCTGATCAATGTGGTGGTGGCTGTGTTGATGAAGCACCTGGATGACTCCAACAAGGAGGCGCAGGAGGATGCCGAGATGGATGCTGAGATCGAGCTGGAGCTGGCCCAGGGTGGGCTGTGCTGCCTGGGAGGGCTGGGCGGGAGCGGGGGAGGGCGAGGTGGGGGAGCATTGTCTTCCCCAGCAGTCCCCGGCCAAACAGCGGCACCCATGGGCCCCCCGCCCCCACCCCCACACAGCCGCGATCACAACCCCCGCAGGCACTACTCCCCAGCCCAGGTTAGTAGCAGCTTTTATTATTGTTGTTCTTTTTCAACATGAAGGCTATTTCTGTTTTTTTTCCTTTCTTTTTCTTTTTAAGTTTTACTCCTTAAGAATTCACATATCCCATACAGAGTCCTGGTGAATTGAATTTTTGTACTTTCAGTCCAGGGTTGATTCTTTTTATACGTCAAGTCATTTCAGTTGTTTACAAATTGACATCTTAGAAGGGAATATTTGGAGTGAGGCAGCTTGGTTGCATTGTGGTTAACATGGTTGCCTCACAGCTCCTGGGCCCTGGGTTCAATTCCGGGCCCTTTGGTCTTTCTCCCTTTGGGGATGTGGCTGTTCTGATATGCCTGTGATGGAGGGACATTATGTGTTTTCACTTTCCATTTATCCCCACACAGCTGATGATTGGGAGCTAGAGGTATGTTCAGTCTGACTCTGAAACTCTGACGGCTATAACACTACATCATTCCATTCTGGAGAGGGGGACACAGCAAAGGTGTCATGGGGGACCTGTGCTTCCCCCATGTGCTGGCATGTCTAAGAAATAATGAACTGTGCTGATTGTTTTTTGTTTTAAGAGGAACTGAATTGGTGCTCAAATAAAAACACACGCAGTGATCATATCACGCAGGGCTTGTCCGAGGTTAAATGGAGGTTGTGTCGGGTGGATACTGGAACATGCATACTGGCAGCCTTAGAAGTTGCTTAAATAAGTAAATAAATTTAATAAAAACAACAGTGAGAAAAACAAAGCATTCTTGAAGAAAAAAAATACTTTGTCCCTTGGCTTTGTTCATAGAGATACAGGGAGCAGGAATTGTTAAGATAGTGCTGCAATAATGTTTCTCTAAAATGCTCCATTCCTGTTTATGTGCACCTTAGTATTGTGTATTTTTTTTATTTGTCTGCATACTGGAATGGGTTGAGAGGGAGAGAGATGGAGAGAGGGAGCAGAAGAGGGAGAGTGATGGAGAGAGGTAGGGTTAAGGGGGAAAGAAAGCAGGGTAAAATGGGGGGGTGGAGAAGTGGAGGTAGGGGAGATGGAGATGGAGGGAAATGGAGAGAGACAGGGGAGAGGGAGAGAGGACAGAGAGCTGGAGGGGGATAGGGAGGTCTAGGGGAGAGGCAGGTGTGAGAGATGAAAGAGTTGTATGCGTAGGGAGAAACAGAGGGAGAAAGAGGGAGAGTGGGGTGGAGAAAGATAGAGAGGGTGAGGAAAGGGAGAAAAGGGGGAGAGGTGAAGAAGAGGGAGAGGGGGCATGAGAGGAAGAAAGGTGGGAGAGTGAGAGTGTGTAGGAAGAGAGACAGGGGAAGGAGAGGGAAGGGGGGAGAGAGAGAGTGAGCAGGAGGAGAGGGGGGAGGGGGGAGGGAGATCACAATGTCCTCCTTCATTGCTGTACCTTAAAAATAGAGCTTCCCTGACAACTGTTTCCATGGAAACAAATCCTGTGCTGAGCATTCTGCAATACACCCATGAATCTCTGAGATACTCGTAGAATCAAGACAAAGAGAGAACTGGAGTGGAAGGGAGGAGAGCTAGGGGGACAGAAAGAGTGGGGGGGGTTGCAGTGTGTACAGTAGCTCAGTGTCACAATGTGTTACTCAGTGTTGAAGTGTATTCAACATCTCATTGTCATAGTGTATTCAACAGCTCTTTGTCACACTATATTCATTGTGTCAGTGTCACAGTTTGTTCAGTAGCTCAGTGTGTCAGTGTGTTCAGTATGTCAATGTCACAGTTTGTTCAGTAGCTCAGTGTTGCAGTGCATTCATGTGTCAGTGTCACAGTGTGTTCAGTAAGCTCAGTTAAGAGTGCTCTATCTTATTCTCTGACTCTTTTCTCTCTCTCTCTGAGTCTCATTCCTGCTCTCTCCCTGCCGGCTGGCCAGCCTGCCAATTTGTGTATTCATCTGTTCTTTGGAAAAAGCAAGAGAATTAAAAAAATAAGCAATTCCTTGTTTCATGGGCAGAAGCTCAGCCCTGTCCCTTATCTCTCCTGACAGGGCTCTTGGTCATCATCAAAGCTTCGGCACAACAGAGAAAGAGAGAGAGAGAGAGAGAGAGACTCAGAGACAGACACGGCGACAGAGACACAGAGAGCAGGAGATTAATAAACAGGGACTAATTTCCTGCAATGATAAGAGGTCTATAGATTAGACACGCCACCCGAGCCACTTTACACTGCCTCCTCAATAAAGCCCAGCTGACATTATAAACCTCCTTGGCTTTATCTGCAGTGAATTGTGAACCTGGTGTACAAGAAAGAAAGAGATAAACTGAGAGAGGGATAGAGAGAGGGAGAGGGCTAGAGAGAAGGAGAAATGGAGAGAGATAGGACATTTGGATGTGGCAATACTTCCAAACTATGGCATATCTGAAATATATCTACTATCTATAAATCTGTATCATTTGCAGAAGCAGCAAATTGTAAAAATTGTAAAAATTGTAAAAATACAATATGTATATGTATTGTATAAAATAATATTGCAGTATAAAATGCATTGGATGTTTTTAATAAAAATAATAAAAAGTAATTCAAGCAGTTTCTGTTTTGTTAAAAGACACCAAAACTGCCCATATGCAGTGGCTCTCAAAAGTATTCAACCCCCTTGGACTTTTCCATATTTCACTGTGTTACAAGGTGTGTCACATGATTTCAGGTTAAATACATCTGTCTCTGGCGGGGTCCCACAGTTGGTTAGTACAATTCCTAACAAAAACTACGTCATGAAGACAAAGGGACATTCAATGCAGATCCGGAATAAGGTTCTTCAAAAGCACCAATCAGGGGTAGGATATAAGAACATTTCCAAAGCATTGAACATGTAGACAGTCCGGTTTGTACAGGTCCCATCTATTCCAGAAGAAAGATCAATGTTCCATAAACCTAAACCCCTCTTCCCTAAACCAAGATTTCAACTACGTGTTAGAAAGTTTAACACGTAGGTTTAGGTGTATGGAGCATTGGTCTTTCTTCTGCGATAGATGGGACCTGTACAAACCAGATGGTCTACATCTAAACAGAATGGGGGCTAAAGCATTGGGAGAGCGTATGGGCAGAGAAATTGAGAATCATTTAAACTAGGGACCAGGGGGGCAGGGAGCTCTAACAATGGGACATGTTCCTCTAAGGAAAGAAAACAAAGGGATCCCGCTAGTAGGAAAGTCCTGAAATGTTTGTACCTCAATGCCAGGAGTATAAGGAACAAGATGTTGGACTTAGAAGCCACAGTGCTGGCATGTGACTATGATGTTGTAGGAGTGACGGAAACATGGCTTACAGAAAACGATTGGGATGAATACAAGTTAGAAGGAAACGCACAGTTTAGGAGAGACAGGCAAAATCAAAGAGGAAGTGGGGTAGCACTAGCAGAAGAACTAAAATTAGATCCCAGTAACGGAACAGAATCTTTGTGGGTGAAAGTTTTGGACAAGAGATCTGGAGGATTAGTGGTAGGAGTGTGTTACAGACCACCCAACTCAGATATTCAGCAAGATGTTGCATTCTACAGTGTAATCAGGACTGCATGTAGCAAGGATGTGGCATTTATAATGGGGGATTTCAATTTCCCAAACACAGACTGGGAAAGCCCGGTTGGGACTACAGAAGCAGAAATAGAAATGGTTGAGATGGTAAATGACTGCTTTCTAACTCAATTTGTCAGGGAACCAACCAGGGAGAGTGCATGCATTGACTTGATATTTTCAAATGACCAAGATAGAGTCAGAGGGACACTAGTTAGAGAACCAATGGCAAATTGTGATCACAACATGGTTAGCTTTTAGGCATTCTTTCAAAAAACAAGGCCCAAGTCTAAAACAATGGTCTACAATTTCAGAAAAGCAAACCTTGAAGGTATGAGGCGGCACTTAGAAGAGGTAGACTGGAGCACACTGGATACAGATTCAGTTGAAAATGGATTGTTATATTTTAAGAATATACTACTTGAGGCTCAGGAGAAATTTGTACCAAAACTTAGCAAATTGAGGACCAAAAAACATTGGCCAAAATGGTTTAATAGAGGTATGCAAAAAAATATCAAGAGGAAGAAAATATTGTATAGCGCATACAAAAGGGACGGAGACGAAAAAAAATACATAGAATATGTTGAGCTGCAAAGAGATCTTAAGAAAGGGATCAAGAAAGCAAAGAGGGAAATAGAAAGAAACTTAGCTCTTGGAGCTAAAACTAATGCAAAAAGCTTTTTTCAATATTACAACAGCAAGAGGACAATAAGGGAGGATGTGAAACAGATAAAGGGCAAAAATTGAAGTATCTTGGAAAACTAACAAGATGTAGCAAATGTTCTAAATGAGTATTTCACTAAAGGGACTAGCAGAATTAAAAACAAACAAATCACCTGGGCCAGATGGTATATTTCCAACAGTACTTAAAGAAATGAGGGAAATTATTTATAGGCCGCTAAGTCAAATATTCTAAATGACACTTAGAACAGGGGATGTGCCAACTGACTGGAAGACAGCAAATGTCATACCAATCCAAAAGAAAGGGGACAAAACTGAGCTAGGAAATTACAGACCAATCAGTCTCAGCTGCATCACCTGTAAAATGTTGGAAGAAATTATTAGACAGAAAATAGAGATAGTCAACATGGGTTTAGATGAGGCAGATCATGTTTTACTAATTTATTAGCATTTTTTGAACACGCAACTGCATCTGTAGATCATGTGAAAGCATATGATATGATATGATATACTTAGATTTTCAAAGCTTTTGATAAGGTTCCACACCAAACACTGATCCTCAAATTGGAAGCTGTAGGCATTCAGGGTAATGTAAGTAGATGGATTATGAACTGGTTGATGTATAGGAAACAGATAGGTGTCAATTAGAGGAGTCGCTTCTAACTGGAGTGAGGTTGTTAGTGGAGTTCCACAGGGATCAGTACTAGGGCCTTTGCTTTTTCTAATCTATATTAATGATCTGGACTCTGGGATAGTTAGCAAGCTTGTCAAATTTGCCAATGATACTAAAATAGGTAGTTCAGCAGATACAATCTCGGCAGCACAGGCTATTCAAAGGGACTTAGATAACATTCAGTTATGGGCCGACACCTGGCAGATGAAATTCAATGTGGACAAGTGCAGGTAACAAAAATGTCCACTATAATTACACTATGGGAGGAATAGAACTAGATGAAGTATCGCATGAGAAAGACCTAGGAGTCTATGTGGACTCCTCACTTTCTCCATCCAAACAGTGTGTGGAAGCAATAAAAAAGGCAAACAGAATTTTAGGGTATATTGTCAAAAGTGTAGAATTTAAAACAAGGGAAGTAATGTTAAGACTGTACAATGCACTAGTTAGACCTCATCTGGAATAATGTGTACAGTTCTGGGCTCCACACTTCAAGAAGGATATTGCTGCTCTAGAGGCATTTTAGAGGAGAGCAACCAGACTTATTCCAGGTCTGAAGGGAATGTCCTACTCTGAGAGACTGAGGGAACTGAACCTTTTCACAGTGTTACAGAGGAGACTACGTGGGGACTTGATCCAAGTCTTCAAAATCATGAAGGGCATCGACCACATCAAACCAGAGGAGCTTTTCCAGATCAGCAGGGACACACGCACCCGGGGACACAAAAAGAAATTGGGCTACAAGGCATTCAAAACGGAAAACAGGAGATGCTTCTTTACACAGAGAGTAGTCACAATCTGGAACAAACTCCCCAGCAATGTGGTAGATGCTGAAAATTTGGGAACATTTAAAAATAGACTGGATAGGATCCTTGGATCACTTAGTTATTAATGGACACCAAACGAGCACGATGGGTTGAATGGCCTCCTCTCGTTTGTAAACTTTCTTATGTTCTTATGTTCTTAATATCCCCCAGAGCACAGTAATGTCCATTATTAAGAAATGGAGAGAATATGGCACAACAGTGAATCTGAGCAAGAAGGGCACTAGACAGGGAGGCCACCAAGAGGCCTATGGCAGCTCTAAAGGAGTTACAGTCTTCCATCGCTGAGCTGGGAGACACTGGTGTTTCACAAAAGTGGCCTATATGGGAGAGTGGCAAAACTAAAGCCATTGTTGAAAAAATCTTGCATCAAATCTCGGCTACAGTTTGCTAGAAGGCATATGGGAGACTCTGAGACCAGGTAGAGGTCTATGGTCTCAGATTATATGGTCTGATGAGACCAAAATATAACTTTTTGGCCTCAACGCTAAGCGCTATGTTTGGAACACCATCCCTACCGTGAAGCATGGTGGTGGCAGCATCATGCTATTGGGATGCTTCTCTGCATCAGGGCCTGGAAACCTTGTAAAGATAGAGGGCAATATGGATGCAGCAATGTACAGAGAAATCCTGGATAAAAACCTGCTGAAGTCTGCAAGAGACCTGGGACTTGGGAGAAGATTAATCTTCCAGCAGGACAATAACATCAAACATATAGCCAAAGCCACACTGGAGTGGCTTAAACACAAAAAGTCAAAGCCTAGACATCACTCCAATTGAGAATATGTGGAAAGAGTTGAAAATTGGTCCCAAAGGTCCCCATCCAACTTGATGGAGCTTGATCAATTTTGCAAAGAAGAATGGGCAAACATTGCTGTGTCCAGATGTGCAAAGACTTATCCACATAGACTCATGGCTGTAATTGCTGCCAAAGGTGCATCTACCAAATATTGACTGAAGGGGTGATTACTTATGCATTCAAGTATTTTCTGCTTTGTATTTGTAATTCATTTAGAACAATTTACAGATTTTCAAATTTTCACTGTGACATTGTGGACGTTTAATGTGTTGAACAGTGGCAAAAACTCCTGATTAAATCCATTCTGATTTCATGTTGTAACACAATGAAATGTGGAAAAGTCCAAGGGGGTTGAATACTTTTTAGAGCCACTGTAACTTTAAGTCATGACATCAGAGGGGCGGCACTGCAGGGGCTGATCAATGGGGCGTATTTGCTACAAAAGCTGAAACAGATGTGCTCACATGGAGTCATGTGGGTTTACTCACATCTGAATAATGTGATCACAGACATATTTTCTTATGGTACTGCCCGATAGGTTTTAATTATTTTATTATAATTAAGTTTTAATTATAATCTATATTTTACTGATTACTTCATGTTATATTGATTGGTCATATTGGTCAATAGTAGTTCAAGAGGTAATTAATGGTATATACACTACTGGTCAAATGTTTTAGAACACCTACATTTTTACAGTTTTTATTGAAATGTATGCAGTTTAATATCTCAATGTATTCTTTCTACAATGGAAATCAAATATCAAACCTTGTAGGTTGTTTTTTCTTTCACCCTTCTGTCCAGTTCATCCCATGTTTTGGGTAATTATCTTGCTGTAGGATGACCCCCTGACCAACTAGGCGTATACCAGAGGGTATTGCATGGCACTGCAAAATGCTGTGGAAGCCATTTTGGTTTACTGCCATTTTGTGAAAGTCGCCGACACTGGATCCAGCAGTGAACCATCGCCTAATCGACGGAATACAAAAACCCTGCGTGGTGAACTGAAGATTTCAAATTTTGATTCATTGTTCCATAAGACCTTCTTCCAGTCTTCAGTAGTCCACTGCCGGTGCTTCATGGCCCAGGCAAGCCACTTTTTCTTATTTTGGCATCTGCAGCTGGAAGTCTTCTCTTCACAGTTGAAACAGACTTGCTTACCTCAACCAGTGTTAAGTTGTGCTTGAAGCTGTTGTCCGGTGAGCCGCCTACCTATTGCCGTTGACTCTCAGAAACTTGTCTTCTGATTCTGTTGTGGCTTTGGGTCTGCCAGACGTCTTCCTGTCAGAGTTCCCTCCAGGTTCCAAGTGCCTTTTGATGGTGTAGGAAAGTGTACTTTCAAAGTGTACTGTAAATTTCAATAAACCTGGAAAAATGGGGGTGTTCTAAAACTTTTGACTGGTAGTGTAGATAGGTTTTTTTTTTTTTAATTCAAGATTGATTTAATACTAGATTCATTTCAATCTCCCATTGTGGATACATGTTTTAAGTCCTCCCTAAGTTTAACAAACATGATAGAAAATATGTACACTTCAAACTGCCCACAAACATTCAGACTAAGCAAGATCAACTCAATTATAAAACAATTGGACTTTTAAACATAATGCAATAATCAACATGTTTAGTGCAAGATGTACCTCGCAAACTTCAAACTTTTTTTTTTAATTACTCAACTTCAAACACTGGCAGATACAATCTAGGTCTACATGTGTCCTTTTAAGGGCATGTTGCTAAAGTATTGAATGTATTTTATAAACTGTGTAGCGTAAGGTACACTTATAAATTTCAATTAAAGAAGTGAATTTATAGTATCACCTTATCACGAATCCTGGAATCTTGTAGAACTCAATTTCTGTAATAATTGGACGCAGACACCAATTCCAAAGATATAAATTGTCAAATTTATTCAAAACAAAGACTAAATGTAGCACTACACTAATTATACAAAAGGGAAAAACTAATTAAAATTCAACTCTAGATCAACAAATCAAAGACAAATCACTTCCGTGACCAAATCAAAGACCATGGGATCGCATATGATAACACAAATCGTTAAACAAAAAAGGTTATAAACACATTGACTACAATACCGGTTAGTAAGACGAAGGTGAGTCTCTCGTTAGTATTATTAGTCAGACATTAAATAACTACGCAGGTTAGTATTTATGTCAGGTAACTTCTCGTTATATATATATCAGTCTCATTTACGTTTAGGTGCCGAGAAAGATCCTATCATTACTTGTTACCACAATTTCCCTTAACTGATTATTATTCAATGATTAAGGATAGGCAGGGCCCCCAATAATCTAATGTCTATTAACTTGTGTCAATTTCAGACTAAACAGTTAAACAGGAATGAGAAGATATTTCTCGGCGTTGACAGATTTTATTTCTAAAATTATCAACAAAACAGTTTAATGCAACACACATTTATATTTAAGAAAACTAAATGATATTACACATTCTAGAGTTATGAATCACAGATTAACATTTCTAATTGATTTCTCAAATGTCATGAATCATTAACTCCAAACTGTTAAACTTATCTGAACTTCGTCGCAGAGAGGCCTCTCTGTCTTCGGGCTCAGATAACAGCACACGGCACGAGGTCCGTGTGGTTTGGAACAAAGGCAGTCCGGTTCGGCTTTGTCCAAGAACTTCCACTCAGTCGATGCACCTGGAAGTTGGGGTTTCTAGCTATTTAAATGACTGACACTTTTGTGTACAGTCGACTTAGTCAATTGTCCAGCTGTAAAACTCCACTGATCAGGTGGGCACAGGCGGGCATGCGCAGTCTGTAAAGTTCTTTATTTAATAAAGTCCTTTAAAAGAATTCTTCGTACGGCTCAATCTCCTTCTCCCAGTTTAACTCTTCTGTTGCCGGCAAAGACTTGGTTGGTTTCTGGTTCCGTTTCTGGCAACAGAGCTACAGGTTGAGCTGTGGCAGAGAGTTTCTGGTTCAGGTGAGAGAGAGAGAGAGAGAAAGACTGTCCGCTGTTCCTTATAGTCTGTCAGATCAATAGGTGATTGGTCCTTGAGTTCTTGAGATTGGATTTCGGTTTCAGCCCCCAGTGTCCTATTGGAGGGGGGCTTGATTTATGACTGATGTCAATCCATGCCATCTTTTGGAAATGCCGGTTGGCCTGGGTTCGTAGCTCTATGTCGGGATTTCGGCTCTCATCCACTTCAAAGAGTTTTTATCACCTACAGGCCCCTTTCTCCAGACATCTCATAGCAGAATTCCAAACTATTTGGCCTCTTCTCGGTGCCATCCTCCCCAAAACTGTCACTTTGATGCAAACCAGTTCCAAGCTGATGAGCTAAGGAAATCTGATAACTTTGGGGGGGAGAGGTCTTCTTTAGATCAGTGCTTCAGCTCAGAGCCCAAATGCTCTTATCCAAATACACTCAACATGACGCTACAACTGTAAGGGATCATTTATTTACTGAAATGTTCACACAAAGGCTTGGGATAAAAATATGAATTGGAAATAATTGGCATAACGCCACTGCCCTGGTGCATTCAGGCTGAACTGGATCAGAAATGGCAGTGTAAAAGCGTCTACTAATTGTATTAGTATTCACAGCAGTCTTAATAGTAATAGTAGTAGAAGTAGTAATATTAGTAATTAGTTATTAGTTATTATTAATAATTATAATTACTATTAATAATTTGTAATTTTAATATAAAAAAGTAGAATTAGTAACAGTAGTAGTAATATTAGTAATTAATTAGTAATATTACTAGTAGTGATAGTAACAGTAGAAGTATAAATAGCAATAGTAGTATTAATAATGGTTATTAGAAATTTGAATATTGTTAATATTAGTAGTAGTAATCATAACAGAAGTGATGTTAATTGTAATAGTAGAAGTAGTAACTAATTTAGTAGTAGTATCATCAAAGTCATTAAACAAAACTGTGATGTAAAGTTTGTACAAGATTAACAACTACAGATAATTAAAAGTGTGTGAGAGTCAAAATGTCAGACGTGTAGTTTTGAAAATAATAAAATACGGCAGTTGCCTTGTCCAAGGTGACTGAGCGGGATGCTGGGAGTGAGAGCGCACTTCCTGTGGAGAGTAGCATCAATCAAGTGACTCAGTGTAGCACCACTGTGGAACCAAGCATTAGGGATCCAGCCTGCACTGAGACACACGCATTAATACAGCTCAGTAGGGAGGAGGGGAGGTAGGGAGGGAGGATAGATAGATAAATAGATTGATTGATACAGATAACAGATCTGGAGGGGGGGTGTAGGGAAGTGGGGAGGTAGGGAAGGAGGGTATAGAAGGAGTGTAGATAGATAGTTAACAGCCAAGCAGTGGGGGTTCGGCCTGCGCTGAGAAACATGCATGAATACAGCTCTAGGAGGGGAGGTAGCGAGGATGATTATATAGATAGATATACAAATATTACAGATAAGAGATCTGAAGGTAGGGAGCTGGGGAGGTAGGGATCATTGGTATATAGTAGTGGGCAGTAGTGTGTAGTAGTGGTCAGGGCTCTGGACTCAGGACAGGGTCATGGGTTCAATCCCAGGTGGGGGCACTGCTGTTGTACCCTTGAGCAAGGTCCTTTACCTCCAGTAATTCACCAGCTATATAAAATAAATTATTTTAAAAAATGGTAAAATGTAAAAAAAAAGTAATGTGATATATTGTAACAATTGTAAATCACCATGGATAAGGGTGTCTGCTAAGAAATAAAGTAATAATAATAATATATAGATGGATAGACAGCGATCTACAGATAAAAGATCAAAAAGAATGTATGGGACAGAGAGGTAGAGAGTGAGACAGGGAGGATGTCTTCTATATAACTGTATTAAAGAGAACAAATATTTGCTAATGACAAAATCAAAATACACAGAATTAACAGCTGAAGTAAAATGAGAAGATAATCTAACAGATTCAGACAAGTGGCTGATGCTCTTTCTCTTGCCATATTTGTCAGAACCAAAATTCAACTAAACTGCAACCTCACACAATGCTGCCAGAGCACAGTGTGACAGCTGGGCAGCCACTCAAGAACTGTAATCATGATTCTGTGGATCTTGTCCATGATGCCCTGTCCTCTTTCCCCTGTGCCCTGTCCCAGGAGAGCCTTTGGCTGGACAGCGTGTCTCTGCTGATCAGGGACTCACTGGAGGGGGAGCTGTTGATGATTGATAACCTGTCTGGCTCTGTCTTCCACCACTACTCATCCCCCCCCGTATGCCAGGACTGCCGGCACCACCACCAAGAGGTATTGACATGACACTGCGCTGTACATCACTGTGCACCATAATACACCACTGTAAACTTCTATATACCACTGTGCACCATGATATACCACTGCAAACTATTATATACCACTGTGCATCATAATACACCATTGTAAACTACTATATACCACTGTGCACCATAATACACTATTGTACACCACTCCCCACCATAATACACCACTATACACCTTAATACACCGCTCTGCACACTACACACCACAGTCTTGAGGTACACCACTTTTAACCATTATACATTAATAAAGTAAATTAAAATCACATTTTTAAAAAGTACTTGCCATTTGAAAATCACCATTCAAGACACACTCTCAGACCCTTCCCCTACAACTCAGCACTCTTATCACTGGCCTACTGAACACACTTCCACCCAAAAACTTGAACACTAGCCTTTCTCTCTCCACCTCTTCCTCCTTCCTCCTTTCTCCCCCTCCTTCTTCCACTCCTCGCTCCACACTGTCCCACCCACCTCCTCTCCACTTCCATCTCTATCACCCTTTCCTTGTATCCATTACTCTCCCCTCTCTCTTCCTCTCCCTGCCTTCTACTCTCTCTCTTTCCCTCCATCTCCTCATCTCCCCCTACACTACCCCCCCCACTCTCTCAGATCCAATTGGCTGAGGTGGAACAGGCGTCTCTGATGTCAGAACAGATGTCAGACAAATCCTCTTCTCTGGCACTGCCTGATGACCTCAGCCTGGACGACCACAGTGTGTATCAGATGTTGGTGAGGGATGGCAAGGTAGGCATGGTGCATGTTGATTACATCACAATGGCTGGAGACCACACCAGTAAAATGGCAACATAGAAGCTTTCACAGGACCTGGCAAAATATTCTCCTTATGCCAGTTCAAAGTGTTACTTTACCTTACAATTGTTGCATGATTAACTTGGGTTTACTGTGGCTTTACCACAGTGTTACAGTGATTTACTATGGGTTCAATACACTTTTGTAAGACTTTGCTCTCTCACACTACCTCTCTCTCTGTCTCTATTGCTATTTGTCTGACTGCTTTATCTGTATTACTACACTTGTTTTCTCTCTCTCCCTCTCTTTCTCTTCAGGAGGAGAGAGGTAGCAGCAACTCCCACAGTTCTGAGGAGCTGGGTGGCAGCCAACCTGGGAGTGGGGGTCAGGGGTCAGCACCGCAAAGTCCCGGGGCTGAGGAGGAGGGGGCCCTGTTTGAGCTGGGGCTGCACACCACCTCACAACGTAGCCCCTCCCCCAACACAGGTAACCCAAAGTGACACAGTGACAGACACTTAATATCTGTCCCAGTGACTAACTGACCTTATTTTTGTCATTGTTTATTCAAGTGACTGACCTGACTGACTAACACCTGCTGTTACACTGTCTCTCCCTCTCTTTCTAGTTGCAGTGGAGGAGGCTGGGGGCAGCAGTAGCTATAGGGGGAGTGGCACCTCCTCCCTCTTTCACCTCCCCAACGAATTCTTCCACCCTGCTGCCGCTGCCCCGCCACCCACCCCCGGAGCAGAGGAGGGGTCGCAGGGCTTTAGGGGGACCCGACTGCCCTCCCCAGCCTCCTGGGCATCCCTGAGGTCCCCGGGGGCAAACAGTCGGATGCTGACCACACTGGTGAGAGGAGTCCCCTGACTCAATTACCCACAGTGCAGTAGTGGAGAAAAGAAGTTACACAGAGCTCTCCACACTTTAAGAACCAAATGACAGGAAATGCAAGGATTCTCACACTGTTAACCTAGTTTGTTATATTGTCACAGTGGAGTGCTATTGGGGCTCGAAATGCCTTCACTGGGCATTCCCACACTGAGCCCTGGGTTCAGCAAATCACAGTTTACCAGAGTTGTATAGTGTAGTATATTGCAGTGTATTGTAGTGTAGTGTAGTGCAGTGCGGTGTCCTGCCACACCGTGCAGTTTAGTGTAGTACAGTGTATTGTAGTGTTCATCTTGCCTTTACTGTGCTTTACTACACTAGACTCTGAGTGCAGTAAACCATAGCCTACCAGGGCTTAATTTGTACCGGAACAAGCCGGATCTCGGGTTTTGAGTGTCTATGTATTTTCGCCGAACCCCTCTCACGTTTCTTTTACTGTCAACCCCCCCCCCGCCCCGCTCTCATGTTTTTGTACTGTCACAACCCCCCTCTGCTCTCACGTTGTTTTTACCGTCGCCCCCCCGGTCTCACGTTTTGCACTGTTCCGGGACCAGCGCCTGCCTCGTCAAACCTCCGCTCCCATATACACTTTGCGTTCCGGCACCTTCGGACAAATTAAGCACTGTAGCCTACCATAGTCAACAGGCCTCAGAGACACTGATCATGGTATATCCAGTGCACAGTGAATACCTGTTAAAATGCCTGTGTATATTATTTAAAAGTTTGAGAACAGAATTGTACCGATTTTCTAATGGAAGCTTTGATGTAAGGGAATGGGTTTGTCTACCGTACTCTACAGATACATCTATAGTCATGATAGAATTTAGTTATAGATTAGCTACAGCAGACTGTTGTTTGTACTGTACAGTGCTCTACAGATGTTACAGTCATGTTAATATGGAGATAGAGAAAAGCTACAGCAGACTAGTTTATGTACATGTAGCCAGTGCAGGTCGGAGCTCCCCACTCGAGATTTGATCTGCGCTGCTCCCCATGAGCACTCCACCCTGCTGCAGCTCCACCCAGTAGAGCGACAAGCTCACGACACCAACAGACCAGATCTTCCGACACGGGAGGCTTATCACTGTACTGATTTACAGAGAGATTACGTCACCTGTAACGTGCTTATGTACACTATGAGCCCCATTACATACAGTGCCCTACATCTCTGTCTAGTGTGAAGGTGTTGGTGAACTACAGCAGTTAATACAGTGATAACTGCCCTACAGTCTGAAACCGGCTCTCTTTCTCTTTCCATCGTCCTCTCTGTCTCACCCACTGCTTTTGCCCCTCCCCTTCCCTCTCTTTACTCCCCCTTCCATCTCTGCCCCTCCCTCCATTTACCTCCCTCCCTCTCCAGCACACAGCCCTCAGTGACTCCTCCCTGGCCACAGGCAGTTCAGAGGGTAGCCTGCAGACCACGCTGGAAGAGGGCCTGAGCTTCAGTGTGTCCCCCCCTCGCGAGCTGGACCTGCCCTTGCTGTGCCCCCTCACCGATGACCACCGCTCTCCCCCACCGCCCCTGTGCCCACCCCCTGAGCCCCTTGCCCGGCACCACCCTGCCTTCGGGGGGCTGAGGAGCAGGGGAGGGGGAGGAGGAGGAGTTGGTGTGAGGGAGTGCCCAGGTGCGCTCACCTTGCAGGCCACCAGGGGGCACCAGAGGAGCCAGAGCAGCGGAGGCAGCAGCACAATCCCAGGATGCCACAGGGAGGACTCTATTGACCCATCAGACGAGGATATGGGCTGCGGTGGGGGGGAGGGTGGGGGATCCAGCCAGGCAAGCAACAGTGAACAACTTCTGTCTGAGACCCTAAGCAGCCTCTCCCTTTCCTCTCTGCTCTCCCCTGCCTTGCTAGCACCCCCCCTGGGGAAAAAATGTAATAGCACTGGCAGCTTGGAACAAGCTAACCTGCATGGGGCCATTGAGGGGGGTGGGCATCCACTGTTCTTCATGCCCCCCCAGGCCTACCTCACAACCCCCACCACCCACACCACCCACACCACCTCCTCCACCACCTCCTCCTCTTCCTCCTCCTCCTCCTCCTCCTCTTCATCATCCTCCTCTTCCTCTACCTCCTTGTCCTGGACTGAGGATGGGAGCAGCAAGACACGGGGAAGAGGGCGGGGGGGGCCAGGGGAAGGGGGCGAAGCTGGGAAGGGGAGAGGGGGGGGAGAGGGGGGGCTACAGGTGTATGGGCTGAAAAGCGTGATAGTAGCGTCTAAAAAGAACAGGTGAACCTCACCTGTTTTTCTCTTTCCCTCTCTCTCTCCTCTCTTTCACAATCCCTTCTGCCCTCCCTCCAGCCCACCCCCTCCCCTCAAAATAACAACCACGGACTTCAACTTAACAGCTCCTGATTGCGTCCTACTGCACTCATTGCATTGATTTATTTGCGTGGGTTTTTGGATGCCTTCTATCAGGAGTGGGTAAATGGGGAGGGGGTTAGGGGAACACCTCCAATAGGGGGGAGGAGGGGAGAATGGGGGGCTTTTGGTTCCTTCCTGGGACTCCTCAACAGGAAGAGAGAAAAAAAAACACATATGAGAAAAGAATCACAGTTATCTGTCAAAGGTCAGCTGTTTTGATTTTGCCCCCCGCTACAAAAACCTGAATGGGATGATGATAGAGGGGTAAGGAGAATGGACTCAACTCCCTTTGTCTTTTGGCAAGACATTTTCAAAACCTACCAGGGAAACCACAGTCTCTTTTCGACCAACAGTGGAAAACAATGAAAGAAATAAACCACTGAATAAGTAGGAAGCATAGGAAACAAATGGGAGAAGATATATACTAGATTTGAACAGACAAAAAAAATGTGTGTTAAGAGATGATGCAACATAAACAGGATGGCCTTGTGTGCTGGGATCTGATGCTAATTTGTCCTGTGTGAGAATGAGAGATTGACAGCTATTGTGAAAAGATAGGGGAGGGGGAACTCCCTTACCAATAGAAGTACTTGTCTGGAGGGAGGAGGGAATGGAGATTAACAGTAGAATTATTATCATTATTATTAGTAGTATTGAAAATGATCAATTCTGTATTTGAAGAATTAACTCCTACACTTTCCCATCTTCTTAAATAAGGAGCCAGATTCAAATTAAAAGGAGCAATCAAATAAGCAAGATGCGATGATCCAGAGAAAAGATTCTCAAAAACACACAGAGAGAGAAAGGGTGGGCGGGGGGTGTATTTTTAAGGGTTTGCATGAAAATCCAAGCAGTAAGCATCTTTCACTCTGATATCTTGGTAGGAACTGAAAAGGGGAAATATTTTATGGCTGTGCCTTCTGCAGAGCGCTACAGAAATGGGAGTGACAAGGGGACTGATTTAGAGAGAGAACATGGGATTGGATAGAGAAAGATCTAACTAACAGGTCCCATTGGTCAGTTGGACTACACTCAGATCTTAATCTTGGAGGATATTTACATGGTCTGTGGCATCACAGGTCTGTTTGTGACACATTACCAGGAGCTGGATTTGAAAGCAACCACACTAATTCCTGCAAATGGTTTGAATCATTTTTTTAATCAAAAACAAAAAAATACACAAGCAGATATGTAAAGGTATGCAAACGACAGCAGCCGAGAAGGACAGAAAACACCTCTCTCCGAATCTTGATTTTTCTCCCAATCAGTTTGTTTCTATGTTCGTTTCTTTGAGTTTGTTCTTCAGTGGTGACTTCCAATTACATATATTTATAGAAAACTACAAAAAGAAAACTACAAAAAAAATGACTTTTACTGATGGAAAATGGAAGGCGTCACAGAACTAAAAGAGAAGGGCAACGAATGAAGGAAATTGGAGATCAACACCCTGTGAAAAGACTTCCCTTGCGGACACAGATGACAGTGGACATTTGGTTCCCCCTTTGCAAGAGAAAAATACATTTAAAAAAACTGCCAGTCAGACCAGGAGAAAGGAGAAGGGAGGTGCCACCAATGGTAAATAGGAAGTTGTCTGTACTTCCTCTTCCAGTTTGGCTGACAGACGAACAGACGAACAGGAAACTCCAAAAAAAAGGTCAACTTAAGAGGTTATTATTTTTTTGCACCATTGTTTTTTTTGTTACTATTTAAAAAATATATATATATATATATATATATATATATATATATATATATATATATATATATATATATATATATATATATATACACACATTGGATGCAGAATATTTGACAATTCTCCCAAAGATAACCGGGACCAGTATATCATTATAGGTGTTACCAGGGGGGTAGTGATGATTATAATGGTCCCAATTCTTAGTGGTGTAGAAATTGAATTTTCTTTCCTAGCCATATTTATAGTAAAAATAAGTAAATATGTCCTTGAGGTTTGTGTGAAGGACAGAATGTTACTGTAACAATGGGTATCGCACGCCGCCAGAGAGGCAATGAATTAGGTAGGGACATCTTATCTCTGGAGCGTGACATGTGAAAATGTCACTGTGTCGACTGTGAAAATGTATATTTATAATATAATATTAATAATGTTGATGCTGATGATAGAAATAATAATTACAGTGATAGGGGGATCTGCTGTTGCTGGGCTGGCTGTTGGGTTGAGCACCAGGATCAGACAGTACAGATTTGTAGTTTTTAATATTTCCCCTTCCCAGTCATTAAAAATGATTGTATGTTTGTATTATTTTTATTTATTTATTGAATTCATTATTTTTGATGGCTCCCAGATATTTAATTTGCTGCTGATCAGAACCCGTATGGGGGACAGGTGGGCAGTCTTTTTGTTCTGCTCAGTTTGCAAAAAGCTCTTGTGGTATCAGTGCAGGACTCTCTCAATCTCTGTCTGTCTGTTTGTCTGGCTGTCTCTCTCTCCCTCTCTCTCTCTCAATGGCTGAACTAACTTAGTAATTGCTATCAATTATACATCACATTATTTATAGTCCCTTACAACTGGGGCTCAAAAGATTCCTTGTCTTCTGGGCACCACTGATTGCAACACAGCCCAAGTTAATGACTTCCTCCATTTAATCAGCTTAATCAGATTGATTCATTAATTAGCCTGAAAAAAAAGCCCGGCAACAAGGTGGCCCCTCCAGCATTTGAGTGTGCTGCTGCTGCTCAGCTCAGTGTACTCTGGGCTTCTGAGCTTCTTGTTTCACTGCCCAGTTGATCCATTAGTTCATTAGCACTGCACTGAGAGAAAGAGTGTGTTGGTGAATACTCTGACTGACTTGGATTCTAATAAAGCCAGGACTTCAGTCTGTCAATACAATATTGTGCTGAAATCCACTGTGCACTCTCAGGCAAGCAGTGCAGAGTAGTTCATCCCCAAGCTTTCTCCCACTGTGGCCCCAGCAATTTGTGGTATTAAAGTATCGCGGAGCACCACTATATAGCCCACACCCATTTGACTGCATGTACTGTATAACACACACACTCATTCAGAGGAAAGAAAATGTAATGACCAATGAAATTAGCAGAACCAATGCTGGAAGCAATGGAAATGATTCTCCTTGTATTTCTGAAGGATATGATTTAATGTGGATATGAGATGCATGGGATTAGCATGTAGGATGAAATCGATCCCATAGCTTTCAAGTCTCAGTCAAACTATAACGTATTTGGCCAAAAATATTCAGTGCAACTCTCTCTCACACATAAAATTAGGCCGGAAATTTGCTGCATTTTGAAAACTCGAGAGCTATGGGACCAGGGTTGGGGTATCACCAGTGACTGTTGTGGACAGCGTTTTAGGAAAACGGTGGAACAGCTCACTGGGGTTTTAGGAAGTTTGTCATTAAGCTATTTGTAAAGGTATTTTATTAATTTATCTAATTATTAAGGTATTTGTAAAACATCTGCAAAACATGAACTGACCGTCAATACATCCCCCTGCATGTACAGATATGTTAGGATCTTGATTGTGTTGCCTGCTGTTGCAGAGCAACAGGCCAGAGCAGATTCAGCTGCACCAAAATGTCTGCCCCAGCTCGCACCACTTAATGGTGGAAAAACAGCAGGTAGCACTGTAGGTATGACTCCATTTCCAAGTGATTTACTTTTCGGTAACAAATTCACATCTAATTTTTTTTTTTTTTTTTTTAGTCAGATTTAGTTTCTTTTCTGGGTTTTTTGGAGGGGTGGATGGGCTTATAGAGCTTTTGAATTCTGTCCTTACAGTTTGTCTGATTGTTGATTTGCTCAATAGGTTCTATTTGTAGGAGAGAGCTGTGTACAGGAGACAAGTGTGTGTGTCTGCATGTGTGTGCCTGTGTCTGTCTCTGTGCATTTGTGTGTGTGCATGTAAGTGTGAGTGTGTGTGCTCATATTAATGTCTGCTCCACTGTATTGGTACTGACAGCAACCTAGTCAATACTGATGGCTTGATAGATCACTGCTGCTTCTTCCTCTCTACACTGATTGAGCCTGTCAGAGTCATACCACTGACAGCTGTCAATCATACAGAGCTGTACTGCACTGTACTGTACATACAGAGCATGCTCAGTTTCATACAGAAGCATCAAGGTCACACAAATGAAGGACTTGCATGGCACCATGCTTCTGTGAACTTCTCTTTCTTAAGTGTTCAGAACCTCCATTGAAATATACTGACCCCAACCCTGAATAAACAGATGTATAAAGCCCCCAGTGTGTACATACACTATTACACTATTACACCTGTTGAATATTTACTGCATCCTATAAACCTGGTGCTTACTACATATAGTATACTACATACTACAGTATATATAGTAGTGTATACCTGGTGTATATATACTACTCCCTATACAACTGGTCTATATGTACTATAACCCCAATTCCCAAAAAGTTGGGACAGTATGGAAAATGCAAAAAAACAAACAAAAAGTCATTTGAAAATTCAATTCACCCTATACTATATTGAAAACACATTATTAACACATTATTTGATGTTTTACTTAAAAAAATATACACTCATTTCAAATCTGATGACTGCAACACACTCCAAAAAAGTTGTGACAATCGACTGTTTACCACTGTGTAACATCACATTTTCTTTTAATAACACTTATTAAGCATTTGGGCACTGAAGACACCAGTTTAGCAAGCGGAATTTCCCCCCATTCATCCATTATGCATTTCTTCAGCTGCGCAACTGTACGGGGCCTTCGTTGCCTTATTTTGCACTTCATAATGCGCCACACATTCTCACTCAGAGACAGGTCAGGACTGCAGGCAGGCCATACTAGCACCCGCACTCTCTGCTTATGCAACCATGCGCTTGTAATCTAGGCAGAATGTGGGTTGGCATTGTCCTGCTGGAAAATGCAGGGACGTCCCTGGAAAAGACGCCGTCTGGATGGCAGCATATGTTGCTCCAAAATGTGTACATATCTTTCAGCATTAATGGTGCCCTCACAGATGTGCAAGTTACCCATGCCATGGGCACTGACACACCCCCATACCATGACAGACTGGCTTTTGGACCTGACGCTGATAACAGCTTGGATGGTCCTTTTCCTCTTTGGCCAGAGAACATGACTGTTTTGTCCAAAAACTATTTGAAATGTTGACTCGTCGGACCACAAAATACGATTCCACTGTGCTACTGTCCATCTCAGATGAGACCGATCCCAGAGAAGTGTTGATGTATGGCTTCTGCTTTGCATAGTAAAGCCTTAACTTGCATCTGTGGATGCAGCGATGAATGGAGTTGACTGACAAAGGTTTACCAAAGTATTCCCGAGCCCATGTTAGGATATCCATTACAGACTCATGGCAGTTTTTAAGACAGTGACCTCTGAAGGGATTGGAGATCACGTGCATTCAGAAGTGGTCTTCGGCCTTGCACTTTATGCACCGAGATTTGACCGGATTCCTTGAATCTTTTAATTATATTGTGCACTGTAGAAGGTGAAATGCTCAAAATCCTACGGATTTGTCTTTGGGGAATGTGTTGGATTATTCGCTGACACATCTGTTGGCAGATTGGTGAGCCTCGACCCATTCTTGCTCTTGAAGGACTAGGCCTTTTTTGGAGGCTCTTTATATACTATGATTACACGATTGCCTCACCTGTTTCACATCACCTTCTTATTTCAACTTATTAGTCCCAAATTGCCCCTGTCCCAACTTTTTTGGAATGTGTTGCATGCACCAATTTCAAAATAAATGTTTACCTTCAAAAAACTATGCAGTTGATTAGGTAAAACATCAAATACCTTGTCTTTATACGTTTTTGTTTAAATACAAGTCAAAGTACATTTACAAATCACTCCTGTTTGTTTTTATTAGCATTTTCCATACTGTCCCAACTTTTTCGGAATTGGGGCTGTACTTCCACCATACACTTGCTGTAATGCATGCACTGTAATGTAGATTATATACACAGTATACCTGGTCCATACTGTATGTCTATGTATGTAGTGTATATGCACTCTTTTTGCAAACTCAAGCCAGGAAAGGGAAAGCGATGGGAAGGGGAGTGGGTGAGAATTTGATATGCAAACTGCTTCTGTCAGACGACAAGTGTGTCCGAGGCAGATGCGCTGAGCAGTTATTTAATCACATTGATTTAGACCCAGGTGAACTGAAACCCAGACGGGAAAACACACACACATACACACTCACACCGACACACATACACACTCACACACAAACTATCAGGCAAGAAAGAGAAGCTGTAGAAAAATGAATAATCTTCAGGCATGGAAGGAGAGATGGAGAGGGCTTGTCTTGGGTTTCAGGAGAACAGTTAGTAGCTTTCATTGAATTGCCATGCTTTGCTTTTATGCCTCAGTAATGAGAAATAACCCTTTACTACGCAGAGTGCCCACAAAGAAAGTAGTCCCATTGAAACAGCTAAATGATGGAAGCTGTGCACTGTACACTTACAAAATCTTCCATACAGAACAAACATATATTTGTAACTTGTGGTAGAAATCAGTGCTCCTTATATTTTCCCCTTTGTGTTGTCTTTTTAAAATATATGTGATGTATTTGAAATCTAATTAAGTATGTCATCCATAGGTTGAAGATATAGTGTGAGGTTAATTTCTACAATGTATTTTCAACATGTAGAATACATCTATGGATGACAGACGAAAATAGATTTCAAATACATCCTCTATATTTTAAATAGACAATAAAGGGGCCATATTTCTCATTCCGTATAGGGGAAAATATAAGTTTTTGAATGTTGAGTATATATTAGTTAGTTCCATATGGCCCACATACAAGTGGAACCATGCTTACACACACAACACCAGGACACACCAGTGGGCAGGTCTGCATGACCACCACGTGTGTGTGTATGTGTCTGTCAGATCCATGTCTATTGAAATCAAAATCTTATATGCCATCAGATATTTCATTTTATTTATATATGTTTTGTGTGTGATAAAGAAAAGGTTGAATATTTCTCAAAAAATATAAAAAACATAAAACATACACCCAATATTGGAAGGAAAGTGCTCTGTGACATATGAGGTAAAAGTAAAAAAATATATATTAAGCAAACAAATAATACAAAATTATATATTGATGACAAACACATTCTTCTGTTTGTTGTGGTGATAATCAGTAGTTATCCTATTTTTTTATTGATAGATTGATTTATGTATTGATTTTATGTGCGTGCCATTGTGTTCCTACTGATATGACTTTTAAAAGAAAAACTACAAAACATTTAAAATCGAAAAAGGGCTCTGATATGTTACTATTCTATCTCCCAGGCTCCACAGTATTCAGGTCTTGTTTTCCTTTCCTTGTAAAGCACTTTGAGCCCGATTATTTTGTGTCCAAGGGGCTATAGACATTTTATTTGAGGGTTTGCTTGACTGACTTAATGGAGGTTGAAGTGTGGTGAAGGGTTTGATTGTCACTCTTTGAACTGTCCGATTGTCTTTTCAGTGCTTACTAGGCATCAGTGGGGTTAAAGTATTAATTTGAAGTGACCAATACGTTTCCAAAGCTGATTGGGAAATAAAGTAAATAATAATAATAATAATAATAATAATAATAATAATAATAATAATAATAATAATAATAATAATAATTTTGTACTTTGAAATGGCTGGATCTTTTTCAGCTCTGTACAGGTCAGCGGGTGGTGTCGAGAGCTGCCCAGAGAAAGGAATGATCTCAGTGTGAATGGCTGACCCTTGTGCACACAAACTGAATCTCTCCAAACAGTTAAAGCGACAACCCCCCCCCCCGGGCCTAAGAGCCCCCAACTCCCCACCCCCACCCCCTTGTTTTCCCAGCTGTAAATATTGTGAGTATGGAGCCTGGGGACCTTGCTGCACATTAATATTGTATGATGTCTGACTCTCTCTTTCTCTTTCTCTTTCTCTCTCCCTCCTTTTTCTTTCTCTTTCTCTCCATTTGATTTATTTTTTAAAAACAGCAGTTGCCAATGGTATCCTGATCCACTTGCCTTAATGCTCAAACTCTGAATAGGAGCTGTCATTGACAGCAAAGATATTCAAGAATTAAAAAATCACAGCAAAGTAAGGGACACAATTGTATTTTCCCACCTCGGGGCATTATACTATACTATGCTATCCTATAGTTTATAGCAGCGCTGTTTTGAGTTTAAGAAGCAGGCCACTATGTCTCCTCACTATACTGCAAATACTGAATGCTTGTTTTTGAGCCAAATCTGCTGGCTGTATATGAGCGCTGTGAAAGAACCAGAATACATAGCATGATAAGCAGCTTAAACCCTTAAACATGTTTGACAAAATTGGTCTCCAGCTTAAGGGGCTGGGGATACTGGTGCAGAAAGGAAGCAGAAAATGCATTTTGATCTCTCCAGCCTGAAAAAGAAGGTGCTGGGAGGATAAATTATATTTGGGGGAACTGGGGCTGAATAATGATGAGCACCAGCTCTTAAGGGGTCAACTGCATATTTTATGGAAGTATTAGGCAGCAATCCAAAAGTGATGAGCTTATTAGTATTAATACGGAACTGAGGTGATGCCTGTATATGATCCCAATGTGCCACAGGGATTTACTGGTGCCACAGGTACCATTGGTACCAATTGAAAAAAAATTCCCCACTTGCCATTCCATTGTGATGTCACAAGTTGGAATGAAGACAATGCTGTTATGCATACTGTCTGTAACCCTATTCACACTGAAATGCCAGCAAAATGCAAGCAACGATTGCTTGCTTTTTTCCTGTTGCACCCCCATTCACACTGGCTTTGAATGCTTGCAAATTTCAGGCATGTAGCCATTCACACAGAAAACAGATAATGCAGGCATTAGCACTGTAGCCTTGGGAACGAGACACTACAGAAGCATGTGGATTTGGGAGAGGAGACATGGACCGATATTCTGGATGTGTTTGCAAAAGTTCAATCATTTCCACGTTTTGCCAGTCTCCTTACATTATGTTTACTGTGCTATTGGTTCTAAGCAGGGCGCCGGGTCGGTTCGGACTCACTACCAAGAACAAATAGACAATAGGAAAAAGCAAACAATATGATAATCTAGGGTGCGTTTCCGAGCTATGTTCAGGTCATCAAGCTGTTTGTGTGTTTTTGGGCTGTGGTCAATGGACCTAGTGGTCACAGATAATTTGAACCAGTGAATCCAGTAGACTTGGCTCTTGGTTCATGGTTGCGTAACGAGATCCATTTTATGGAGTCTTGACATATACTGCAGTTAAATCAACAAAAATAAATAAGAAAAAGCACATTACATTGTGTGTATATCTATATCTACCAAAAGGTACAATGCTTCAGTTGAAGCAACCCTTTGGATTCCCCAGTGAATCAGGCACCCAAGTGAGCGCTTCCAGTAACAGTTTAGACTCTCGGCAGGAGACAGGCCCGGGAAGTAAAGTCACCGACACAATGTCTGTTCGTTTATCTTCGTTTATTGAAAGTTTCAGACAGCCTTTTATACCTTAACAAGCAATATTTCAAAGGAGGTTTTGGGGCAGTCCCGAACCTGAACGACATTCTCTTAGCGGGGCAGTTCCAAGACATGGGAAGAAATAATTGATAAGGTATTCTTTATAACAGGGGAAAACAACATTTCATCCAGACAGGGAGGCACTGGTACCAAGGATACAGCACACATTGTACTGATAAAAACGTGATATATATATATATATATATATATATATATATATATATTTTTTTTTTTATTATTATTTTTTTTTTTCCAGTTCGTTACCTAAGGAATGTCCACGGGAGTAAACTTTCTCTATCTGCCACACAGATAAGTCTGAGCTGAGAAATAAGAACAAAGAAACCCTCATAAGAGCAAGTTTTAATTACTATCTTATTGGAAAGCAATTTTACCCCAACATTCCTCTAAACAACATTTGTCTTTTTTTAAAGTTTGACATTACTGCCTTAAAATAAAATTAAATAATTTGAAACAAACTACTGTCAGTGTCACTGTAATGCTGTCTACCACGTTTGCCTTTATAGAGATATTATATTTTGGTTTATATTTATTGGTATATAACTTCGGACAAAAATTAAGAGACAACTGCAAAATGATCAGTTTCTCTGGTTTTACTGTTTATAGGTATGTGTTTGGGTAAAATTAAAAATGTTGTTTTATTCTATAAACTACTGACAACATTTCTCCCAAATTCCAAATAAAAATATTATCATTTAGAGCATTTATCTGCAGAAAATGACAACTGGTGAAAATAACAAAAAAGATGCAGTGTTGTCAGACCTTGAATATATATAAGAAAATAAGTTCATATTCATTTTTAAACAACACAATACTAATGTTTTAACTTAGGAAGAGTTCAGAAATCAATATTTGGTGGAATAACCCTGATCACAGCTTTCATGCATCTTGGCATGCTCTCCATCAGTCTTTCACATTGATGTTGGGTGACTTTATGCCACTCCTGGTGCAAAAATGCAAGCAGCTCAGCTTTGTTTGATGGCTTGTGACCATCCATTGTCCTCTTGATCACATTCCAGACGTTTTCAATGGGTTTCAGGTCTGGTGATTGGGCTGGCCATGACAGGGTCTTGATCTGGTGGTCCTACATCCACACCTTGATTGACCTGGCTGTATGGCATGGAGCATTGTCCTGCTGGTAAAACCAATCCTCAGAGTTGGGGAAAATTGTCAGAGCAGAAGGAAACAAGTTTTCTTCCAACAACCTTGTACATGGCTTGATTCATGTGTCCTTCACAAAGACAAATCTGCCCAATTCCAGCCTTGCTGAAGCACCCCCAGATCATCACCGATCCTCCACCAAATTTCACAGAGGGTGTGAGACACTGTGGCTTGTATGGCCTCTCCAGGTGTCCGTCTAACCATTAGATGACCAGGTGTTGGGCAAAGCTGAAAACTGGACTCATCAGAGAAGATTACCTTACTCCAGTCCTCTACGGTCCAATCCTTATGGTCTTTTGCAAATCTCAGCCTGGCTCTTCTTTGCTTCTCATTGATGAAGGGCTTTTTTCTAGCTTTGCAGGACTTCAGCCCTGCCCCTAGGAGCCTGTTTTGAACCGTCCTCGCCATGCACTTCACCCCATTTGCCATTTGCCATTCTTTTTGTAGGTCACTTGATTTCATCCTACAGTTGTTGAGTGACATTCAAATGAGTTGGCAGTCATCCCGGTCGGTGGAGAGTTGTTTTTACCCTCTGTCGGTCTGTAGCTGCTTGACCTTGTTCTTATGAACCACCATCTTTGAAATTTTAAGGATGGAAGCAACCTGACACTCATTGTATCCTTCTGCCAGTAAAACCAGAATTTAACCCTTTTTTCCTCTTCACTCAAAACTTTCCTTTTCAACTTTTTTGGCATGGTCAATAGTTATTGTTTGATTCCAATTACTTTTGAGATACTACTAGCACTGTTTTTGCCATCCAGCTGGTCCTATTGCAAGAGGATAGTGATGACCACAGCAGTGGTTTTTATATTTTTCCTCGTTAAATAAGATTTGATTCAGGTGCTCACGTAATCAGTACCTCATTCAGTAGATTGAGGTGTGCCTGTCTTGGAATTCAACAGACACTGGAATAGAATGGCTGCCATACATGTATAGATGCTGATTTAAGAAAAATTTGCAGTGGTCTCTTAATTTTTTCCAGAGCTGTATGTTGGTTTATCAGTAACACTCACAACTGCTGAAACTACATTATTTTCAACCTCAGCCATTTCTAACGACCTGGTTCGTTTTTCGTTTTGGTCACATGTTTTTGGTCAAAGGTGGCTTAACCAGTGTTTGAATTGTGTCACAGGTCTTGGGGGGTCCTCAGGGTGGGGGATAACACTATGAGGTTTGTTATAAGGTGTAACAAATCTGTCATTAATTAAGTAATATATATTAGATCACCAAATAAACCGTTCCATAAACTTTGATATCCTTAAATAAATATTTCTATGAGGTGTATTTTCCCTGTTATTAACAGGCAGGCCCTGTCATTAACCTTAATGTACACACTTTGTATGAGCATAAATAACTTTTAAACTGTCTTACAACCTCTGTTTTATTCATTCAAAATGTCTTTATCAAATACTGTTCCTTCACATTTAAACATGTGGTGTAATTATCCTTAATGTATACAATGAGGTAGTAAAGAAAACAATAACAATTAAACTCTGTTAAACAAAATTATACAAAACAGACTCTGTTTTGCATGAAAACATACACCCCAAGGCTGTGGTGTACACAGACTTTTTCAGGGGCAATGGCAACATCACTTCATTACCTGAACTTGATAAGGAGCACTGGAGGAGCACCTGAACTTGATTGGGAGCACTGGAACTTGTGTTTTGGCAGTAATGCGTTGCACTCTCAGTCAAAGCCACGGGGATCTGATGATAGGTTGTGTGAATATTCTGTTAAACGATATATCATTGATTTATTCATGACACTCCAAATCAGGTGATCCTTGCTGTTTTTGAAAATCAGCACTTACCAAGATAAGCCTCTGTTTTGCATGAAAACATACACCCCAAGGCTGTGGTGTACACAGACTTTTTCAGGGACAGTAACAACATCACTTCATCACCTGAACTAAAATAACATCAACTAGCAGCTACATTACAAACTATCTGCTGTTCAGCATAAAGGTGAACAATTGAATCATTGTAGTAAAAGTGTAACAACAATTTTAAATCAGAGAAGAATTTTATGTTGACACTTACTTAACACTCTGCTGTGTCAGTCGCCTGCTGTAAACTGCTTGACAAAACTGAGAGTTTGCGCAAGAGAGCGTGTTTTGAAATTCACTGAGGAAAAATTGTAATTTGGAACAATGATGAAAATTAGGAGAATAGGATAAAGTCGCCTTGTGTCAGGGCATTAATTTAGACCACAAATTATAATGTTATTAATTAAATAGCATGGGACCCCCCAAGTTCAAATTTTTCTCTCTCATGTGGGGTCCCTTAACTCTTATGGGCCCATAAGCTCCCCCACAATTCGAACACTGGGCTTAACCTTGTGTTGTGGTCAAAATGCAAAAATGCACCCCTATTCTGATTGTTTACGTCTGTTAGCTGACACACTGCATCAACAACGCAAGGATGTGGCATGTCATATGCCGGCATTCGTTTTCCTGCTCCATTCAAACAGACCCGTTGACGAAACATTTCTGCCATTTAGACTAGGTGGGAAATTGCTACTGTCAAAATGCAGGCACAAACACTTTCACACAGACCTTGCCGGCAACAAAATGCCACCAAAAAGCCAGCATTTGCTTCAGTGTGAATAGGGCTTGTGTGAATACAGCTCCTCTCTATCTGGCTCTAGGAATTGAATGTGGCAGGATGAGTCTGAACTCTTCCTAAGCATGTGCTGATGTGTTTGTCTTGTTCACCTCACACACACTCACACACACGCATGCACATGCACACATGAAAGCACACACACACACTCAGGGTCACAGGCTTTTCCAGTGCATGGTGATGATGTCAGTGTGGTGCTCAGGTTAGAGTACACATTAATAAATTCCCTACTCCATAGGTGTGTTCAGGTTTTGTCTACATCAAGCAGTGCTTCCCAGTCATGCTCCCTGGGGTGCACTCTACCTGCCAAAGTGTGTTCAAACTAAAGCTCTCAATTACCTAATGAATGGATTGAAATTATAATTTGGCCTAATCTGAATTTTGCTATTGTTTTAGTCAACTGGGAGATTTCAAGTTCAGTATCCAAGGATAAAAAAAAACACGTGAATCCTCCCACTGACTGGTAAGCTAAGCAATTAAAAGTAGTCAAATGAGCTCAATTGTGAGTTCAGGTAAAGCCTTTGATGAGGTAAGGGTGAGATGAAGTTAGGACCAAAGTCAGCAGGGCAGAGAGCCCTCGGGGAGCAGGGTCGATAAGCATTGTGTTAGAGGACCCCCCAGTCAAACCCATTGCAGAGCTGCAAAACAGAATGCATTAAAGTTGCTGAGGAGCAGCGTAATACAGCACTGTCACTTTCACTGGAACTTGTGTTTTGGTAGTAATGCGTTGCACTCTCAGTCAAAGCCACAGGGATCTGATGACAGGTTGTGTGAATATTCTGTTAAACGATATATCATTGATTTATTCATGACACTCCAAATCAGGTGATCCTTGCTGTTTTTGAAAATCAGCACTTATCAAGACTAGCATCCAAAGCCAAGGCCACTGCAGCTCTTGTACCAGCTCAGATTGACAAAAACAGGCTAACCGTACTGTGTGTGAGTCTTGGTGTCTAGTTGCATCAGAGTAATATTGCATAACTCTTCAAACACTGACACACTTCCCTGATCCAGCCTATTGACTTTGATGTGTGAAGGTAGTCTAAATTTGTATCTAAACTAAATGGATATTTCCCTTGGTGTGTTTCATGACACTTGTATCTGATTCCTATTTGTATTGATATACCTGGTTTGCCTGTATCAATCAGTTATTTTTTATTTATTTTATTTCTTGGCAGATGCCCTTATCCAGGGCGACTTACAACATAAGTGCAAACAAAGTGCAAAAATACAGTGAAGTACAAGGCATCAATCATTACAAATTCAATTTAGCTAAAACAGCAATTCAAAATAATACATTTTACAAATTCCGATTTACAATTTACACGAGTACAGTAAGTGACTTCCTATATCCTGGACGGTGAAAGCTAAGTGCTGTTAAGATGTAGGGTCACAGACAAGTGCTACGGGAAAGGGAGCAAGGAGGAAAACAATCAAGAACTCGAGAAGCATAATAAAAACTGTGAAGTGCTATCTAGCAGGGATAGAGGACTAATATTACAAGTACTGTCGGAAAAGATGCGTCTTGAGTAAGCGCCGGAATGAGGTCAAGGACTCTGCTGTTTTGACTTCGGTGGGCAGGTCGTTCCACCATTTAGGGGCCAGGGATGAGAAGGAGCGGGCTCTGGAGGAAGGAGAGTGGAGAGGAGGCAGAGTTAGTCTTCTGGCACTGGAGGAACGCATATATATTCCAGCCCTTCTGCCAGTTCACTCTAAATTCCCATTGGGCACTGTTGACACTGTTACCATGGCTTGTCTGGGGCTTCACCATAGTGTCACAGTGAAGTCCTATTGGGGATCAACAGGCCATCACTGGGCTTTAATACAATGGGCCCTGAGTGTAGTAAACCACAGTCTACGAGAGTCAACATGCCTAAAAAAATGTATTGTACTCCCATGGTATAGGACAATGAAGGTCTGTTGAACCCATGTAGAAGTTTATTACACTGGATCACGGTAATTACTACACTCTATCACAGAAATACCATGATGATGATGATGATGATTAGTAGTAGTAGTAGTAGTAGTAGTAGTAGTAGTAGTAGTAGTATTCACCACCTATCCCCCTCTTCTTCCTGAAATGGAAGCATCTACGCTGCATATGCCTGCTGTTGTGCCCTCTTGCTTGCCCAGTGGACAGAGACCTCTACCAAATTGGGAATTACATACAGAAAGGCAGCATCGCTAATCAGAGTTAATGTGCCCGGATTTGCTGGAGTACATTGCTTGGAAGTTGATTGGCAGTGATTTGAGACTTAATGCTAATCCAATTTAATTTTGCTGTATCTTTCTATCTGTATATCTATCTATCTCTTTGTTTATTTATTTCATTTTTTTTTTAATTACTCTTCCAGAGATGATCATGCAGCACGGGGAAAAGAGGCGAGGCAATCAAATCAGTTTGAGCTTCAGTAACTGCAATTACACACATGCTTGCACAAATGAAATAAATAACACTCGCATGATGGTTGCCCTTTTCGAATCAGCTCTCTGTACCAGTTCTGTATCAGAGCAGGCACTACCTTGTAGACTTAAGATAAGGGAGGCTGTTATGTGTTACAGTAGATTACTATTTAGTTACTATAAGTATTTAGTGTAGAGCTAATGAGGAGTGACAGTAGGGAGCATCAGTGTGGGGAGCAGGTTAGCAAGACACCTCTACTGAAAACCAATAGGGACCTGCCCGTGTGGTCGGCCCTTGTCCTACATGGAGTTTCCCCAATGCAGATTTGATTACACCCTTTAAAATTTTGGCGGCACACTGTATTTTTTAACCTGAGTGAAATTTGTGTAGAGATGGGCTTATCAACATCAGCATTGTCCTCTTTCCAAAGTGATCATGATAAAACATGTTGCTTTCATTATTTTATGATATGCCTTTTATTGGCAGTCTTTTACATTCATATTTGCTAGTGCTATTAGGGTTTTAATTTTCACTTTTGATATATATATATATATATATATATATATATATATATATATATATATATACAGTTTTCCCCATAAAGTATTAATTTTGTGCAACACAGCATTTTTTCAAGGATATACTGTAACTCCATACATTGGATGAGACTGCACTATGTATAGAAAACATCTGTAAGACAACAAACTGGAGATTAGCATCTATTCTGCTGTTGTCGTGTTGGTGTTCCACTTGGAAGCTCTCGCACACAGGAAGTGCAGCCTGATAGAGATTCCTTCCGTTGTTCTGGCTGTCAAAACCAGTTCCACTTGACCCTGAGATAGATCAGCATCAGTTTTAAATGGCTGTGGTCGAGTCAAACCATTGGTAACTGCAGTTTAGGAGATGTTAATTTCAATGTGTATTATTCTTTCCTTTTGTCTGTGTACATATTAATTTCATAAGTCTCATTTGGATTTTGTTTTTCTTTTCCTTCCTTTTTCTTTTCTTTTTGGACAACAGGAAGATTCCAGTGTGGATTCTCACCCAAAAGAGTGAAGTATGCTGAAGGAGGAAAATGCAAAGGCTCATGGGTTGTAGAGAGGGAGTTGATGGGTGTCGGCATCTGGTACAGCACTGCACTCATTAGCTGTGTACTTGAAACTGGGTGGCTCTTTAGGGTTCTCCAATAAAATAGCTGGGTGCGTTTTGTGGGTCTTTTGAGTTAACATTGGCTAGAAATGGAGCTTGAAGCTTGTGATCTGTGGACAGGATTGTGAGGGGGATGCAATTAAATTTTGATTGTCAATCTAGAAACGCATACCCGATTCTGTTAACCGCCCCCCCCCCACACACACACACACACACACACACAATCCTTCACAACTTACTGAAAGCCTGTTTCTGTGTTGTGTTGAGTTGTAGTGGGGGACACATTCCTTATAGATCTATACAAACATCCTCCCAAACCCCTCACCACAAACATACACACACACACACACACCTGTAGAATATTTTTGTGGCCAATTCTTCTACTCCACAAACAAACACACACAATTCTTCACAATACATAACCCTATCAGATTTGTATTGGGCTGTGCTGGTGCTCCGGGGTGGGTGGGGGATCTAACAGATCCTTACAAACCACACCCCCTCCTATGTGTAGTAGAATCTGCTTCTTTGAGGGACTGCGAGATGAGCCTTGCAGGCATTGCACATAGCCTTGGCCCCTGCAGACCCCGTAGGATATTATTTTGTCTTTAGTTGCTGTTTGTTTGCTTGATTCTCGATTTCATTCTGTTCCTTCACGATCTGTGTGGGACCTGTCGCTGAAAGCTGAGTGTGTAGCTGTGAGGCACAGAACATTGGGTGGGAGGACTTAGGAGATCTCTGACAATCAGGCACAATATAATCCGGGCTTCTGTCACATCTTTATGTGCAGTAACACTGACACCCGGCCTTTGCAGTACAGCCCTCCCCACTTACACACACAGACACATAAACATGTACACACACTTAGACATGTAAACATATACACATACACACAAACAGACCAGTAAACACATACACACACACACACATTTATTGATTGTCGAACCCCACAAATACAAACTGAACAAATATACCACCAGGGATCACTAACTGAGTTGAAAATATCGTGACAACCAACTTGTCATAGAGACCAGACATTTGATCTGCACTCATACGTACTCCCATTGGATTGACTGAAACTTATAAACACAAGACAGGGCCGAAAATGGAGGTGGAATCGATGCAGCAAACACCTGCAATATGAAATACCAGGGAACAAAAACAGGAAAGAAAAAAAAAGACTGCATATCATTAACACAGCACACACACACACACACACACTCTGATATCTTTGATGTAAACTTAGCGTTGTCCACTTGGCCCAATTTGCAAGGCAGTTTGGGGGGTGGCATGGGGTGTGGGGGGTGTGACCAGATGTTCTTGCCACAGCTGGGCGGAGTAGGGAGTGTTAGGGTTCCTTTACAGCTGTGAATGTGCAGAGTGGTTGAATCTCTTTAAAAGTCCTGCCATGTGTAATACAGCACAGAGACAGCATAGAGGCATGTTCTAGTTCAGGATTTGAGCCATTGGGATTAGCACTTAGTCTACAGAATGTTACCTGCAGGTTTGACTTAATACTGGGAGACATAAATATGCACACACTCAGACGCACTCACAGTTACAGTCACATACTCACAAATGGTCACACACTCACACACACGGTCACACACTCACACACAGCCACTCACTCACACTCAATCACACTCAGTCACTGACTCACACACACTAGCACACCCATAGTACAATATCAAAGTGTTCAGATTTTCTCCCCAAACTTCACTTGCTTTTGGCTCTCCTGCCCAGTCTGGCTGATCCGCCTTTGCAGCTGGAAGCCACAGTTGCCACAGCACTTTCTAGCTCGTTAATTAGCACCAGAGACATCTGTTAATTTGCAGAGATTTCCATACAGTTTTCATGATTTGGGTTCTGATCTACAAGGGAAAAACTTTATAAAAAAATCTGAAAAACTCAGACAAACAAACTGATTTTGGGTTCAAAGCATAAATATTACAGTAGAATATAATATAGTAGAATGCAATGTTGTATAATGGGGTATTGATTATACAAAAAAAAAAATGTTTAGCATTGTGACGACTATAGTATAGCATAGGGTCTCAGACTGGAGCCAGCGCCATGTGGACTATAGTATAGTATAGGAGCCCAGAATGGTGTTGTATGTTTTTAGTTTGGAAACCATTTCCATGACCCAATCAATCAGTGTTCCTATTATTCAATCAACTAATGCATTGCTCCATTACTGAAACTACTGATCAGCTCTCCCATAATTGATTCAATCACTTTGCTATTCTGTGATTTATCAGTCAGTCATTCTCTTACTCAATCAATCAAATAATCAATCAATCGGCCAATGCCATTAGCCAATCTCAATCAAACATCAAAATCCATTTTTCAAACAGTTTTCCATTGTTTCAATCTGACCTTTCAGTTTACAATAAATTGAGTTATAACTCTTGAAGAGCCAATATTAATGTTTCAAATAAGCTGTATAATATTTTATTTTAGAAATAATAATATGCAGACTGAGCAAATTAGATTTATCAAGCTAGCAACAGGCAGTTGTTCAGAGCATATCCTCTGGACATTCTCCTCTCCACTTTGACTTCTGTTTATTATGATAAGAGGAACACCCAAACAGATAAATAGCCCACAGATACCAGTTTGCTTAGTGTTTGTTTGGGGTTTCCTGTTCTTCTATCAAGGCTGAAGATGTTACATTATAGTGATTGATTACCTCATTGTCCATTGTTAAAGAAATGTCAGATTGGGCAGTTTGTATGCCACAACAGGAAAACACCTGCTTCCATGATGACACCCCTCCTCAGGAAGTCAACCACAAACATGCAGAAACCTGATCTCAAGACAACACTTTGGGAAATCTGTGACTGTCCCTTCCCACAGAAACACATGCCATGCATTGTATAAAAGCTGTCCACTTCTGTTGTTCAAGGAGTCTCTGCTGGAGAGCTCCCATGTTGGGGCCCTCCAGGCCTGGCATGTTAAATAAATACGTTATCATTTGTGCATCAAGACTGGGTTCTTCAACTCTCTCTCCCTCTGTCTCTCCCTTCCTCTTTCCCTCTCTCTATCTCTCTCTCCCTCTTTCCATTGCTCATCTACTTGTCTGCTCTGTAGATTAACATTCATCATTTCATTCAGCTCCTCGTTGTTCGCCACCCCTCTCTGACGTGAATTAGACAGTAAAGTTTAAATATAAATTATAAATAAAGACAATAAATAAATAATAAAGACAACAAAAGCCAGGGCTGAGGTGCTACAGGTGCTGTGTGACCAGGTGTGTCTTGAGAACTAGGCAGGTCTGACTGCTGTAGATGGGTCATCCCAGTCACTAGGGGGCGGTAGTGGAGAATGTGTTATACAGGGGGTAGGCCAGTCTTGCAGCACTGACAGACTGAAGTGTATAATTTTGCTTTGACTTGTCAAGCTGGCCCCATGGACCTTTGAGACAAGCTAGTCTGTTTATTGATGTATTTGATTTGGAATCGGCAAGTGTTTGTTTTGTCTTTTTATATTTTTGCTGTTTGTGAGTCCACTCAGCTCTCTATTACACTAGGGAAAGTGGCTAAAACACAGACATACACTCACACACACACACTTACAATCTCCCAGTCTCACACAGTCACACACCAAGCACTAGCAGACTCCCTCTCACACCCACAATCACTCACTCTCTCACACACACACAGATTAACTAAATAAACAAATCAAAACTCCAGTGAATTCCAACAGCTCCCCAAATTGACTTATTTAGCTTCTACCTGATGAAAAACAATGAACAATTAACTTACTGGCCATTGGTTTGTATATTTCACATTAACTGGTGACAGCCATGGTATGGACTTAACCTGCTAGATCTTACCCAGCTGATTTTGTTGCATTCTGGTAATGTTGAGGTTATATGAGGTTACAGTTTGGTTGCATTTCAGTTCAAAGACTAATAGAGCCCAAACGTCTAACCCTGACCACACAGAGTGGTAATGTTCTCTCTTTGTGGTGTTCTCTGCACATATATTAGGGCCCTATGTAGAATCATGCACATCAAGCTCAACTGTATCTTATCACAGGTGCATATGGCCATGGCGGAATTCGAACCCTGATCCCCTGTGCCACAGTGCAGCAACTGCATCACTAAAAGGCACAGACCTCTTATTGAGGCTCAAGATTGCTACAGTATATTTAATATGAGTATATATCTTTTATTTAAACTATTTATTCTGTGTGTTTTGATTTGGTCATTGGCGAATATCAATGTGGTTGCCTATTTCCATGGATAACTTTGTTTTAGAAAGTTTTGATAGCACTCCCCCTGGAGTATGGTCAGTCTGCAAATGTCTGACATTACAACATCACTTAGTTCTGCGTTTGTTTTATTGGCAATGTTGCCTCTACATTCAAGGTTCCATTGAGAGCACAAAGAGCACAGCTGGAATGAAGACCAGCAGACACGGAGTTTCTCCAGGACTGGGAAACACCATCTTAATGGACTCAACCATTCTTTCTGATTACCAGATGATGGTAATTGAAAGGGGCCAAATTAGTTTTCTATTGTAGTTCAGGTCAGGGGTCAATGTTATAATCAATTAAGACTTCCAATAAGTGTCAGCTGGAAGGAAACCCAGCAGAGAAGAACCAGAATGTGTCATGGTTTCTGTCCCAGTCAGGCTAATGGTCACATTGTATTTGGACAACCAATCACTTCATATACACTGCAGAACCACTCCCACCCCCCCCCCCCCCCCCCCCCCAACCCCAACCCCGATGCAAACCCACACAAAATCCTGGAGTTTGGGAGATGTTTAATTTTGTTAATTAGATTAATTATGGAGCTCAAAGTTGGATGGGAACACCCTGCCTCCCCAGGTTAAAAGTCAAATCTGGTCTGGTTCAAGTAGCACTCAGAATCCCTGCCACTCATTCTGCTGAAAGGATCTGTCCAAAAAGAGAGAAAGAAAAGAGAAGAAAAATTAAATCAAAACAAATGAAAGATGTTTATATTTGAAGAGTATATAAATATATATATATAGATATATACATAATATATATTATTTTTTTCCTTTGTATAAAACTGTCTACATCATTTATTTATTTATTTACTTAATTACTGAATGACTTTGTTCTGTAAAACCAAACTAGATTTGTGCAATAATGAAAGAAAAAATGAAAATATCAACTGACTGTAATTTATTGTAAATACCAGCCGACTGGCAATAAACGAAATAGTGACTTCCAAATAGATATAGACAAAGATTAATATGTTTTAAAAATAATGAAGGATTGCATTTTCTTTCTTTTTTCCTCAACCCTGGTACGTATATTATAGTACCCGGTAATGATTTTTGTGTAAAATGTATTGTACTAAATAAAATGGAAATAAAATATTTATGAAAAAAAAAAAATGTGATTTTGTAAATTAATATATGAATGTGGAGTATGTGAAATGTGCAGAGGTTGTCTAGCTGTTGTCTTTTGGCTAACCACTATGCTGGGTGAAACACTGCGGTTACACACTGTTCAGTTTGCTCCAGTACAAACTGTATAATTCAGCATCCGGTGTATTGATTGCCCTTTGGGTAAAACGGTCTGCCTAATACGTCTACATAATTTTGCACTTTGTTTTGCATTTATGTTGTAATGATGCTCCCAGTCTTATTATTTTTAGCTCTAACCAAGTTGCTGAATTAAAATGCAAATGAACCCTAAGAAAAAGAAGCAAAAAAAAAAAAATCAAATCTGTTTTAATTACCCAAAGCAAATCACCATAATCAGCTCACACTCCATTAATTTTGATACTGTACATGAACAGTGCCCATTCCTCCTCTTCCTCACACTTAATTGTGACAAACAAGAACATGCCAAGACCATGCACTCTACTTTTGTGATTAATTTTGTTAGAATTAGAATTTCCAGCACGTCATGTTATTGTTATGGTTGACATTGTTTATTTTGAACTTTTAGTTTCTTCCCCGGCCTCCTTTCAAGGCAAATTATAAAAAGGGAATGCCTGTGCTGAGTATTAGGTTTTGGTTTATTTTTTTAATGAATGTTCCCCACAGTGCGGTACAGACACAGCTTCCATGAATGTCAATTACTGTATTCTATCAAAAAGCTGCAAGCTGTAACAGATGCCGTTCAAGACTAATTGTTTTCCTTGTAACCTCTTCATTGCTTTCTACTGTCCCCCCAACTTTTATTGGTCAGTTTATCCCACCTTCAAGTTTGATTACATTCCTTTGTTATTACACACATTACTTTCACACTGTCTTATTCTACATTGTTATTTATACATTTTGTCTGCCAGCTGTTAAAATAGAGCTCAAAACAAAAAAAGGATCACAAGACAAAATGAATCTGTGTCCAGTCCATACATTACACAAATCGCTAAGTAAAGGAGATTGCAAATCAATGCACTAATATTGTAGAACTAAAAATTAAATAAAAGGACTCTGCAATAACTTGACTGGACAATGACTGATAGCTATGTGCACATATAGATATCATCATCATATAACATTTCATTGCTGGATGAAGGCCTCCTCAAGATGTTTCCACTTGCTATCAATTCTATAGCTTTCTCTTTCACTCAATTATGTCACATTATTATTTATTTATTTCCTTAGCAAATGCCCAGGATGAATTATATAAAAGCATTACAAAAGTGCAATAATACAGTACAGTTCAAGACATAATACAAATTACAAGTTAAAAATTTAAAATAAACATACAGTAAATATGAAATATAAGTCCTACATCCTACATTGTAATAGCTAATAAGTACAGAGACGGTTTTAAGTCATAGTTAAGAGCTCAGGGGAAGGGGGCATATCGGAAATCAAAATAAACATGAGTACTAGCACTGTAAAAGCAACAAGTATGACAAATGTTACATAAGTTACATTTTACAGGAGAGCGGAGCTACACAGGGGAATAAACTACTAAATTACAGGAACAGTCTGAATAGGTGTCTTGAGTAAATTGCCAGAAGGAGGTCAGGGACTCGGCTGTCTTGACTTCAATGGGAAGGTCATTCCACCATTTAGGGGCCAGGGATGAAAAGGAGTGGGCTCTGGAGGAAGTGGAGAGGAGGCAAAGTTAATCTTCTGAAGCAGGAATACGGGAGCAGTCTGGAGGGGATGTATGGATGAGACTAAAAACCTCACAAGGTCACTTGGTAGGTCCGGTCTTTGAGGTAGGAGGACAACCAGGGCAGAGCAGTTCCAGAGATTCCAAGGTCAGCGAAGCAGGAGAGGAGGATGGAGTGATTGATGGTGTCAAATGCTACAGAAAGATCAAGGAGGATTAGTACTGAGGAGAGGGAGGCCGCCCGAGCACAGCTGAGGCAGTCAGGAACTGCTAGGAGAGCAGTCTCGATTGAGTGAGCTGGGCAGAAGCCAGATTGCAGAGAATCAAGGAGTGAGTGATGGAAAGAAATGTAAAGAGCTGATGGTGAACATCTTGCTTGAATGTCTTTGAAAGGATGGGGAGTATGGAGACATGGCAGTAGTTCGGAGGAGAGGCAGGATCAAGGGTTGTTTTTTTGAGGAGTAGGATCACAGCAGCTTGTTTGATGCAGAGGAGAAACAGCCAGAAAGGAGTGAGGTGTTGAGGAGCGAGGCGATGAAGGGTAGTAGATCAGAAGCAGTTGCTTGGAGGAGGCGAGTTGGGAGAGGGTCCAGGGTGCAGGTCGTGGGTTTGTGACGTAGGAGGAGAGAGGAAAGTTCAGTGAGAATGAAGAAAAGGAAGATTAGTAGGAGATTTAGGTGGGATGAGAGAAGAGGGGAGACTGTTGAAGAGCTTGTGGATATCTGTGATCTTAGAGGAGAAGGAGGAAACATCATCAGCAGATGGAGACAAGGGAGGAGGAAGGGGAGGTGCAGGTGAAGAGGGAGGAGAAGGTGAAGTAGAATTTGCAGGGGTTATTGACAGAGGATTCAAGGAGTGGTTGGCAGGTGAGTGAAGAGGAGAATGTGGACAATAGAGAGCATTAGAGGAGAGGGGAGAAAGTGGTGGTCTGAGATGTCCAGGGGTGTCACGGAGAGAATCGAAGGGGAGCAGGCTCTTGAGAAGACGAGATCCAGCTGGTGGCTTGCCCTGTGAGTGAGGGGAGCAGGGGCGGATCTACAGGGGAGCAGCTGCCCCCCTTACTGTAGTGCTTGCCCCCCTGCTGCCACCCTAACTTGAGTTCCTAAAATTATAGGCCTGCGAGAAAACGTGTCATTATATTCATAAGCTGCTGAAACAAAAAAACAAATGTAGAGAAAATCTGTAAGTGTAAATTCCCCCCTTAGGCCCCCCCAAAAACTTAGCTACAGCACTGCGCCAAATGGGCACAGTGGGTTCCCTCACGTCATGTCTGTCAATCTGGAGGTACGCTGCAGAGAGGAGCAACTGAGCTGTGCTGTATGAAAAGGTAAAGTCAGATGTGCTTCTCCATTTGAAACACACAAACGCATACAAATGTAATGCTAAATTAAATTAGTAATGAATGCAATCATTGCACGTAGCCCATTAAAAGGGCAATTTATCCGAGAGCACGTAACATAGTTGCCAAAAGTAAAAAATGTTGGTGCTAGCTAAAAGGAGTTCATCAAGACATGATTTGTAGGAGCACATTGCCTTTTAATGACCTTTTTCTAGATGCTGTAGATTTGTTTTATATACAGTCCATAGTAAAGAAAAAATGAGCTGAGATGCAGTTTTGCAGTGTTAAACGCTGCAATGTTTAGTTTGAATTTGCACGGGGACTGTATAATCTTACAACTGACAGTGAGGATAATGCTTTGATCATTTTTATTGCAGGCTACTTATTAGTCTTGTTGTGGTCCTAGTACAGTGCATTTATATACATGCATTTTAACCAGATTCCTTTACTACAGTAGGTCAGAATTGGGCTATAAAAATGAAAAGCAAGATATTTCCCACTTTTTCAAAAAGAAAATGCCCAAGTGTGGATAGGAGGAGCAAGAGAGACCAGAAGATGAGGAAATGAGTGAAGGGGAAAAGAGAAAGCAAAATGAATGTGAGGGATGAATATGAGGACAGTGATTCAGAAGGAGAGAGAAGCAGGAGCAGGGAGTGACGAGGAAGAGACAGATGAGGACAGGGAGGTGGCTAGTCCTGCTGCATACTGAGGGGCATACAAGCTCTAAACCCATCATACAATGACTTCTTAAAATAAATTGTTTTGTTAGTGGCTGAAGCATATGACTAATTTGCAAGACTTGAAAAGTGAGATACACCAGACAAAAAGACTTAGAGAAACAAAGCAAATAGTGAAGTGAACCCATCCAGTCTGACCGTTTTTGAAGTTCTTGGCTCCTTATAACCAGGTTCTCTTTTAACTTTATGGTCTGTGCAAAATTGGTATTGTTATGCCAGTAAGTAGTTGAAAAGCTGCGCTCACACCCTGCACATTAAAGCTTGTAAAAAATAAAAAAATAAAACACAAAGGCAGATAACCATCTGACGAATTTAGCTGTTCTCAGAATTGAGAGCCAGCGTGCAAAAGCACTTGATTTGGATGAGTTTGTAAAACGTTTTGCTGCACAGCACAACAACCACTGTCTTAAGCGATCTTTTAAAAAAAAAAAAAAAAAAAAGCATGGCTGGACCCAAGGCAATACAGAGACAATAACACCAGCAAGTTTTTTGTATATGTTGCGTTATCATGAAGAATCTTGGAGAAGTGTTATTATTGTAGTTAGAATAAATATGGTTTAAACATTTTTAGTTCATTTGCATATAGAAGTACAATTTTTTTTTTTTTTTTGTATGGGGACTCCCATGCTACTCTGCCAAAACCTCTTAAGACCCCCCCCCCCCCCCCCCATGTAAAATTTTCTAGATCCACCACTAGAGGGGAGATGGAAAGGGAAAAGTTACATGGAGGAGGAGGAGGAAGAAATCCAGCAGATAGTCATAGTTGCCTAGTGTTGATGTGCAGCATATCCTCAAGGTCTTCTCCTCGCTGGAGTCCCACAGTTAGAGTCCCTTTCCTTTGTAAATGGGGCCATTCCTGACTGGCCCACCACAACCACCCAGCGAATACTCCATGCCCCATCAACACACCAGCCCCTAATACCACCACCAGCTGCATTATAGCTAGCTCATAGAACCAATTTGTAAGAGACCGAGAAGTAAACAGAGCTCTAACTCTGTTTTTAGAGGATTGAAGGCTTGTGGTATAGGTCATTGGAAAGCCCCAGATCTCTAGAATATACAGTTCTCTCAAAGGAGATGCTAGCTTGTACCATTTTGGGGCGATATTAAATGTAATATTCTGGCCCAGAACCAGGCCCATTATAATATCCATTGGTTGTAAAGGTTTAATTGGACCATTGGCTCAGGAAATTATTTATGAATTGTCCCACTGCTCCAGATGGCCAGTACTGCATCCAGTACAGGGTCATGGTAAGCCAGAGCCTAACCTGGCTGGCACAGGACACAGGGGACACTGTGGATGGGAGGCCAGTCCATGACAGGCCAACTAAAACATTGTTTATAAAGTCGCCTGTTAAGGATGTTCTTTGGTGAAAAGCCAAGCATAGTATGTGCAGACACTCATACATTCACAGTATGAATGCGTGTGCTTCACTGATGTTTCAAACATGGGATGGGATGGAAAGCCACTCAGCCCCCCAAAAAACACAGAATCAAACCAAAAACATTTTGTTTGTGCTACATGTGCCGATTAGCTGAAACCTTGTTTTATTCTAATTTTAAAGATTTATTGAAATTAAATTTTCACTGAAACTCCTATTGCACACAAACACTATAGTCCTAGAAGACTCTTGTATAAACTATAGGGCCATTCTAGTGTAGGGTAGGGCCGCTGGAATTTTTTCTAATACATTTTATTCATAAAATATACTTAACTACAGTATTTTTAATTTATAGTGTATACATACAATATTAGGACATTTGAGCTATGATTCACCCTTCCTACAATATCCCCATAAAGCGGTGCATGCCAACAATGTGCATGTAGTAGTCTATGCGGAGGAGGATGCCGCAGAGTAGCAGAAGAAGGCAACTACCTCATAGCTGACACGATTGCGAGTCTAGCAGCACAAGCTAGATCAGTGTCATGGCTGCAGGCAAAGCGGTGGGCAATGGGGAGCCAGGACAGAGAGGGAGATTGAATGGTCGTATCAATGTCTGTGTGTGTTCTGTAGAACTCGTATAAAGTTTACAGAGTGTGTGATCTGTAGCACGGACACCATTCTATAGGTTGCTAGAAAAAAAGTACCTGTATCAAATGAGTTTGGATTTTGTAGAAGCAAACTTGCGTATTAGAATTGATAAATAATCAAAGTTGTGAGAAAGGTCATTTGACAACCAGGTTCTCCACAAGAAAATATTAATAAGTATGGATGAAACCATGGGACTCTCAGGGTGAATATACAGTGAGGGAAAAAAGTATTTGATCCCCTGCTGATTTTGTACATTTGCCCACTGACAAAGAAATGAGGAGTCTATAATTTAATGGTAGGTGTATTTTAACAGTGAGACAGAACAACAAAAATCCAGAAAAACGCATTTCAAAAGTTATACATTGATTTGCATGTTAATGAGGGAAATAAGGATTTGATCCCCTATCAAATCAGCAAGATTTCTGGCTCCCAGGTCTCTTTTATACAGGTAACAAGCGGAGATTAGGAGCACTTTCTTAAAGGGAGTGCTCCTAATCTCAGCTCGTTACCTGTATAAAAGACACCTGTCCACAGATGCAATCAATCAGATTCCAAACTCTCCACCATGGCCAAGACCAAAGAGCTGTCCGAGGATGTCAGGGACAAGATTGTAGACCTACACAAGGCTGGAATGGGCTACAAGACCATTGCCAAGCAGCTTGGTGAGAAGCCAACAGTTGGTGCGATTATTCACAAATGGAAGAAACACAAAATAACTGTCAGTCTCCCTCGGTCTGGGGCTCCATGCAAGATCTCACCTCGTGGAGTTTCAATGATCATGAGAACGGTGAGGAATCGGTGAGGATCTTGTTAATGATCTCAAGGCAGCTGGGACCATAGTCACCAAGAAAACAATTGGTAACACACTATGCTGTGAAGGACTGAAATCCTGCTGCGCCCGCAAGGTCCCCCTGCTCAAGAAAGCACATGTACAGGCCCGTCTGAAGTTTGCCAATGAACATCTGAATGATTCAGAGGAGAACTGGGTGAAAGTGTTGTGGTCAGATGAGACCAAAATCGAGCTCTTTGGCATCAACTCAACTCACCGTGTTTGGAGGAGGAATGCTGCCTACAACCAAGAACACCATCCCTACCGTCAAACATGGAGGTGGAAACATTATGCTTTGGGGGTGTTTCTGCTAAGGGGACAGGACAACTGCACCGCATCAAAGGGACGATGGACGGGGCCATGTACCATCAAATCTTGGGCAAGAACCTCCTTCCCTCAGCCAGGGCATTGAAAATGGGTCGTGGATGGGTATTCCAGCATGACAATGACACAAAACACACAGCCAAGGCAACAAAGGAGTGGCTCAAGAAGAAGCACATTAAGGTCCTGGAGTGGCCTAGCCAGTCTCCAGACCTTAATCCCATAGAAAATCTGTGGAGGGAGCTGAAGGTTCGAGTTGCCAAATGTCAGCCTCGAGACCTTAATGACTTGGAGAGGATCTGCAAAGAGGAGTGGGACAAAATCCCTCCTGAGAGGTGTGCAAACCTGGTGGCCAACTACAAGAAACGTCTGACCGCTGTGATTGCCAACAAGGGTTTTGCCACCAAGTACTAAGTTGAAGGGGTCAAATACTTATTTCCCTCATTAACATGCAAATCAATGTATAACTTTTTTGAAATGCATTTTTCTGGATTTTTTGTTGTTATTCTGTCTCTCAGTTAAAATACACCTACCATTAAAATTATAGACTGATCATTTCTTTGTCAGTAGGCAAACTTACAAAAAAAAAAAAAAAAAAAAGGCAAATCAAATACTTTTTTCCCCACAATGTATGTAATTCTACTTATACTTATAAGTAGTAGAGGTCAGTCAATAAGTATTGAGAGGTCTCGTGATTTTAATGTTACGGAATTAGTTTAATCCGATTCAATATTGTCAGTTAAACATAATTAAAATACATAAGTGACATTGATTGGACAATTATGGCTGATCAGTCATTATATATAATATATATATATATATATACACACACACACACACACACACACTACTGTGCAAAAGCTTTAGGCAGGTGTGAAAAAGTGCTTTCAAAAATAGACATGTTAATAGATTATATTGATCAATTAACTAAATGCAAAGGGAGTTAACAGAAGAAATCTAAAATCAAATTCATATTTGGGGTGCCCACCATTTGCCTTCAAAACAGCATCAAGTCTTATAGGTACAAGTGCACTAAGTCAGGGATTTTGTAGGCATATAGTCAGGTGTAAGATTAAACTATTATACCAAACACATGCTAATGATCATCAATTCAATATGTAGGTTGAAACAGGAATAAAGGAATAAAACTGGGGGAGGAATAGCCAAACTCCGCTAGCAAGGTTGCAGTTTATTGTCAAAAGTCATGCACCATGCAAGACTGAGCACAGCAAAAAGACAAGGTAGTTTTACTACATCAGCAAGGTCTCTCACAGCTGTGGCGGATTAAGACTTCATGGTGCCTGTGGCAGGGTTCATACAGCTTTTCAGAAGTCAAATTCAAGCACTTTCAAGGTGCACGGTCAAAGCTTTTCCAGCACCTCGCAGCCTTGGTAAACTAAACCTCATCTAAAATGCACACTTTGCTGCACTGAACTAAGCACATGAAATTATAATTTCACCATACTATTAGATGTTATTATGCTGTAACACCTAAAATGTGTACATGAAGGCTCTCCTGAAACTTGGCATATTGTTGTTACCTGGCTTTAGTAACAATTGTTTTAAACATACAAAACATTAAAAAAGAGCATATTCTATCCATCCATCTTTCTAGTAATTTAATTGTACACGAAATAGTCAATACAAATTGACTTAATTATAATGATCAATTGAATACACATATGCAAGTTATTCTTATTATTCCATCTCTTGGTTGCGGTTGTGCATGTCTGAAAAATAAAGGCTTATTCTGTCGTATTCTAGTACTTTTGTTTATTTTGTGTAATTTACATTTATTTAAATACACAAGCACAATTATATACTTGTAGAAAATCTATACACTATTTTTTTAAATCTTAATACTGTAACAAGCACCGCTTTTCCCAGCTCTCGTCGCGGATCCACCACGCTGTGCAACAATAACAGAGGAGGCGCAGGTTGCAAACCAAAACAAGAACTTTATTGAACAGGCTTTATGGCTGGAGCAAATTTATAGCTCTGACGGTAGCTCTGCAACACACCAACTCACGCTCAACTGCTCTCCTTCTTCTGTTCTTCCTCCAAAATCAAAACCTGCCGCGCGGGAACCAGGCACCCCTATTTATTAGTTTGCACCCCGTGACTGGCTCCCCCAATCACGGCGCGCGCCGTGTTCCCGCTCCGAGCCAACTCCTGACCCCCGGAACAAACTAAGCCCAGTTACTATGGCAAGCCAAATCATCATTGAGACATCTCAAAGATCTCATTGAAAAGTACATTTAGAGATCTCTAAATGATTTTCAGATATCTGCAAATGACTTCCTGTATGTAGCCCAAGATTTTCACTTCCTGTTAACTTGTTCATTAATTTCTATGTAACTGAAGGAAACGGGAAGTGATAATCTCAGCCAAAATACAGGAAGTAATTTGACGATATCTCGAAATGATTTGCAGATATCTTTAAATGATTTAGAGATATCTGCATCATACATCTTTAAAAAGCACCTTATTTAGATCTCTAAACCGTTTGCAGATCTCTAAATCATTTAAAGATGACTTAGAGAGCTTTAAAATTAGAGAACTCTAAATGATAATTTGGCTTGCCATACAGTTACACAAGCATGCACATGCACCACCCACGTGAACCATCAAGCATGCATGCACGCTGCTAACCGTACATCCCCCAACACACAGACAGAACCCGAAACACACATACAGGCACATGCCCCCCCAGTCCCAGATCGCTACAATACAAAGTTAAGCAACTTAACAAAAAATTCAAAACTCACGAACGACAGCGTGTGCGCGCACACATGATGCAGATATTCAGACGCATAGATGCACACAGAATGAGGAATGGTCAGCAAACCATCGAATACATTCCTATATTGGCCATTCACGTCTAGAAATTTTGGAAAATTCCCTGCCGTTTATTTCTGGCATAACTCTTTCTTGCAAACGTTAAAATGCTGTCCGCAAATGGGGACTTTTTTTTTTTTTTAAACCATACTGTATTTAATTGTATCGAGCCACCTATTTAAACCGGCAGCAATCCGGCATATTTGCAACACAGCGCGGCATCAGCGCACAGTCTCAGCGGCTCACACTCGCAGCCCATCAAACAGCAGTCGTATTGGCCGCGGCATAAAGCAATCAACTGGCTCTCCCCCAACCACTGTAGTTATATCCCGAAATTAATTTAAATTCAGACTGCCGATTTATTATGACCGTGATTAGCAAAAACATTTTTTTTTTAAATTGTATAATTTAATTTATATATACATACACACGTGTGTGTGCGTGTGTGTGTGTGTGCGTGTGCGCGCGCGTCACAGCCTATGGGGTGCGTAGGGGCGACACGCTCACGACCACGCCACCTCTTTTATACATATATACACTCACCTAAAGGATTATTAGGAACACCATACTAATACTGTGTTTGACCCCCTTTCGCCTTCAGAACTGGCTTAATTCTACGTGGCATTGATTCAACAAGGTGCTGAAAGCATTCTTTAGAAATGTTGGCCCATATTGATAGGATAGCATCTTGCAGTTGATGGAGATTTGTGGGATGCACATCCAGGGCAGGAAGCTCCCGTTCCACCACATCCCAAATATGCTCTATTGGGTTGAGATCTGGTGACTGTGGGGGCCAGTTTAGTACAGTGAACTCATTGTCATGTTCAAGAAACCAATTTGAAATGATTCGACCTTTGTGACATGGTGCATTATCCTGCTGGAAGTAGCCATCAGAGGATGGGTACATGGTGGTCATAAAGGGATGGACATGGTCCGAAACAATGCTCAGGTAGGCCGTGGCATTTAAACGATGCCCAATTGGCACTAAGGGGCCTAAAGTGTGCCAAGAAAACATCCCCCACACCATTACACCACCACCAGCAGCCTGCACAGTGGTAACAAGGCATGATGGATCCATGTTCTCATTCTGTTTACGCCAAATTCTGACTCTACCATCTGAATGTCTCAACAGAAATCGAGACTCATCAGACCAGGCAACATTTTTCCAGTCTTCAACTGTCCAATTTTGGTGAGCTTGTGCAAATTGTAGCCTCTTTTTCCTATTTGTAGTGGAGATGAGTGGTACCCAGTGGGGTCTTCTGCTGTTGTAGCCCATCCGCCTCAAGGTTGTACGTGTTGTGGCTTCACAAATGCTTTGCTGCATACCTCGGTTGTAACGAGTGGTTATTTCAGTCAAAGTTGCTCTTCTATCAGCTTGAATCAGTCAGCCCATTCTCCTCTGACCTCTAGCATCAACAAGGCATTTTCGCCCACAGGACTGCCGCATACTGGATGTTTTTCCCTTTTCACACCATTCTTTGTAAACCCTAGAAATGGTTGTGCATGAAAATCCCAGTAACTGAGCAGATTGTGAAATACTCAGACCGGCCCGTCTGGCACCAACAACCATGCCATGCTCAAAATTGCTTAAATCACCTTTCTTTCCCATTCAGACATTCAGTTTGGAGTTCAGGAGATTGTCTTGACCAGGACTACACCCCTAAATGCATTGAAGCAACTGCCATGTGATTGGTTGGTTAGATAATTGCATTAATGAGAAATTGAACAGGTGTTCCTAATAATCCTTTAGGTGAGTGTATATTATATATAAAAAAAAAAAAAAACCGAGAGGACCTCGTTCACCCTACTCAGTTCTCTCCCCGGACCCCAGAACACCACCACACGGAAGGCAAGTTCACAAGTAACAATTTATATTTAGCTATAACAGGGCATGAAGACTGTACTAGCACAGAACCTTAGGAATTTGGCATGTGCAATTCTAAAACCTGTATTAAAATGGGCACAAAACACTAAAAACCCTACCCAGAATAATTAAAAAAAAAAAAAAAGTTTGGACTAAATAGGATAAAACTAGTTCCTAATATAAAATACTGTAAAACCTTGTTTTCTGTCTCTTCTGTTCACAATAGGGGACACCACACGGAATAATCCCCCTTCCTCTCGGAGGAAACAAGTCTCTTTGCAGCTGGGTTGGAACCTGTCGGCCAACTGGGACCCCAACAACTGCAGGTAGGAATAAGTATTAGCAAGTCTCAAATTGCAGGAATTCAAATGTAATTAATGAATGTCTTCTATCCCGCAGTCACTTATCTGCATCACAAAGACTGAAAAATAAAATCACAGCAGGTACGTCTCTAACCCCAGGACAGGGAACCCTCTCCAAAGTAAACCGGCAGAGGAGATCAAGGTCTCAAAGAAAATTCAACTTCCACAGCGTGTGGCTTTTTTTTTTTTTTTTTTTTTTATTCCCTTCTAAAGAAATACAACCGGGTACTTAACGCTCCGTAGCATGCGCTGTCATCTCCAGCAATCCAATGTCTTGTTTCCAAAGCTTCCTTTATAATCCGTGCTTGGAGAAATCTTCGCCGTTCACTGCTTTCCCAGCCTTCAGTCACTCTGCCGGTTACTTCACTCCAGCACTGCGCCTTGGTTTTCCCTAATGTCCTGCTCAGTAGTCCATTGCTCTTGCTTGAATGACAATTTCCCTGGGCTTAAATACTAAATAGAGAAATGGGGGCACAGGTAAACGCGACCAATGAGAAAGCGTGCAGGTTAGTCCATGTGGGAATGTGGTTCGGCAGCTTGCGAATGGCAACAAAATCAATTAAATAAACCAATAATCAACACAAATACCAAATTAACCATAGAAATAGAAACAATAAGGAATTAAAAAGAACATACTTCATAAATAAAACAACCGTGAATAATAAACACAATGCACAACACAATAATTACATGAAAAGAGTGATAATAAGTAAATAAATAATAAGTGATCAATTAACGCTAATGGCCAATCACGCCCCGCCAGTGACATATATTCACAATATATATATATATATATATATATATATATATATATATATATATATATATTTCAAGCACTTTCACAACCTTGAAAATACCACCTTAAAATTCAATCATTTTCAACGATTTCAAGCACCCGTACAAACCCTGCTGTGGGCAGCACCCCCCACACGAAATAAATCGGCATTTGGAACCAATGACTTCAATTAATGATTCATGATTCAATGATTCACTCATCTCATGACTTGACACCACCTACTGGCGATTTTAGTTTCATATTTAAAAGTATCATTTCATTTTGTCAATCATTTATATCAAAATTTTATATTTAAAACATTGTTTCTTATTATTCTAACTGCATTGTTTTATTAAATTTAAGAATTTCGCATAAAAGATACATTTAGATACATTTAATACACAGATACATTTAATAAGGTTATTTAATGCATTAATGCACTTAAAGCAACTTTAATAAAACTGCCAAAATCAACATCCATCATCAGTAGATGTTAACCTGTCCACTGGTGTGTTGTTACATTGCTTGTTTACATGTACTGAACAAAGCAATCTGGCTTCTGAGGTGGGGTTTCCTGGTTTCTTGTTTAAAATAATTCTAACCTGTCATGAGCTCTCTGACATCTGATTGGTTACTTGCCTTTAGGTAGCAGGACAAATATGACATGACTGATTGGGTTATTTACTTGCAGAAGGTGGGACTAAGCACAATGACAGCAGAGAGAGCCCAAATAAATTACCCAATCAGTATTTTCATATTTGAATATGATTATTAAATAATACATAAGGCAGTAATTGCCCTGCTAATTGAACTGCCATGAGGCATTGTGGTTGAACGTGAAAAGTTTATCCAGGTAACATTTTCCCACCAGAAAACAGAAATGCCTTATGTTAACTTTAATGTTGATGTTTCTCTAGTGAGATAAGTTGCCCTGCCGGCAATTGTTGCAAGTTGCAAGTAAAATTTCAAGTTCAAGTTCGTCCAAATTCACCCTTCCTCTGCTGCATCCCTATGATCCACGAGCCCACTCCCGGCTCCGGTTCTCTTGGCTCTCACCTGATCTCATGCAAGGGGAGCGGACCTATCTGGAGGTGATTGGGGAAAAAAGGTGAGTGGGACACAAGGGCATTCTCCTTGCCCAAGGACTTGCAGCTTCCTTCCATTCTTCACTTTCCCATTCTTCCTCCCCCACCTCTCAGCTGTCTCTTGCTCTCATTCTTTAACATCACGTTGTGTACATGACCCAATGTGTTTGACACGGATATAAAATTCACTTTTTTTCATCAGAATGTTTGTATCAAACCAGACCTCTCCCTAGCTCCTGTATTTGCTCTCTTAAATTACTCTTCCAGTCAATACAGTACAGTCTCACCAGCCCTCCTCCACACTCAGTGGCAGGCCCCAGAGAAACATTTTTCAATTACACTAGAGGGGAGACAATCATCTCTGTTTCCGAGTCTACCAGTGAATACACTGTACACTGAACCAGGAGTTAATAGCCAACTATCCCTGCTATAATACTGCTATTCATAAATTCACTACTCTGTTGCCAAATGCTAGCTTTATCAAAACAGGATCTGTAGATGAATTATCAAATAATTTCAACAATACACTAAGTACTGCTTTGGATACAGTAGCCCCATTAAGGACACGACAAATTAAACCAACAAAACACTCACCATGGTGTGACAAACACACTCACTTAAAAAAGAATGCCGTAGATGTGAGCGTAAATGGAGAGAAACAAAACTTCCACATGGCATGGAATGACAGTATAATAAGATACAAGCAGGCCCTGTCCTCTGCTAGGTCTGCCTACTACTCCAATTTAATAGAGTCGCATAAGAATAACCCACGTTTTCTTTTTAATACAATAGCAATACTTACTAACCAGCAGGTAAAGCCTTCAGAGGTTTAACGTAGTAAATCACCAGGAATTGGTCTCCTTAATTACTAAAATGAAAACAACAACCTGCGCACTAGACCCTATACCCACTAAACTACTAAAACAATCTCTTCCATTAATTATTCACAGAATACACAATATTATTATTGTCTCTTTATCCTCAGGATCTGTTCCTGAATCATTTAAAATAGCTGTAATTAAACCACTTCTTAAGAAATCCAGTGCCGACCCAAACCAACTTAAACATTATCGACCTAACTCAAACCTTCCCTTCCTTTCTAAGGTTCTAGAGAAAGTAGTTGCAAACCAATTGCAAGATTTTTTAACTGATAATCATCTTTATGAAAAATTACAATCAGGTTTCCGTTCCAGCCATAGTACAGAAACGGCCCTGTTAAAAGTATTGAATGACGTGTTTCAGTCCTCCGACTTAGGGCACGCCAGTGTTATTATTTTATTAGACTTAAGTCTTGATACACAGCTTAGAAAAACGTATTGGCTTATCTCACGATGTGCTGTCATGGTTTAAATCATATCTGTCAAACAGACTCCAATATGTACAGATTAACGAGAACCATTCAAATTTAACTGAGGTTAAGTACAGAGTCCCACAGGGCTCAGTCCTCAGACCTATACTTTTTTCATTGTACATGCTCCCTTTAGGTGATATAATTCGACGACATAATATTAACTTTCACAGTTACGCAGACGACACACAATTATATCTGTCAGTAAATCCTAACAATACCATAGACCTAGAAAAACTACATTGCTGTCTGTCTGAGATTAAAAAAAATTCTTATGCTTAATTCTGACAAAACAGAAGTGATAATTTTAGGAGACAAAAATCGAACTGTTCATCATGCACTAACAAAACTCAGTAATGATAACTTTAATTTCTCCCCTAAGGAGATGGCACGAAACCTGGGTGTCATCTGTGATCATAATCTATCCTTTGAATCACACATTCAGAATGTGTCGAGATCTTCTTTCCTCCAGCTTAGCAACATTGCTAGACTAAGACAATTCCTCTCGTTACAGGACACTGAGAAATTGATACACGCATTTGTTACATCTAGATTGGATTACTGTAATGCCATTCTGTCAGGCAGCACAAACAAAGCTATTTCTGAACTTCAGTTCGTCCAAAATGCTGCTGCAAAAATTCTAACTAAAACAAATAAACATGAACACATCACTCCAGTATTGGCTTCTCTTCACTGGCTGCCTGTGTGCTACAGGATAGACTTTAAAGTTCTCTTATTAACATTTAAAGCACTTAAGGGACTGGCACCTCCCTACTTAAAAGATCTCCTTATCGAATACACACCAGGTCGGCAACTGAGATCACATGAAGCCGGTTACATAGTGCACCCTGAAATACACAAGAAAACTGCAGGTGGTAGAGCATTCAGTTATAGGGCCCCGAAGCTGTGGAACGATCTGTACTTCACCCGCCCCCCTGGAGACAACTAAACGGCGATGGAGTTTGATACCCGTCGCTGCCTCCGCGTCCATGCGATGCAGTTCACCAGGGAAGGCAGAGGATGCCAGTGGATGTTGAGACTCCAGTTCAGCAGGGAGGTTCTGCAAAAAGGTATGGGCTTTGTTCCTAAAGACGTAAACTGTCTGGTGAAGCTGCCGCATAAAGAAAAAGACATCTTCAAGGTAAGCTTTGCTAATCACGATCTGCAAGAGGAGTGCTACAACTTCTATAGAAGAGAGAAATATGGGGCGCTGGCGGGTTTCGTGATGATAATGCTGTTGGACATCCGCTACAGAATAGTGACCGTGCAGTTTTTCTGACAGACAGTCTCTGGCAAGGACATTGAGATCTGACTCGCAAAGTTCAGTGACCTCTCCACTCAAATAGAAAAGGTGCTGGATAAGGACGGTGTGTGGGGGGAGCGTGGCAGTGCCGGATCCGGTTAAGACGGAGTATGGAGAACCCGGAGAAGGTCTGCCACCTCCCCAGCACTATATAGATTGGGGAAGCTAGGGGGCTGGTCTACTATGATGGGATGCCAAAACTCTGCAGGCGGTGTCAGAGCCGAGACAACGTTGTTGCCCAGTGCACAGCTGTGGTTTGCGGCAAGTATAAAGGAGGTCATCTGACACACGCCTGCAGAGAAAAGATACTCTGCAACCTCTGTGGCTGGAAGGGCCATACTTATAATAATTGCCCCGGGTAAAGGTGGGCACTTAAAAGAGAAAAGTGGTGCACAGAGAGGAGAATACTGCTAAGAATCCAAACATTGTCTCCTCTCTGGAAGAAGCCCAAGAGAGTAGAGTCCCCCCCCGCCCCCCCTTGCTGGAGCCTGAGCAAAAGCCCCACTCCCTCCTCCAGCGAGAGCGGGGGTTGCACGGTCCGGTAAATCAGGCCCCGTCGTGGTGGACCGGCACCCTGAAAAGAAAATCAGACCCGCCAGCAGAGTGGAGAGCACAGCCTCGAGAGCCGGGTCGAAGGATTGTGTAGCCGAGAGAGCCAGCCCTCCCTTCAGCTGCGATGAGCCGGTGGTGAGAAAGAAAGCCCTGGAACTGTTGCAGCTGGAGGGTGAACTAGTTCAGGTGCTGGCAGGAATCGAGAAAAAAGCAAAGGACAGAAACATTGGCACTGCACAGGGGTCTGACAGGAGAAGAATCACGAAACCACCAGCACAACAGAAGGTTGCCTCCTCTAACCACCTCAGAGATGTGGTGGCGGGTTCAGCCAGCGGTAGAGGTGAGGGGGACAGAGGAGCGGCTAACCCACTGTTCCCGGAGGAGGGGGGCCGTGGAGAAATTCATGGAGAGAAAGAGAAGGGAGAGGGGAGTTAAGATCAATAGGTAGGGAGGGGGGGAGGTGAAAGGCACTCCTTCTTCTAACATTACATTATCGTCATTTAGCAGACGCCCTTATCCAGGGCAACTTACATTTGTACCCATTTATACAGCTGGGTATTTTACTGGAGCAATCTAAGTGAAGTACCTTGCTCAAGCATTGCCCCACCCTCAACCTTCCAGTTACAAGTGCAGAGCCCTAACCGCTACTCCTCCTCATCTACCAAACACGTCAGGTCCGGGGGTTCTTGGGTCCCCACCTCAGGGCCACTGGTTTCAGTAATACAGACATTGAGTGAAGCTTCCCATGTGGGCTCTCTCTCTCTCTCTCTCTCTCTCTCTCTCTCTCTCTCTCTCTCTCTCTCTCTCTCTCTCTCTCCAGTTCTGTGAGGAATCACACCACAACCACAGGCAGCGGAGAGGAGTCAGCACAATTTTATTATTGTTATTGTTTTTAAATGTTTTTAAAGCACAGGGTTTTCATTTGTTTAAAGATTTGTTTTGTTCTGTTGAAATATGTTTTAGTTTTGATTTGTCTAGTGCATTCACTGTTAATTACAATGTATCAGATTGTTTTTAAAATGATTTGATTTGATTTAGTTATATTCACTGATTGTTTTGAAAGACACTTTTCTTGGTTTTGTTCTTGTTTTTAGTTCTTTGATTTCAATTTGAATTTTAGAAATGAATTTTAAATTAATGTTAGAAATTTATTTTATTTATTTTTTAATCATAAGTATTACAATTTTGTGAGTTTTATGTGTAATGTAAAATACTTAATCTAGTAAAACAGTATTTTCCCCAGGGGCGCTTTAGTACATGGCACCAATCATGTCTGTCAAAAAAACTGTACATGCTGTTCCCTATTCTCCCGTCCTGTCTGCCTGACACTGTAATGTAATTAGTGCTCTGTTGAAGTCTCAGCGCTGATTGGATTACAGGGCGGAAGAAAGAAAAACAGAGACAAAAAGCATAAGAATAGGAATATAAAATCGGATTTCTTATTCTTACACGACTGGAAGATAAGCAAAAACCATGGTGGGGGGGAGACCGTTACGTTATTTAAGGATATTACTTCCAGACAGAACCGTGTATGTCAGAAAAATACCCCTGGAGCATAAAAAAGTAGTCAAGAAACATAACAGAAATAAATACACAAGTAGATAAATAAGTAAATAAAAACCACTATCAAGGTTTTATTTCTTCCTCATAAAACATCGAACATCAGTGTGGGTAAGAATTCAGGACTGTAAAATAATGCATCTTTCCATGGACCTTGGATAAAATATAATACACCATTTGTGGTAAATAGCGACAACACAAAACAGATTTTTTTCTTTAGCACTCATCTTCCTACATAAAAGTATCCAGCCTATCCAGTAATTTAATAAACTGATGATGATACAAATCGAACTCTTGTGGAGTTTGTACTTTCCAAATCACTATGGACACAGGCGCATTAAGACATATACCAAAACAAATTGAAAAATTAGTAACAACAATTAATATTAATATTATTCATAAGAATAATAATGAGTACTTCCCGGTCCTTCAGCGCTTCACATGATGGCACATTAGGAATGTCTGTCTGCAGGTTAACGTTTAATTGAATTTCGTCTGCCTGTGAGGAGTGATGGGGGGCACCGTGAGTGAGAACTTGTCGTAATTAACGCTGACACTGCCAAATAGACTTACCTTTGCTGCAAATGAGGTAGCTGCTGGCTGTAATTAGATGTTAATTGGGCCTTGATTACCGCGGAACGCCGACCTCTTCCCTGACCCGCGTCCGTTTTGCGATTCCAAAATAATTAAATTGATTCGTTTAATTTCATATAGGATATAGTGGCTTGAATATTTAATATTAGTACTGAATTTATTACAAAATGCTTGTAAGTAACACCATATATATTGCAACGACACCTGGGGGTGGGACTGATTACTAAATTAATAAAACATAAAGGGAAAGGTTTCCAAAACAAAACGGGTCTTTATTAGCCGACCGGGTGGTACATCAGCTTTCCCGCTCCCTGCACGTCTCACCAGCAAACACGCTACTAACTAGATCTGATTAACTCCCGAACTCCCCGTGCGCACCATCATCTGCCTCTTTTATTCCCTTCTCCCACATGGCCCCCACCTCCCAATCACCACTCCCCGGCTATATCAACTCTGAAGAAGGGGGGTGAAACACAAAACCCCACAACTCCGGAACAAAGCTATAACAACAACACAGTATTTACAATCCCCACACACACATTATTAAGGGTCCCCAAACTGACCCACCATACACACTCTTACACCCCCATCCCCTCACTATGCTAACCTAGTGGCACACACTCATACAGCATTGAACAGTTTCTGCCTGGCAACACAGCAGTCCAAACAAAAGCCAGGATTGGAGGGAAAGTCGAACTCTCTGTATCCTCCTGGCTGCCTCCTGTTTCAGGCAGGCCAGAGTCTGGCTTCATCCTTTTGGAAAACAGGGCAGGGGCTGAGGAGGAGGGTTTAGGAGACAGGGCAACAAGGGAAGGGCAGGGACTGACAGGCACAGGGCAAGGGTCAGCAGGGGAAAGGCCAAGGGGACCAGGTGAGGGGCAAGGGGCAGCCATGGTAGGGGGCAAGACGGTCTTGATGCAGGACCACGTCTTCGCCCCACAGGGGCAGGCGGACGCGGTAGACTACCTCCCCCATCCGTTCCACCACCACGCAGAGGCCCACACACTTGCTGTCCAGTTTCGGGCAGTGTCCCTTCACCGACTATGGGCTGAAGACCCACAGCAGGTCCCTGTCTTGGAAGTGCGCCCCCTTCGAATGGCCTCTCTTGATGCTTCCAGCTGGAGCTGGAGCTTCTAGGTGTATTCGGGTTATTTCTTTGATTGCGGCAAGGGCTATTGACAAAGGTTAGCTGTAGCATAAGGTACAGTTATAAATTTCACTTAAAGAAGTGAATTTTACTATCACCTTATCAAGAATCCTAGAATCTTGTAGAACTCAATTTCTGCAATAATTGGGCACAGACACCAATTCCAAATATATAAATTCTCCAATGTATTAAAAACAAAGATAAAAAGTAGCACTACACTAGTTATACAAAAAGGGAAAAATTAATTAAAATTCACTCAAGATCAACAAATCAAAGACAAATCACTTCCGTGACCAAATTAAAGACCATGGAATCGCATATGATAACACACAAAACGTTACACAAAATTACAAACACATTGACTACAATACCAGTTAGTAAGACGAAGGTGAGTCTCTCATTAGTATTGTTAGTCGGACATTAAATACTTAATGTAGGTTAGGATTTAAGACAGATAACTTCTCGTTATATATATCAGTCTCATTTACGTTTGGGTGCCGAGAAAGATTCTATAATTTCTTGTTACCACAGTTCTCCCTAATTGATTACTGTTCAATGATTAAGGATAGGCAGGGCCACCTATAATCTAGTGTCTATTAACGTGTGTCAATTTCAGACTAAACAGTTAAACAGGAATGAGAAGATATTTCTCGGCGTTGACAGATTTTATTTCTAAAATTGTCAAACAAAACAGATTAATGCAGCACTCATTTAATTTAAGAAAATACTAAATGATATTACACATTCTAAAGTTTATGACTCACAGAATAACATTTCTAATTGATTTCTCAAATGTCATGAATAATAAACTCCAAACTGTTAACTTATCTGAACTTCGTCGCAGAGAGGCCTCTCTGACTTCGGGCTCAAATAAAACACACGGCATGAGGTCCGTGTGGTTTGGTACAAAGGCAGTCCAATAACTTCCACTCAGTTGATGCACCTGGAAGTTGGGGTTTCGCGAAAGTAGAGTCTTTTCCAAACAGATTTTCCACTGGTTTGAAGGCTCCAAGGCTGTGCACAAAATCTTCTTTGCAAGCAGGGTTTTTCCACCGTAGTTACTTGAAGACAAAGTCTTTGAGGAAAGCAGGGCCCTGTTAGTTTCCAAGGGTCAAGTTTCTTAAGACTCAATATCTATTTAAATGACTGAACACTTACGTATTGCAGTCGACTTATTCAATTGTCCAGCTGTAAAACTCCACTGATCAGATGGGTACAGACGGGCATGCGCAGTTTCTAAAGTTCTTTAACTGAATAAAGTTCTTTAAAGAATTCTTCGTACGGCTCAATCTCCTTCTCCCAGTTTAACTCTTCTGTTGCCGGCAAAGACTTAGTTAGTTTCTGGTTCCGGTTCTGGCAACAGAGCTACATGTTGAGCTGTGAGAGCGAGTTACTGGTTCAGGTGAGAGAGAGAGAGATGCCGTGCATTGCCTTTTAATGGTCAGATCAATAGACGATTGGTCCTTGAGTTTGTGAGATTGGATTTCGGTTTCAGCCCCCAGTGTCCTATTGGAGGAGGCTTGATTTATGACTAATGTCAATCCATGCCATCTTTTGGAAATGCAGGTTGGCCTGGGTTCGTAGCTCTGTGTCTGGATTTTGGTTCTCGCCTGCTTCAAATAATTTTTATTACCTCTAGTCCCTATTCCCCAGACATTTCACAGCAGGGATTCCAAGCCACTTGGCCCATTCTCTGTGCCATCCTCCCAAGACTGCCACTTTGATATAGAACAGTTCATGTGCCGATGAGCTCAGGAAATCTGATAACTTTGGGGGAGAGGTCTTCTTCCGATCAGAGCTTCAGCTCAGAGCTAGAATGCTCTTATCAGAATACACCCCCACTTAACACAACATAGCACATTTAACGTTGACCAAAGTGCTTTACACTAACAAAATGTTAAATACAGTCACAATTTAAAACATAGACAAAGCAAAAGCATAGCAAAATAATAAAAGTGTTATTAGTAGTAGTAGTAGTAGTAGTAGTAGTAGTAGTAGTAGTAGTATTGTGTGTGTGTGTCTATCTGTGCTTGTCTGTGTGTATTTGACAGTATGTGACATCATCATCAACATCATCAAAATAATAGCCAACTCTAAATTCATATTTTAAAAATGAAATAATGACAAACTAAAAGACAGAATTAAATAAACTTGCAAAACTGCCTACATACAGTCCTGAATGCATTTACAATAACAATAAGCAATACCATTTACCCGGGCAGTTCTGGAGTGACAATCGATTCCTGCTGAGCGCCTGTTGTTCCCACCAGTCGGTCGGCGGCATAGTGAAAATGAATTGCCACCCAGCTGGCCGCTGCCCGCGCTTGTCTCGCTATTTGAGACCTGTGGGAAGTTTTCAGGAAGCTTTTATTTGTTTACTGTTTTCAGAAGCTCGGGACAGTACCTCAGGGCACACAGATAGCTTGAGTCGCAGTTTAATTATTTAAGAGGGGAATAAATATTGATTTAAATGCAACTTGTTTTGTTCCTGTTACTATCTATCTTTCGCGGCCCTTTTGTTTATATTCGTTCTAAATTGTCCCCAGGGTGCATCTCCAATAAAACTGAGAGCTTTTGTTCTCATTCTCTCTCTTGGAAAAACTATTGTTATTCTTACTTGTTTTGTTTGAGTTCTTTTGTCAAAACAAGCTAGTGTATATGCTAGAGGAAGTAGGTACATAAACTACATAAAGTAAGTATGTGTAGAAATAATACAACACCTAACACAAAGGGGGGCACCCAATAACCACTGATGCAACTGTTTCCAAGCTTTTTGTGATTTGGTTAGGTGAGAAATATATATTTTTCACATTAGCTTCAACTCTGTGTATCCACCTCTGCTAGGTTGTGTGTTTGCATTAGGGTTGCTCATTTTGTTCCCAGTAACTAATCATCCCCAGAGAAATCTCATCCTGATGTTTTTTCAGTGTAACAAGCACTGTTTAATTCAGTCATTGTATCTGTCAGTCAGTCATTGAGTCTGACAATGTATCAATCAGTCAGTCAGTGTATCAGTCATTCATTCACTCAGTCAGTGAGTCAGTGGTGTGTTCCAGTCCCCTACCACTCTCTGCGCAATGAAGAGCATCCTTACTTCCAGTTCCTGTTCTTAAGCTGCATTAGTCAGGTATCCAGGCCCCAGTGCTGGCTCGTATCTTGTGTGTGTGTGTGTGTGTGTGTGTGTGTGTGTGTGTGTGTATGTGTGTATGTGTGTGTGAGGGAGAGAGAGAGAGAGAGAGAGAGACAGTGTGGGTCTGGGGAGGTAGAGACAGAGGCGCACTTCGCCCTGACCTGCTCCAGATACACACAGGTCAGAGACGCCTTCTTCCTCAGATTCGCCAGCAGAGTCCCCGACTTCCCCCAGTTCAGCACAGAGGCGCGGCTCAGAGTGGTGCTGGGGGAGCACAGAGACTGCGCTGTGATCGCAGCAGAGTACATCACAGCCTGCCACACAGCCAGAGAACCACACCCATGTCTCCAAACCAACAACACAGCACATTAACCATGTAAAATATATGTAAATAACACAATCTTAATGTTATTGTATATAATTTAAATGTACCCAATTGCTTTGGCAATACTTGTGTGAAAACATATCATGCCAATAAAGCTTGTTTTGAATTTGAATTTGAGAGAGAGAGAGAGAGATGTCTTGTGTGTGAAAGAGAGAATGTGTGTGAGTGTGAGTTTGTTTGTGTGTATGTGTGTAAGGTGTGAGTCTGTCCATGGGCAGGAGAGAGTGTGTATTCCAGGTTGACAGAGGGAGAAAGAAAGAGAGGCACTGTCAGGTAGTATTTAGAGCTGAGAAAGAGAGAGGGAAGTATATACAGAGAGAGAGTTAGCCAGCAAGTTAGAGACAATGTCAGTGTGAGTTAGTAATTAGAGCCAAGACAGACTCCGAACAAAGACATAATGGTACCAAAGCTGACTTACAATGTAATCTGCTGTACTGTACTGTACTCTCCAGATACACAGCCTGAGCCATTCAAAGAAACACCACTGTCAATCACTACTACTAACAGCACTGTCACTATGAATTGCTGCTATAGTGTATCTATTTCAACCATTGCAGCTAACTGACTGCAATGTTTACTGTAGTTCCCAGAGACATGCAGTATTAAAGGCAGGCCAAAGAGAGTGAGAGAGAGAGAGAGAGAATTTACAGAAAAGCAATATATATGTATGTAAATCTGGAGCTAATTTAGGCACAAATTGAGAGTGGTTGTTCTCTGTGGACTGTTTAAAATGAGAGGTAGTGATAGACCAGGGATAGCCCAGTACACACACACATGCTGAATGTAAAAGTGTCCAGTTTTAAATCAAGGTACATACTACACCTGTTCACATACAAAACACAAATACACAGAGCTTTAAGATCAAACAGGATTAATCAATAGGTGCCCAGCTCAATAAATACCGTTGGGGTAACATTACACTGAAGTGAAAACAGAACATTGTCTTTGTCACCACTGAAACATGCCCAAACTGCAACCTTCAGTGCAGTCCACAAGTCCAGTCTAGTTACATGTTCAATGTAGGGATCTCTGGTCCTTGAGGGGCCGAAGGGTATCAGCATGAGAAAGATGGGCCAGAGGGCAGCAGTGGACATTAAGATCAGTGCCTGGAAAAAAGGAGAGTGGCAGGGGACCAGAACAAACTGCCCCACAAGACATGTAGCTGAAGCTGAATGACTGACTGACTGATACACTGACTGACTGACTGATACACTGATATATTGATACACTGACTGACTACCTTTCTGGGATCCTCCAATAAGAGACATCTGGAGGAGACTCTGGGGAGGGGGATTCAATGCTAGAAACCAAACGAGCCAATAACAGCTGCCGTTCTTGTACACAAGAGGCAGGGAGAGAGAGCCACACTGTCTTCCATTGCAGATAAAAGAGGTGTTAAATTTCAATGCAATCTGGTCCGTAGAGGCAGACAGGGGTATGGGGTCACCAGATAGAGGGTCAGAGTGCTATTTATTTGCCGACTCTAGTCAGGGGGCTGGGGTGTGTGTGTGGGGGGGGGTGAGGTTAGGCAAAGCCAGTAAAAAGTGGAAAAGTGACACGAGATAGAATTATGCTTCCTCTATGTGTTCAATTAGGTTGTCACTGTAAAGGTTAGCTGCACAATCAGCTGTCCGCCCAGTCCTCTATGATTCTGAGGCTTCTGCACTCTTTCCTTACAAGCAATTTTCTCACCAGTTCACTCTCTATTTTCTACCCTCCCCCATACTTAACCTCAGCCCTACATCCATCCCATCTTATAATATCAATCTCTCTCTCTCTCACTCTCCTTTCCAGTCTTTGATTTCCCTCTACCTCAATTAACCTTCTCTCTCTCTCTCTCTCTCTCTCTCTCTCTCTCTGTGTCTCTGTGTCTCTCAATCTACTCAACCTGACTGTGAGGGAACCTTGTTGTGACTGATTTTGTTGTGGGGGGGACAGACATGTGAGGGCATGCTCTGCAGCCCGAGGTGCCAATTAGCAACTCTGCGGGTGGCATAGCAGCATAGAGTGCTTTCCTTTTTCAGAATTATGATGATTCTTCTTTTAATTCAGAGATGTATTTAACAGGGAAGAAACTACACTGGGAGTCAAACAGGATCAGAGAATAAGCACATATGCATATGTTACCTGGTGGTCACACTTCCCAAAACCAATTGTATTCAGGAAAATTGATATCAGAAACAAATTGCTGTTTTTTCTTCTGAAAATGCCACTTATTTTTTTGTAATTGACCTAATGTATTAATTATTAAAAAATAATGTATTATTTATTTATATATTTTACTTCATTTATTATTGTATGGTTTATATAACAATCCAGTTCTGATACATTCCTACTAACTATAGCTGTACAGTATAGTTCAGCCCTGGTCCTGAAGAACTACAGTACAGTACAGCAGGGGTCTCCAGCATTGGTCCCCAAACCAGCAGGTTTTATAGCCCATCCCTTAAACAACCATCCCTTACAGATCGGGGCACTCTTCACTGGACCCAGGGTAAAAGGGGGAGATTTGGTGGTGAAGTCAGTGACTCGGAGACCAGCAGGATCAAACACCTGAAACACCTCCAGCCCCAGAGCTCCTTCACTGACCAGGAGGCTGGACCACTGGACTGGCTGTTTCTTGTTTTCCCATCTTTATGGTGGATTTTCATGGTGAGATATCATATTAACTGTTCTATTCATTGCGTTACAGTTTTTCCAAATTGTTTACACACTAAAACTTGAACTTGAGGCACAATGAAAAAATGAACTATTTTACCATAAGCTGTAGGCATTCAGGGTAATGTAAGTAGATGGATTATGAACTGGTTGATGTATAGAAAATGATTAATGTTGATTAGAGGAGTTGCTACTAACTGGAGTGAGGTTGTTAGTGGAGTTCCACAGGGATCAGTACTAGGGTCTTTACTTTTTCTAATCTATATTAATGATCTGGACTCTGGAATAGTTAGCAAACTTGTCAAATTTGCAGATGATACTAAAATAGGTGGCTCAGCAGATACAATCTCGGCAGCACAAGCTATTCAAAGGGACTTAGATAATATTCAATTGTGGGCCGACACTTGGCAGATGAAATTCAATGTGGACAAGTGCAAGGTAATACATGCTGGTAACAAAAATGTCCACTATAATTACACTATTGGAGGAACAGAACTAGAAGAAGTAATGCATGAGAAAGACCTAGGAGTCTACGTGGACTCCTCACTTTCACCATCCAAACAATGTGGGGAAGCAATAAAAAAGGCAAACCAAATGTTAGGGTATATTGTCTAAAGTTTAGAATTTAAAACAAGGGAAGTAATGTTAAGACTGTACAATGCATTAGTTAGACCTCATCTGGAATACTGTGTACAGTTCTGGGCACCACACTTCAAGAAAGATATCGCTGCTCTAGAGGCAGTTCAGAGGAGAGCAACCAGACTTATTCCAGGTCTGAAGGGAATGTCCTACTCAGAGAGACTGAAGGAAGTGAAACTTTTCACCCTGGAACAGAGGAGACTATGTGGGGACTTGATCTACGTCCCCACATAGTCTCCTCTGTTCCAGGGTGAAAAGTTCCCCAGCGATGTGGTAGAAGCTGAAAATTTGGGAACATTTAAAAATAGACTGGATAGGATCCTAGGATCACTCAGTTATTAATGGACACCAAACGAGCACGATGGGTCATCGAATGGCCTCCTCTCGTTTGTAAACTTTCTTATGTTCATATGTTCTTATAACCACACATAAAATCTGCAGTACTACTGGCACATTTTCTACCTTCCAATCAAATTGCAATTCTATAACGTTTGGCAAAATTAAACACAATTTTCTACATTTAATATCATGTGTGCAAATGAAAAGCATCAACATTCAAAATTCATCCCATCAAGCTGCTCAGGTCTGCAAACTGGTTCCATGACCATCCATGGTTCCATGGTTTACACTTCTCTATCACCCACCCTATTCCCCATTTTCTCAATCCCACAGAGAAGTTTCTTTCAGCATGGCGGTGGAAGCTGTACAATCGCAAACCTCATGAGTGTATGGCCCTTCTCCAGGCAATGGTGGAGGCCTGTGGAGAGATCCCAGCATAGTCAGGGGAGAATATGCCATACCAGATGATATTTCCCCTGCTGTCCCCTGCAATAGACACGACTAATGTTTTTCAATGGAGTTTTTATAATTTTATTTTTACTGTATTTTGACAGTCTCCTTATTTATGTTGTACAATTGATCTGACAAACAGTAGTATAATAGGCATATTTGTCTTCCTTTGTATATGCAAAATATAATGTACTGTATGTTTGCTTACAGTATGTTGTTAGAACTGTATTGAGTCATGTGTAAATATAAAATTGTTTAAGTTTTTCTATGTGTGCTCCTTTTTTGTTTGAGTACACACCAACATAATACATAACATCTTGCAGAGTTTCACTGTGAGCAGAGTGTACATGATTTTGATTGCTGTGTTTCATTTTGCAAGATTTCTTTTGGGTTTGGGGAAACTGGGTGTTTTGTTGTGTTTAAAGTTAGAGTTCACTGGGAAAATGCGAAAAAACATAAATAAACAGTGTTGATTAAACAAGGCTTATTTTTCAACATTGTGTTTGCTGAGTGGTTAAAATGCTGAATCGGCTCTACAGAGGGAAACTCTAGATTTAACAGTAAATTAAACCAAGTTAAGAGTCTTAAAATGTCTAAAGTATGGACTTAATCTCCATTTAAATCAATGGCTTGTGAGTCAAGAATGAATATTCCCAGTCATAACATTGAAAGAATGTTTATGTACAACTTCGTATTGTACTTAAGATGAACAATCATTTTTTACGTTGTATGTAAACGAATGTGTGTTAAATTGGGCGAAACACTAAACTGACATTGTAATACATCCAAAATGTGCAATGCAAGAATTCATTATATTGAAATGATCATGAAGAAATATGAGCTACTATTGGATCATCTAGAGCAGATCAAGCTAATGGCTGTTTTTACAGTTTTTCACAACCAGTTACCCATGTTTCCTGAAATTATAAAAACAAATCTCAATACACACAGTTGAGATCAATAACAAAACACAATTATAAAATATGCTTTTTCAGTATTACCAGTATAGATCTTGCACTTTGCAGCAGCATGCTACTGTAATCTGTTTACATTTTATTTTCAGAATTTCAACTGAATTTGCCAGCAGTCATGACAAGATGGGGAAATAAAAGTACCCCAGTCCTGTCTCTGGCCTGGGTTTTCAACAACATCACTGGCAATGTTTTCCCTAGGCAGGCAGCTCGGGAAATATCCCCTGATATGCCTTATCCAACCCTGATAGGACTCCAAAGCTATGTCCCAACAGGCCTCCTCCATAACCTGGAGATTCATATTGATTTTTGTCACAGATCTTCCAAAGCGATCATGAGAAAAAAACCTCTGGGGTTAAGGAATGGTGAGTAGGGAGGAAGAAATGCAGTGGAAACTGACTGTCCCAAATGACAATGTAACATGGCTGCTCTGGCCACCCTGGCTCCCTTTGCTCCTGTTGGAACAGAGCATCCTGTGGACCATCAAGGAATGTGAGCAGATGTGCTGTGTTATATGGGCCAAGGGTGGCATGGTGGTAGAGGACATCATGGTGGTTGACGGCTGCACAAAGAGAGATGTTGCAGAACACAGATGGACTCACCTGTGGCCCTTTCATGCATGCCTAAGATCTGATTGCTCATTAAACAATTATGTTTAATAGTGTTTGCACCTTGAGGACAGTGTGTTAATAGTGTTGAGTTTTAATGATTGGAGTTTGGTGTGTTTAATGGCAGTGCTTTCTACATGAACACATGAGCTGTCATTGATGAAGTTGTGGTTTATAAAGAGAAATGTGTTGATTTTAGTAAAAACAGTTTTTTGAATCTGAAATGTGTGTGAAAGTATGTGAATAATGCTTATAATTTGTTGGAATAGTCATTCCTTTGGTACTAATGGTTTGCTATATTGTGTTCACAGAATCAGTTTCAGTGTCTAAATGATTGTAAAAAACTGTAAACAAAGAAATTAGCAACAGATTTGTTTAGTTTCCCCAATCTGCTTGTCCTGGTGAGGGTCACGGATCAACTAGGCTAATTATGTTTTCATGCCAAATTAATACTAAATTATTAATAATAATGATCTTATTATAAACAACAAAATAAAACAATGTGTTTCAGAAGGAGATTAATTCTTAATTAAGAACAGGTGGTGCAGAACATAGGCTGCTAAGGCAACACTGCAGTTCGATAAAGCCACTTTTACAAATAAGAGTAAGAAATACATAACTAGACTATCAGTCATTATCTACGAAATGTATGTGTGCATTTTTTATTTATATATGCCATTTTCGATTACCCAGGGCAACTTGCACAAAACATACGTACTTCACAAAAACATAGTCTTGAGGCTAGACCAAATCAAAGCTTTGACCTACTTGCAAATCACAGATTTATAAACCTGTACCTATTAAGTCTTGATATCAAAGTAGTAGGACGTGGCCTCTAGTTGAAGTAATTTAAATCGAAGCGTGGTACAAATACAGTGCAAGAGACTTGCACGGGGGTAATTAGAAGTTTGGCATGTTAAATCAATGCTACATGCAGTAGGGACAGAGCAGACGTTCACAAAAGGGTGTCAATTAGTCAGTTACGATTCAGGCAAGTGCAGGAATTAATAGCAGGTAAAGAGGCAACTTAAGGAAGTGTGTTGAATGAATAATGACAAACTTTTTTTCCTTGTAATTTTGCAGTGACTGTCTCACCTTCAGTTGTGCTTGATATTAGGACTAGGCAGCTCCAGTCTTGCAAGGGTTAATGGGGCTCCTACAGATTTTAAAGCACATTTGGAATTCACAAACAGGCTGATTTGACTTGCTGACCCAAATCATGACTCTCAATTTAGCAAATAAGACCAGAGTGGGGAACATAAACATCATCACGCTTTTCTTTCTTTTTTTCTTTCTTGATTTCCAGTGTTTATATGATCTGTTGAAAATGGAACTAATATACCAATCAAAGTGCGGCTTGTGAAATGTATTTTGTTTAATGTATTTCTTTCTTTATTTTGATCAAAGTGATGATCTATTCTCTCTCTCTCCCATCTATGTATTCTTCTCGCTTTCATCAATTCATCATTCCACTATCTCTCTGTGTATTGATTATTAATCGCTTCGGTCTCGCTCTCTGGCTCTCTATCTCTGTCTCTCTCCTGTCCCAGTCTCGGCTCTATCCCCACTCTAATAATATAAACTATCATTGTTGAAAGCTCTGGCCTCATCTCTTTCAACCAAAATGACAATCTGTCTGTGTGACCAGTTGTACTAAGAACATAAGAACATATGAAAGTTTACAAACGAGAGGAGGCTATTCGACCCATCGTGCTCGTTTGGTGTCCATTAATAACCTATGACCCGTTTCCACTGGCTTAAGCGTCTGGACGCTCCGTGTTTTGTGGCCGGTTAACTATCTGCTGCCAGATGTGGCCGTAAGCGATCACGCCCACCAATGAAATACTTCGCTTTCAGCAGCGGAGATGTGTGCTTGACTTGCAGACAGACAGGGAAGAGATCAGTTACATTATGTCTGAAGATATAATTTCGAGTGCGTGTGTGATCACGAAGAAATTACAGTTTTATTAGCAGCATGGAGTGAAATCCACGTACAGAAACAATGACTGCTTACCGTTAATATCCCAGTGTATTAAAAACTTGGATTTCACAGGACCGGTGCAGTGCCCTGACTTGGTAAAAATAAACTGAAGGATAATAATCGGATCGGTAGCAGCCGATTTTATTAATATTTTATGAACAGCTGGACAGTGTTTCAGGCTGTCCTTTAGTGAATGGTGTGCAGGACAATCCGCAGAGACAATCAGTAGGAAGGCGAACACGATTCAGTTAACGTGTGCCCATTTACAAGTTAAATTAATGAATAAATAAATACAGCAGATCTGGGTTTCCCTCTAAAACATTAAGGACTGGTTTAATAAATGTGTCCACAAGTCCATAAACGCCATGACTGAAACGTGCACACTTTCTTTAGTTAAATTATAACCTGCTATATTGTAGCTGGATGATTAATGAATTTTGTTTCAACTGTAACTTATATGGGCTCAAATTAGCGCCATAAGTAACGAATTCAAAAAAATATATATTGTAAACAAAAACAAAACAAAAAAATCTAAAGCAAAATGTATAGAATTGTAAACAAAAAAATTACATTGAAAGCAAAAAATCAACAACTTGAAAGCAAATAATGTTAAATCGAGAGCAAAACTCGCCTGGAGTCCCTTTGTTTGGTTGCGATGCTGCAATATTTGCTTTTGCTGCCAGTTTCTTTGCTTTCGATATATATTTTTTTTCGTTTACGAGCTTGGCACTGTTTTGCCATGAGGGCGGAATTTACAGGGAGGCGTGGATCATGGGTCTCCATTGGTCCAGTAGGTTTGAATGACGGTTCTTCCTAACCCAATCAGTGAGCAGGGTGGGCTGGTCTGACAGTCACCATTCTGCAACACATCTTTGACTTCTCCACTGATTGTACCCATAGAATGAGTGGGTGCAACTACATGACTTCGGAATTTAATTATAAACAAAGCATGCTTTTAATAAAAGTTGTGGACAATCGCTTTCTACATATTACATGTGTTTATTGTATATATCCTTTATTCTCATCTTCTCGTGTGTGTTTCTTACCTAAACATAAACATCACATGCTCGTAGTGAATACGATGCCCCTCCATTTGCCTCCTGCTAAATGATGTAAGCTCCATCATTCTGGCGCTGTGTTATCTGAAGAGCTGAATTAAAGTGCTCTGCAGGTTACATTAATATGAACATGATACTAAACATTTTACTGATTGCGGAATCGCAACCACAGACAGGGACTCCAGGCGAGTTTTGCTCTCGGTTTAACATTATTTGCTTTCAAGTTTTTTGTTGTTTTTTTGCTTTCGATATATACATATATATTGTTTGTTCGCAATTGTATACATTTTGCTTTCGATTGTTTTATTTTTGATCTCAACATACATTTTTTCTCAACTTTTTTATTTTTTTGTTTACAATATATATGTTTTTGAATTTGTTACTTATGGTGCTAATTTGAGCCCATAAACGTATCCTGGTTAAGGACGTCTGCTAAGTAAATTATAAATAATATGGCAAAAAGTATTGTTTGCAGTTACAAATCTGCAGAAAGAGTAATAAGTTAAGGAGTTACGTTGTGCCGTTTAAAATACATATACTAGCACAAATTATGATGATAATAATAATACTAAATAGCAAATATGTAGTTATTGTTACACATAGAAACGTATTCTTATTGGAACGTGCTTGTCTGAATATAATTGTTCTGACTCCAGTTAATTGATTTGGAGCCACATAGTGTTGTTTTTCCCTTCCTGCATTCCGCCAATGTATTAGTATTGGTTTCTATAGTAACCATTCCTTTTGACCATTAATTTCCACTGTGGTAAAGGAAATCTGTACACTCGTTCCTGATTAAAACAATCCCGTTTAACCTTTGTATTTGCTCTAAGAAGGCATTGTCTGTAAGTATTCATGTTAAAATAGTTACTATCTTAGTGTTTCTGTTGCTGTTTACAACTTGTACTGAATCACAGTTTTCTAGTTGTCTACTATAACCGCTTTTTCACGTATATGCTAAAGACTACATTTACATCGCTCTGAGTTTACCATCTCTCCGTAATTAACACGTGTTAATAGTTTTTGTGCTTGTCTACATAGTATTCATTTATACAAAATAGTTTACATTTAAGATAACTATTTACAGGGTAATCTAGTATTGCATGGCGTTATGCTGTGTTACTTTAAGCACTTTCATACAATGTATTACAGCATATGTTTGTATTTGTTTATTTCAGTTTTACTCCATTTCAATTGCTGCGCAAGAGTGTGGTGGTGTGCAAATAAACCCCTGGAATTGACATTCACCCTCTCACTTGTGTAGTTTCTGGAAGGAGTTTACCTCTCTGTCTAACTTTGTAGGGGAACACTTAGTGAGGGCAGAATAATAATGTTGTCTGTACACGTTTAGCTCTTCCTAATATCTCTTAACAGAAACGTGTATTTATTACGCTGTTTACAATCATGTCAAGCAGAAAGAATAAAATAGACACAAAAGTGTTTTCCAGGTCAGGCTGTATCGCTCGTAGTGTTGTTCTCTCTTTGTTTTTAAAACGAAACACAAACCAAACCCACAATCGCTCTGCTCCTCCCATAAGAGGGAATGGACTTCACAATGGCCTGGTTTGAAAAAGAAAAAAGCTCTGGGACACGTCCGGCACGGCATGGATATGGCACGGCATGGACGCTTAAGCCAGTGGAACTGAGGCATAAGTGATCCAAGGATACAAACCAGTCTATTTTTAAATGTTCCCAAATTTACAGCTTCAACCATATTGCTGGGGAGTTTGTTCCAGATTGTGACAATTCTCTGTGTGAAGAAGTGTCTCCTGTTTTCCATCTTGAATGTTTTCCATCTTGAGTGAGGACTAAGAAATAACTATCTATTCACCTATCTGTCTATCTATCTATCTATCTAACAACCAATACATTTTTTGGCCATTCTGCGACGCTCAGGTGGTGCAAGTTACTCACAGTGGGGGGGTTGTTTTAATACACTGCAGGCTGGCAGTCATGAAGAAATTTGCCATGCGTGTCCGGCCTCTTTGCAGACCTTCTGTGGTACGTACAGCAAAATACATCCAATTCCACTGGCAGAGCAGTAAATAAAAAAAAATAAAAAAACTCCCCTAAATCACAACATGGCTCGTGTATCGCCCCATACAGGACCGCTCGCAATGGCCCAGACAGAGGACGATATTGGCAAGCTCCTTGGCTGACTGCAAATGAGAGAAGAAAATCAAGGGACAGGAATGGAAACAGGGCCAGCTCAACATCAAGCACAATAGGGATGTGCCTCAAACTCTCAAATTAGGGTCTAAAACAAATAAAGAAACTACCTTCATACATAAAATGAGTTTAGATTAGGTGTCCCAAACTCAGTTTCCAGAGGGCCACAATGTCTTCTGTTATTTGATACACCCAACTGATTATCTAGATTAATTATATCTCTTCTATCCAGGCTGGAAGTGATGTCACAGGCTATGAGTGCTGTCAGAATGAGTGATGTCACCGGTAGTGGTGTCTTGAATCAAAATAGTTTTTAAAGCCCTGAACTGTAAAAGCCCTTAAAACAACATTCTCTGTGTCTGATTAATACAATAACCTGTTTAATACAGAAACACAGTGAGAGAGAGAGAGAGAAAGAGACATACAGAAAGAGAGACACACACAGAGACAGAGAGAAAGTGACAGAGACAAAAAGAGAAAATGAAAGAGAGAGACAGAGACAGCTCCATTGGGAATGAACACCAAAAGACACTTCTATTTAACAGCAGGAATATGAGATTATCACCAATGGTTAATACTGTTTTTTCTTTTTTAGTACTAATAATAACAATAATGAACACAAAATTACATGGCAATGATCTTAGTTACAATAACCAGCTTATGAAAATGTGCTCACTTCAGTGATGACTGGTGCTTGAGGAAAAAACATGTTCATTTACTGAAACTCAAACAGCAGAACGTACTGTAAATTGCCTCAAGTAACTGTACGGTTGGCAATTCGTTTACACTCCACTGCTTACAGGACTGATGTCACTATTGCCACACTCCCTGTTCTTACATTACCTACTAAACTGCCCCTATATAAAACCCCACAATGTATGCCAAGAGAGAATTACTCCAGTGTATTTCCTTACACTTAGTGTATTTGAAATGTGTAAATTATGTGAATACTGTCTAATGGTAAGGGTTTCTGCTCACTACTAAACACATACAATGATAATGATTAATAAATTATAATAATTCCATTATTTTTATAGATTTTTATTTGTAAGTGATTCCCAAAAATATCTGGGGGGGGGAGCAAAAAACAAAAAACACTCAAAATGATATTACATTTTACAAGACCTCTGTTGAACTCTAGACCAGGGCTTTTCGACCCAAGCACCCCTTTGCTGCCCAGAATTTGCCTTAGTACCCCCACCAGAAAGTGGCTCATGGCAAAAAAGCATTGGGAGTGTCAAGGCAAAATACAGTGAGGGGTGGGGGTGGGAAAATGGCAAAATAGCGCGAGAGCGGGGGTTCACAGCAAAATAGCGTGAGAGCAGGGGGTCGTGCAGCCGGCAAATTAGCGGTACAGTGCTTACATCCACCATTATATTACAGCATCTGAATAACTGATATTATTTTTTTATAAATCACCACTGAGTTATTAACAGAGCGGAGGGAAAAAGTCACCCAAACCTTACTTCAGTGATTCATTCTGTTCAATATATTGTCTGCAGCCTGCTCTGTACAATACTCATGGGTGTCTTTTCACAGTGTGCTAGAGCACTAATTCAGACCCTGAGAGGAGAATTAACAAATTTCAGTTTAGTTAATAACCATCCAAAGTTGACACACCCTCTTACCAATCTCACTTTGGATAAATTAAATTGATCACATAAAACAATGCCTAAGGGCTTTCATAATAACTGCTTATTAATGTATATGGGCCACCACTCAGTAGAAAAACAATGCCTGTCTGAAACTGCCTTCAGACTACTATATTCACTTTTGCTCCACCCGTCTCTGGCACACTTATAGGGATGCCCTCATTGCATCTTGAGGGCCAGTGTTGTGTTGGCACCATATGCTAGCAATGGGTTGTTGTGCCCATTATGGACTGTAGGTGATTTCTTCTCTGGTATCCATGGAGACTTAGGATCCAGGTTGATATCACAGATCATAGTTTCTCCAATCAAAAGAGTCTTTTACAGCCCTGAACTTTAAAAGACCTAATCGGCAACATAATTGGTGCTGACTGATACAGGTTAATATGTAATTTACAGAAGACAGACAGATATGTTGCTTATGAATTCTGCAGTGGTGCATAATCTGCCCATAGGTTTTCTTAAACAAATTACAGGACTATCAAGATACTCCAATAAAAATATATTGTTTTAATAGAAAGGGAGTCACAAACAGCCCCCCCAAAATTCCTTCTAGCTGTGAAAATGCTGGATGCTAGAAGCAGTTCAGGAAAGTGTAGTTTTCAATGCCTAAAGCATAATATTGTGAATTAAATCAATACACTTCGGAGAACCAAAGCTCAGCTCTGGTCAACTGGATGCCCCAGTCCCAGACCCTGTTAATCAGGTATATATGACTCAGATCTTGACACCCAAGACTCTTAGCATTACTTTTAGGACAGATTATGGCCCTGCACCAGATGTCTCTAGGTCCAATTATAATGTTGTTTCTGACTGTTTTGACAACATCCAGCCTGAAGTTTGCAAATGTATCTCACAATAATGTCACTCGGTTCTGTTTTCAGTTGACTGCAATGTCGTGACAATGTTAATTGGTCCCCTGGGTAGCCACTATTATTGGTCAGTCTTTAAGTGCTCATTCATGTCTCCTGTCTTCCTCCTTGTGTGAAGGTGTCATAAAGGCTGCACTTAATGTAATGTAATACAAACAAAGGTATTGTTTAATGTGTATATTGTTAACACCTTATAATGTGTCACCTTGCATGATACTACTGCTACTATTACTACTACTACTACTACTACTACTACTACTACTAATAATAATAATAATAATAATAATAATAATAATAATAATAATAATAATAAAATAATAACACTGTGTAACTTTTTTTTGTTTGTTTTTTTGTTACTGGGTAGTAAGTGTTATTTCCTAATTGCTTATGCCTCAAAAGTATAGAAAATGGCTATTATTCCCCACAAACTTTGCTTTTGTGACCAGGACAGTGATATTTTGAAATTGACCTATTTCCAATGAGAAAACGAGCAAATTTGTGTCTTTTCGTTCACATACAGGCAGAAAAAACAACATATGAATCCAAATTAACATGTATTTATATTAAAGTAATACAAAAATGACTACAAATGACTACAAAATCACTTTCATGAATCAGCCCCCAAATGTAGTCTCTCATCATGTTCTCTTTCTCGGCCTTGTGATTGCCCAGGAAGCCCCGAACCCCTGCGACAATGCTGTTCCAAGCCGCTTTCTCCTTACTAGTGAGCTTCTTGGGGAATTCAATGTACTCCAGGATCTTCTTTATCTGTGGTCCGACAAAGACCCCAGCTTTGACTGTTGCCTCAGACAGCTTAGGGAAGAAGTCTTGAAGGTACTTGAAGGCTGCCAACTCCTTATCTAGAGCTCTGACAAATTGTTTCATAAGGCCCAATTTGATGTGCAGTGGTGGCATCAGAACCTTCCGGGGGTCCACCAGTGGCTCCCACTTGACATTGTTCCTCCCCACAGAGAACTCGGACCGCTGTGGCCAGTCCCGCCTATGGTAATGCGCCTTGGTGTCCCTGGTGTCCCAAAGGCAAAGATAGCATGGGAAACTTGGTAAAACCGCCTTGGAGACCCATCAGGAATGCCACCATTTTGAAGTCTCTTATGACCTCCCAGCCATACTCATCATACCTCAAGGCATTCAGCAAGGTCTTGATGCTGTTGTAATCCTCTTTGAGGTGCACCGAGTAAGCCAGGGCAAGAGACGGATACTTGTTACCATTATGGAGCAGCACGGCTTTGAGGCTCCTGGATGAGGAGTGACGCCACTCATTCTGGTTATAGGCAATTCCAATTGCCTCAAACAGACTGGTCACATTCTGGCAGAAGCAGAGCCCATCTTGAAGGGTGAAGAAGCTAGAAAAAGGTTGGTGACGCTTCCTCTGATCTGCGACTTGCACACTTTCATCCAACAAGTTCTACTGATTGAGCCTAGACGTCAAAAGCTCGGCATTGGACTTGGTGAGACCAAGATCACTAATCAAGTCGTTGAGGTCTTTTTGTTTGGGGTAGTACGGGTTTCTCTCCTCAGCTCCACCTCAAAGTCCATATCCTTGATGCTCATCTTGATAAATTCAAGGAGAACATTCGAGCGTACTCGGAGGAGCAAGGTGAGCACTTCCACCAGGATATACTGGACTTTGAATGCCGCTACCAAGGACAGTATAAGAGAACATGATGGGAGACTACATTTGGGGGCCGATTCGTTAAAGTGATTTACAGTATAATTGTAAATCTCAAAAAACTACTCACTTCTAAATCTTTTGTAGTCATTTTTGTACTACTTTAATATAAATACATGTTAATTTGGATTCATATGTTGTTTTTTCTGCCTGTATGTGAACGAAAAGACACAAATTCACCCGTTTTCTCATTGGAAATAGGTCAATTTCAAAATATCACTGTCCTGGTCACAAAAGCAAAGTTTGTGGGGAATAATAGCCATTTTCTATACTTTTGAGGAATAAGCAATTAGGAAATAACACTTACTACCCAGGAACAAAAATTGTGTTACATAGTGAAATGAATAACAATTATAAAAGATATAGCTAGGACAGACAGCAGATCATTTCAGATGCAGGTACCTGTGGTCCAAGGGAAGTAGCCTAAACATAAACAGCCGATATATTCTGCATTGCTTTTTTGCTTTATTTCTGTAATCTTGTGGCTGATGACCTTAGCACAAAATGTGCCTGGACCCGGCTCGCTCCTCGAGTAATTTAGCTGGAACAAATTGCTGTAAATGCACACAGTATTCTTTACAGTACGCTCAATCAAATACCGCGGGGTATTTTTACGGTATGTTACACGAAACTGCCGAGATTTCTAGGACACACATTCTCCGGTGAGCAAATGTTTAGAAGCAATTTAACGTATTATTAGGCTTCCATGCACGAAGATTTTTATAATTATTATTATTATTTTTTTTTTTTTTTTTCTTCCACCAAAACTTCTAATGCCCCGAAAACGCTCATACATGCATTAAAACTCACGAAACTCGCAAGTGTTGTAGACAAAACTTATACCTACAAATGCAGTGAAAACTACACGTGTCGGTCACATGGTGCCACCGCCATGTTGTGATGAGTGTCGAAATTGTGAAATGCTACAAAAATCTTCTTCTCCAAAACCAACGGACACATGCATATGCCACTTCATACACATGTATACCTTATGGCCTACTGTTACGCTTGTTCATCAGAAGTTGCTCGGTCTCACGCTTTGTCCGCCAGGCTGCGTTTTCTGATTCAAGCTTTGGTGCCTTCTACTCCATGCCACTTATACCCACTGTTCCACAAATTGGTATGCATGACAGTACTACAGAGTACTACCAACATTGTTAAAGGCGAGTTGCCCCAGTAAAAAACATGGGTGCTGTGGGCCAATGAAAAAAAACGTACACACCGCTTCAGACAAGTTACACATTTCCTGGACACTGGAATGCAGTACACACATGAAACTCTGCACATGTGTGTATGCCTCTGCTTTGAAGAGAAAACCAGAGAATGAAGTTTGTGGGGTACATGGTTTAGCAGTAATGTTGGATTTAACATGAATCCGCTTGCAAATATGAAAATGGCTACTACTCCAGAATGATAAAGCCCATTGCCCTGAAACTGTGCATATATTATATAGATACTGCAATCTATCAAATGTGCAAAAGGCAAGTGACTGCGTGCAAAAACATGGCAGCCACAAGCAAATGACTGTGCACATATGCAAAATACACGTATTTATAAAAGCATGAACTTTGACCCCAAAAAAAACCATGAGCCATATTCAAAAACTCACCAAACTTAACACAATAATAAATTACAATGTTATGCTTGATTGTGGTGAGTATTGTCACCAACAGTGACACGGCGCACTGGTACCGATGCTGAAGGCCATGTCACGTGCAGCAGTGAATATCTACAAAACAGTGAATCCAAAGGTGCTTAAATTTTCAGTGATTAACACTAGTACAAACATCAGTCAAAGTTGAAAAAACCAAGTAGATTAGACAAAAAACATGGCTGCTATACACCAATGAAAATGACAGCCTCAACCATATATTGACATTCTTTCTGTAGCCCTCTACCTCCATCATGAGGACAAACTTGGAAATTGCATTCTGTATCTTCAATGCAGAAAACTTGAAACATTCAAAAGTCCATAAAACGCTTATACATGCATGAAAACTCACGAAACTCACAAGTATTGTAGAAACCACTTATACCTACAAATGCAGTGAAAACTTCACATGCTGGTGTCATGGTGTTGCTAAATATTGTGATAGGAATCTAAATTGTGAAATGCAACAGAAATCTTCTTCTCCAAAACCTAATGACACATGCATATGCCACTTCACACACATGCATACCTTATGCCCCACTATTACGCTTGTTCATCAGAAGTTCCCCAGGCGCGCGCTTTGTCCGCCATGTAGCAATCTCTGATTCCAGCTTTGGTGCCTTGTAATCCATGCCACTTATACACACTGTGCCACAAATTGGTATGTATGACACTAGTACAGAGTACTACCAAGGTTGTTAAAGGCGAGTTGCCCCAGTGAAAAACATGGGTGCTGTGGGCCAATGAAATAAACGTATGCGTCGCTTCAGACAAGTATCACATTACCTCTACACTGGAATGCAGTACACAGATGAAACTCAGCACCTATGTTTATGTCTGTGCATTGAAAATAAAACCTGATAATTAAGATTGTGAGGTACACGGTTAAGCCGCAATGTTGGATTTAACATGTGTCCGCGTGCAAAAATGACAACAGCTAGTACTCCGGAACCCTAGAGCCCAGTGCCCTGAAACTTTGCATGTATTACATAGACACTGCTATCTATCACGTCTGCGAGAGACAAGTGACTGTGTGCAACAACATGGCAGCCACAAGAAAATGACTGTGCACATATGCAAAATACGCATATGTATAAAAGCATGAAATTTGACCCCAGAAGAAAACAAAGAGCCATATTCAAAAACTCACCAAATTGTGTTACAATATGTCACTTATGACAGGAAATATCTTCAGAACTATAGCCTAATGTACTTAAATTGTCAGTGATTAAACTAGTACAAAGATCTGTCAAAGTTGATGAAGCCAAGTTGATAGGACACAAAACCTGGCTGCTTGCACACCAATCAACCAAAATGACAGCTACACGTCAGACACATCATGACATTCCTTATGTAGACCTCTACCTCCATCATGTGGCCAAACCTGAGACTTGCATTCGGCATTTTAAATTACACAATAATGAAAACTTCACATATATGCTAGTAATAAGTAAAATGCAATGGAACCTTACAGAATTGATGCATGCAAGCAAGAGATTAATATTATACTCCAGTGACACTGAAATGTAAACTACAAATGACAAAAGATTGAAAACCTCCAATGGTTAATACATTTGATTGAAATTACACAATTAATAACACATGCATTTGAACTGCAAATGCCAGTTCAAATCTGAAACCTACTGATACAACATGGAAGCCTTAAAAGTTGCATGCAACTTCTAGTTATTATTATTTTTCCGCCTTTTTTTTCAAAAGCCTATAAAAACCAAACCGCTATATGAAAACTCATGAAACTTCATACAGTTATAGATGGCTATGTAGTGCTATGCCATATGCAATATGGAGGCCATATTTCACATGGTCTGGTGGCCATAGTGGCTTAAGTGACACATATTGAAAAATCTTCTCTGAAACCGCAGACAGGACAGACGTGAAACTTGGTGTGTGATGTTATGTTATAGCCTATATTCAGATTTGTTCAAGACAAGTCGATAAGTCACATGGTTTGGCAGCCATATTGGATTGGCCAAGAATCTTCAAAGATCTTCTTGTCCGAAACGGTTGGTCTAATTGATACGAAATTTTCTACACGTGACCTTGGCTAGCTCCTCTATCAGATTTGTTCAAGGCAAGTTGATTGAAAAAACAAGATGGCCGCCATGAGCCAATCACATTTCAGAGATGGTCAAGTTGGAAATAAATGCATATGGTGCAGTATGGAACTATGTTAGATGGTATTGGACTGTTTAATACTTGACAGGATTGATCCCATAAGCAATGTGGTGGTCACTGGTCATTATTATAATTATTATACTTATTTTTTCTTCTCTTCCACCAGAATATGTTCAAACGCCTATAACTTTTGAACCGATTCCTAAAAAGTCACCAAACTTGGCATGGATGTAGGAGTCTATGGCATGGTCACTCGACCACAAAATGGCGGCATCAAGTAACATGGTTTGGCAGCCATCTTGATTGTAGTCCAAACAGGAAATGTCAGTTTTCAAACATAGTTTTCTCTGGAACGGTAAAGAGTTGAGATATGAGACTTACAGCACATACTGCGCTTATGTTAGTACTTGATTTGGCTATTTCCGAAAATGTATAAGTCACATGGTATGGCAACCATCTTGGATTATGCTGAAAACACTTCAGCCTCGATTTCTCATAAACCCTTAAACTGTCTGATGTGTGCTTTGGTATACAGTATATTTGGACTGTGTTCTATACATATTCTTAAAGAAAAGTTCCTACATAAAAAACCATGGCAGTAATGAACAAAAGATTTTGACTTACTGTAAATGTTGTTCAAATGTTGTTTAAGCCTGCAATGACACACTGTCACCACTGGTAGCAGCATATACCACATAGAGCACTGAGAAAAAGAAACGAAGCGGCCATCTTGGGCATGTACATCGTAACAACGAAGCACTATCAGTCACTTGCAACAGTATTAGAGTGGAAACTATTGTTTTAAACACAGAGACACTTCTGCCTGCAAATACAAATAGTTTAAACTGAGATGAGTTTGTAGTGAGGGTTGTTTCAGCTGTAGAGACCGTGAAGGAAAAATAGGGAGAAACCGAAAGTGAAAGTAAACAATATTCTTAAATATGATTCTCAACACACTGTAATGCAAGGTATTAAAATAAATACATTAACATGAACAGTGGCACAACAGCAATGACGTTGCTGAATCCGTAGTGGTGGGTTATTGCTTTCAAATTAAAGTCATTTCAAACTGAGATCACAACGAGTGCGTGACTTCCCGTTTATATCATGTTACCGATGCAACACGGGGGCACGACTTTGTGCTCTTCTCTCTCGGTGAAATCGTAACTTATGGTGACATATTATATACTGATCTGTGCAGAATCGCTTGGGCTTTGCTGTAGAGTTGAAAGCGTGAACAGGAGACGTATACTGTGCGAGCTACACCTGAAAAAACGGACCTACTCGGTCTTTGGCATGCATTTCAACAACAAAAGACTCAGTCACAATCAGTCACTTCAACACGAATAGAATGTAAAGTATTAGTTTAAACACACAGACATTTCTGCATGCAGATACAAATACTGTCACCTGAGATTTGTTTATAGTGAGGGATTGTTTAAGCTGTAGAGAAACCGGGAAGACAAGCGAGAGAGAAATCGAAAGTGAAACTAAAAATATAATGTGATTAACAACACACTAATACATGTTATTAAAATAATATATTAAGATGAACAGTGGTAAAATAGCAATGAAACTGTTTTGAGTTGGGTTGTTGCTTTCAATTGAAAGTCATTTGTGGATCGAGTGCCACCACGAGTGAAAGACTTCCTGTTTAATGTTAACGATGCAACACGGGGGCACGACTTTGCCCTTTTCTCTCTCCGTGAAATCGTAACTAATGGTGACTTGTTATATACTGAACCGTGCAGAAACGCTGGCTCTATGCAGTTTATTTGAAAGGGTAAAGATAAGACGTTTACTGTGCGATCTACACTCGAAAAAACGGACCTACTAATTGAGGCGCGTAATATTAATAATTGGAGATATTTGCCCCTTAATGAAAAATATTGCATTTACAACCTGTAATTATGTATAACGTGCACATCGGTAATCAATGTGACAACCAAATTAAACAGAAAGTTAGCAACTAAATGAGGTTAAATGATTACTGTGAATTGAAAAGCTGCAGCAGCTATACACGTTTTTAGATTGATGTACACAAACGAGACTTGTAGAATAAAGTGTTTACTAATTTATTATGATACCAGCGCTATTGATATTATAACTCATTTAATTAAAAATGATACATTGAAATCAAATCAGGGTACTTGATTTTTTGAGATTAATACTGGCTTGTACTTGTATTGGGAACTTGACTATGAAAACCGATTTTGTCAAAATGTGCCTTCATGTGATTTATATGATTAGGAGTCTGAAACCATACATTTCTTGACTGGAATCACCTGGAAGCCTCAATAGTATTATTATAATTTCTCTGCAATGATTTTCAAAAGCTTATACAAACAATATACACTCACCTAAATGATTATTAGGAACACCTGTTCAATTTCTCATTAATGCAATTATCTAACCAACCAATCACATGGCAGTTGCTTCAATGCATTTAGGGGTGTGGTCCTGGTCAAGACAATCTCCTGAACTCTAAACTGAATGTCTGAATGGGAAAGAAAGGTGATTTAAGTAATTTTGAGCGTGGCATGGTTGTTGGTGCCAGACGGGCCGGTTTGAGTATTTCACAATCTGCTCAGTTACTGGGATTTTCACGCACAACCATTTCTAGGGTTTACAAAGAATGGTGTGAAAAGGGAAAAACATCCAGTATGCGGCAGTCCTGTGGGCGAAAATGCCTTGTTGATGCTAGAGGTCAGAGGAGAATGGGCCGACTGATTCAAGCTGATAGAAGAGCAACTTTGACTGAAATAACCACTCGTTACAACCGAGGTATGCAGCAAAGCATTTGTGAAGCCACAACACGTACAACCTTGAGGCGGATGGGCTACAACAGCAGAAGACCCCACCGGGTACCACTCATCTCCACTACAAATAGGAAAAAGAGGCTACAATTTGAACAAGCTCACCAAAATTGGACAGTTGAAGACTGGAAAAATGTTGCCTGGTCTGATGAGTCTCGATTTCTGTTGAGACATTCAGATGGTAGAGTCAGAATTTGGCGTAAACAGAATGAGAACATGGATCCATCATGCCTTGTTACCACTGTGCAGGCTGGTGGTGGTGGTGTAATGGTGTGGGGGATGTTTTCTTGGCACACATTAGGCCCCTTAGTGCCAATTGGGCATCGTTTAAATGCCACAGCCTACCTGAGCATTGTTTCTGACCATGTCCATCCCTTCATGACCACCATGTACCCATCCTCTGATGGCTACTTCCAGCAGGATAATGCACCATGTCACAAAGGTCGAATCATTTCAAATTGGTTTCTTGAACATGACAATGAGTTCACTGTACTAAACTGGCCCCCACAGTCACCAGATCTCAACCCAATAGAGCATCTTTGGGATGTGGTGGAACGGGAGCTTCGTGCCCTGGATGTGCATCCCACAAATCTCCATCAACTGCAAGATGCTATCCTATCAATATGGGCCAACATTTCTTAAGAATGCTTTCAGCACCTTGTTGAATCAATGCCACGTAGAATTAAGGCAGTTCTGAAGGCGAAAGGGGGTCAAACACAGTATTAGTATGGTGTTCCTAATAATCCTTTAGGTGAGTGTACTTCACACAGTGATACACAGCTGTGTAGAGTGATGCCATATGCAAGATGGACTCCATATGTCAGATGGGCTGGTGGCCAGTTTGTTTTACGTGACACATTTTGGACAATTTTCAAACGTCTTCTTCTCTGAAACCACAGGTACGATTGATGTGGAATTTTGTACACATGCCCTTGGCTAGATCCCTCATCAGATTTGTTAAAGGCAATATGATTGATGAAACGAGATGGTTGCCATGAGCCAATCAAATAATAATTATTATTATTATTATTATTATTATTATTATTATTATTATTATTATTATTTCTTGTCAGACTTACAACATAAGTGCAAAAATACAGTTAAGTAAAGGCATCAATCATTACAAATTTAATTTACATAAAACATATCAATTCAAAATATAATACATTTTACAACTTCCAATTTACACAGGCAAGTACAGTAAGTGAGGTCATACATCATGGACGGTAAAAGCTAAATGCTGTCAAGATGTAGGGTCTTTCTGAAATATCGAGCCGAATTAAATCACAAAGCACATGTTAATATCTTCCAATACTGTGACCAGGCTTATAAGTATTGCTGGATTAATTACATTAAACATTTTTTACTGTTAAATGTTCAGTCGGACACATACATATCCTATGGTACAGTAGTAAGAACAGGGACTTACATGCACCAATAGCTGCCAGAATGTTACTGTCAATGTGACACGTTTTACGCAGAGTTTTTCTAGCAGGGTGGTGTGCTGTGTAGAGGGTGGGGTGGTTGTGAACCACTACTGCAATTAGGATATTTTGGGGACAAGAGTATGGTGTTACTGGACTCCTCAGCATTGAGTTGAATGACTTTAATGGTAAGTGGTGTGTGTGTGTGTGTGTGTGTGTGTGTGTGTGTGTGTGTGCGTGCGTTCATTTCTGAGATGCACAGTGGCAGCACATGCAGCAAGCAAAATGTGTCAAATATCAATCTGATATGGATTTATATGACTAACCTTTCATGTGGAAATATGCTGCACGTGTCCCGCCCATCACCTTTTTGTTCCTGCCGCACATAGAGCGCGTAATGTCTGCCTCTATTTAACTTGCCCGCCACTTAATCCTTGAAGTGGCGACGTGTATTTTAAAAAGCCATTAGCGATTTGCATACAAATGAAAAGCTATGAAGAGAAGATCTAGTGTTGAATTTTATTTATATATGTATGTATTTATGTATTTATGCTTTTTCTATAAATGGATCCAAAACAAACTCCCCGTGAAAGGAATGCGCGCATCACTGTGTTCTCTCGATCAAATATTTTTAGACATAGCTAAATCAACAAAGCACACACACACACACATATACGTGTGTGTTTGTGTGCATAAATATGCGCAGTTATAATCTATAGGTATATGTACTTATTTATTAATATTTGTATTTATCACAGTTATAAACTATTTTGTTTAATTTCTCCTTTAAAAAAGAAATATACTTAAACCACTACAAATCCAAATTAGCCAATTCGACTGGGAACCAGCACGCGAGTTACTGATCCATTAAGCACAGCCAGTGTGAGAACATAGCTTGTTATAGCTTGTTATAGCTGAGGTAATAAATACAGTTAATAGTCACAGTTAAAGTTATATATCGATGGCACAATGTCTTTAATGGGAAATCGTTCATCCACTAATTTATACCATAGCCTAGTATTGGTGTTGTTGTTGAAGTTGTTAATAGGCCTGGCGAGGTTAATGCATTTGCTGCAGCCCCCCTCTTTCTCATAATAACACGGCCGGTATGATAATGACAGATATCCGCTTCTGTGGAGCGCAAGGAGGTCGGCTGATGGGGTTGCTATGGAGACGTGTAAGCTCCGGGTATAGCATTACACCCCCTGTCTCTCTCCCAGCCTAACATTTCACAATACAGTGGCATGTCGCTATATTGTGCTATGCAACCACAAAAGACATTCCCCAGGGCTATAGCGTTACAGAATGCGGTCCGTATTGATGGAGCGTTCTCAAGAGGAACATTCTTCAACAACTTTATAGGCCTACATTGTTTCTTTTTCTTAAGAATAAATCAATAAATACAGCTATAGAGATATACTAGTCGAAGTCGAGAAAAAAAAAAAACTAAGACTAGTTCAAGTGTTCTTATGTAGGTTAAAAGTACACTAATGTACACTATGATGCTTATCATAAAGTTCAGTGAAGTAGTTGTGTCTTTAAATATAAGTTTGACTCGTGATTCGTGACATACACCATAGTCTATATTATATATCCAAACCTTATTTCAATAGCATTCCTGAACTGGTTTGGATACTTCCGAAGCTGTGTTGTGGATTTGGACATATCAAGAAACATCACCCTTGTTTGAACATCTTGCTCTGATCCCTCGGTGAGAGCGCATTCGTAGCGCAGATTTCCCTCCATGAGGTCCGTTTTCTCATGGCTCCGCGAAGCGCTGCGCAGAGCATGAGGCGATTTTTCCAGGTCTGCATAAGACACACGACGCCTTCACCCAAAGCCCTTTGAACAACCCGTGGAGTGGCCATCTGTTCGGAGTTGGGAGAGTGCTGTGCCTGGGAGAATCTGGAAACCAAACTAATCATCATTTTCGGCGGTGCGGGGATTCAGGGCAACGTTAACGAGGAAGGCAAGGAGGCCATTTGTGTTCCAAACAACAGGCGCTCCTTGTTTCTGAGGGGTGGGCTGGTTGTCTTGGATCACAACAGCCTAGCCTAGGCAAGCCTCGAAATAAAGTATTATCTGAGACTGGAGACCCCTGCTGTACAGTATGGAGCGCCGTTTGTGCCAAAAGTGTTCATCCATCAATTTGGTGTTCATTGGGAAATTCATTCGGATATTCGTCAATTTGGCCATTCAGCTAGTGTTAGTGTGTTGTTTATTTGGCTTTAGTATGTATTGTTAGCTAACATTGCAATGATTTGCAATCGGTAAAGTTTAAAACCAAAATATTTCTGTATGAACACATGTAGTGTGTAGAGTTAGGCTTGTAGCGTAAGGTACACTTATAAATTTCAATTAAAGCAGTGAATTTATAGTATCACCTTATCACGAATCCTGGAATCTTGTAGAACTCAATTTCTGTAATAATTGGACGCAGACACCAATTCCAAAGATATAAATTGTCAAATGTATTCAAAACAAAGACTAAATGTAGCACTACACTAATTATACAAAAGGGATCAACAAATCAAAGACAAATCACTTCCGTGACCAAATCAAAGACCATGGGATCGCATATGATAACACAAATCGTTAAACAAAAAAGGTTATAAACACATTGACTACAATACCGGTTAGTAAGACGAAGGTGAGTCTCTCGTTAGTATTATTAGTCAGACATTAAATAACTACGCAGGTTAGTATTTATGTCAGGTAACTTCTCGTTATATATATATATCAATCTCATTCACGTTTAGGTGCCGAGAAAGATCCTATCATTACTTGTTACCACAATTTCCCTTAACTGATTATTATTCAATGATTAAGGATAGGCAGGGCCCCCAATAATCTAATGTCTATTAACTTGTGTCAATTTCAGACTAAACAGTTAAACAGGAATGAGAAGATATTTCTCGGCGTTGACAGATTTTATTTCTAAAATTATCAACAAAACAGTTTAATGCAACACACATTTATATTTAAGAAAACTAAATGATATTACACATTCTAGAGTTATGAATCACAGATTAACATTTCTAATTGATTTCTCAAATGTCATGAATCATGAACTCCAAACTGTTAAACTTATCTGAACTTCGTCGCAGAGAGGCCTCTCTGGCTTCGGGCTCAGATAACAGCACACGGCACGAGGTCCGTGTGGTTTGGAACAAAGGCAGTCCGGTTCGGCTTTGTCCAAGAACTTCCACTCAGTCAATGCACCTGGAAGTTGGGGTTTCGCGAAAGTAGAGTCGTTTCCAAACAGATTTTCCACTGGTTTGAAGGCTCCAAGGTTGTGCACAAAATCTTCTTGGCAAGCAGGGTCTCTCACCGTACTTATTTGAAGACAAAGTCTTTGAGGAAAGTAGGGCCCTGTTCGTTCCAAGGGTCAAGTTTCTTAAGACTCAAATAGCTATTTAAATGACTGACACTTTCGTATACAGTCGACTTAGTCAATTGTCCAGCTGTAAAACTCCACTGATCAGGTGGGCACAGGCGGGCAGCGCAGTCTGTAAAGTTCTTTATTTAATAAAGTCCTTTAAAAGAATTATTCGTACGGCTCAATCTCCTTCTCCCAGTTTAACTCTTCTGTTGCCAGCAAAGACTTGGTTGGTTTCTGGTTCCGGTTCTGGCAACAGAGCTACAGGTTGAGCTGTGGCAGCGAGTTACTGGTTCAGGTGAGAGAGAGAGAGAGAAAGAAAGACTGTCCGCTGTTCCTTATAGTCTGTCAGATCAATAGGTGATTGGTCCCTGAGTTCTTGAGATTGGATTTCGGTTTCAGCCCCCCGTGTCCTATTGGAGGGGGGCTTGATTTATGACTGATGTTAATCCATGCCATCTTTTGGAAATGCCGGTTGGCCCGGGTTTGTAGCTCTATGTCGGGATTTCGGCTCTCATCCACTTCAAAGAGTTTTTATCACCTACAGGCCCCTTTCTCCAGACATCTCATAGCAGAATTCCAAACTATTTGGCCTCTTCTCGGTGCCATCCTCCACAAAACTGTCACTTTGATGCAAACCAGTTCCAAGCTGATGAGCTAAGGAAATCTGATAACTTTGAGGGGGGAGAGGTCTTCTTTAGATCAGTGCTTCAGCTCAGAGCCCAAATGCTCTTATCCAAATACACCCAACATAACGCTACAGGCTAAATAAATAAATAGAAATGTGTGCCAACAAGGTGTAAAGAAAAGCCCCCCACTAATATAATGTCAAGCCCAACTCACCCCCCACTAAGAAGAGGCTGGGACAGCCCTCTTGGTCACTCCAAAGTGGCCGGCCCCTTTGAGTGCCATGGTGGGCCGCAAGCACCTCCTCTTGGCGGCCGGCTGTCCATTCAAAGGGGCCGCCTTTGCAGATCAGACTGTGAAGGGGGACAGCGACTGTAGCAAACCGGGGGACAAACCGCCTGTAGTAGGAGGTGAGGTCGAGAAAAGCCTGCAACTGGCGGAGATTGGCAGGGGGGGGCCAGTCTCTCACAGCCTCCACTTTGTCCTCCTCGGTAGCGATGCCGGCCTGACTGGTGGCCCAGGAACGAGACTTCCCGTCTCAACAGCCAACACTTCTCTGGGTGTAGCTTGAGGCCTGCCTGGCGCAGTCGTTCCAGTACTTTCTGTAGTGCTGAGAGGGCGTCAAAGCTTCGTCCGTGGACCAGGAGATCGTAGAGATAGACCAGGCACTCCGTTGATGGCACCCCCAACAACACCTTCTCCATCAGGTGCTCGAACGTGGCGGGGGCGTTGCAGAGACCAAACGGCATGGCGCAGAACTGCCACAGCCCCCGACCAGTCTTGGCACACGCTTCGGGAGTCAGGGCCACTTGCCATTAACCGCTCCGCAAGTCAAGAGAGGAGAAACAGGTGGAGCCGGCGATTAAATCCAGTGACTCGTCGATCCGGGGCAGGGTATAGGAATCAGCGGCCTCCATCTCCTCTAAAGCCTGGGATCCAACGGGGTCTTTGTTTAATGGGGCAGGCGTCGCCGGTGTCAATGTGATGCTGCACAACGTGAGTCCGGCCAGTACTGTATGTGCAGGGGACACGGCGAAACTGTGGCGGAACGAGTAACAGGGCCCACAGCTGCTCACCTTGTCCCTCTTGCAGGCCTTCCTGTTTGCGGCCCATACCTACCTGACAACCGCAGTAGCAGTGGTTTCGGAGACATCATGGGGGCAGCCTGGGCCCGCTGCGCTTGCGCCCCTCCTGGTACGAGGTGTGGGCCCCCGGCTTGGAGAGGGAGGACCAGTCCCTCTCCAAAGCGCACAGTGCAAGCCCGCAGATCCAATAGGCCTCTGGCCGGCTGTAAAAAGTCCAAACCTAGGATAAAAGGTTCCTGGATGGCAGTGACCCAGACTTCGTGCAGGAAGGTCTGGCCCCCGATGTCCAAATGCATCTGGGCCTGTCCGTGCATGGTGGCCTGCCGTTCGCAGTGATGAGGGCAGCATGCACCAGCTGCAATCACTTGCCCTCCCTCAAGAGACCGGGGTTAATAAGGGTGACAGTCGAGCCGGTGTCCAGCAGGGCACAGCAAGAGACACCGTCGACACAGAGCATCAACATAACAGTCATTGTATCCCAGGGACTCACCCGGCGACCGGGTCATGCCGCTCCAGGGGCGTAGGCAGTTGACCCGGGGCACAACCGGGCACAACGTTTCCAGCAGGCTTGGAGCGAGGCCGATGAGGACAGGGTTGGGACATCCTTCTGGACTGGCGGCGTCCCTCTTACACTGGCCCCAGCTCGTTTCCCAACAGGGGACATGGCAGCGCAGTTTGGACGTTACAGCAGTCACAATGGATATGCCCTATTTGCCCACATTGCCAACAAATGCAGGTGTCAGGTTTCTTCAGCGCCGGGGGGGTGTCCGCTAGCAGCGGTGCAGGTTGCTGGGTTGCGGGGGCCTGGATGCGCCGGGCGTCGAAGCGGGGCAGCGATGGAACAGCCCGGGGCGTGGTGACTGCTCTCCCAGGATAACCTACCAGCTTGGCCCGGTTCAGCGCAGCGTCGAGTGTTAGGGGGGCGGCAAGGCAGACCTGGTGGCAGACCGCATCGGGAGTGAGGCCGCGGAGGAAGGCTTCTACAGCTAGGCCCTCTTGTACTGCTGGGGGGAACTTGTTGTATCCCTGGCGGGTTAGGTGGCGAATATCCACTGCGTATTGGCCTAAAGGCTCCCTGGGGCACCGTAAACGGCAGACAGTCGCTGACGCAGGAGGAGAGTGGGCTCAGCACCCCCAAAGCGGTAGGTTAAAGCTTGACTGACCGCTTCATAGTCTAGGTGTTCGTCGTCACCAATGTCCAACAATATCTGCAATGCCTCGCCTTCTAATGCGGCCTTCTAATATACTGTGCATATATACACTCACCTAAAGGATTATTAGGAACACCTGTTCAATTTCTCATTAATGCAATTTTCTAATCAACCAATCACATGGCAGTTGCTTTAATGCATTTAGGGGTGTGGTCCTGGTCAAGACAATCTCCTGAACTCCAAACTGAATGTCTGAATGGGAATGAAATGTGATTTCAGCAATTTTGAGCGTGGCATGGTTGTTGGTGCCAGACGGGCCGGTCTGAGTATTTCACAATCTGCTCAGTTACTGGGATTTTCACGCACAACCATTTCTAGGGTTTACAAAGAATGGTGTGAAAAGGGAAAAACATCCAGTATGCGGCAGTCCTGTGGGCGAAAATGCCTTGTTGATGCTAGAGGTCAGAGGAGAATGGGCCGACTGATTCAAGCTGATAGAAGAGCAACTTTGATTGAAATAACCACTCGTTACAACCGAGGTATGCAGCAAAGCATTTGTGAAGCCACAACACGTACAACCTTGAGGCGGATGGGCTACAACAGCAGAAGACCCCACCGGGTACCACTCATCTCCACTACAAATAGGAAAAAGAGGCTACAATTTGCACAAGCTCACCAAAATTGGACAGTTGAAGACTGGAAAAATGTTGCCTGGTCTGATGAGTCTCCATTTCTGTTGAGACATTCAGATGGTGGAGTCAGAATTTGGCGTAAACAGAATGAGAACATGGATCCATCATGCCTTGTTACCACTGTGCAGGCTGGTGGTGGTGGTGTCATGGTGTGGGGGATGTTTTCTTGGCACACTTTAGGCCCCTTAGTGCCAATTGGGCATCGTTTAAATGCCATGGCCTACCTGAGCATTGTTTCTGACCATGTCCATCCTTTTATGACCACCATGTACCCATCCTCTGATGGCTACTTCCAGCAGGATAATGCACCATGTCACAAAGGTCGAATCATTTCAAATTGGTTTCTTGAACATGACAATGAGTTCACTGTACTAAACTGGCCCCCACAGTCACCAGATCTCAACCCAATAGAGCATCTTTGGGATGTGGTGGAACGGGAGCTTCATGCCCTGGATGTGCATCCCACAAATCTCCATCAACTGCAAGATGCTATCCTATCAAAATGGGCCAACATTTCTAAAGAATGCTTTCAGCACCTTGTTGATTAAATGCCACGTAGAATTAAGGCAGTTCTGAAGGCGAAAGGGGGTCAAACACAGTATTAGTATGGTGTTCCTAATAATCCTTTAGGTGAGTGTATATATATATATATATATATATATATATATAAATAACAGTAGCGTTTTCATTCTTTTTATCTTTGATGACATATATAGTAAACAGTTGTATTATTTTTATGAAAAATAAAATAAACAAAAACATGACAAGTTGAATTATATATATATTATAAAAAATTGTAGAAAGTAAACTGCCAACAAAAACACAAGTATTTTTCCATCTCCGCGTTGGATTATGGGAAATAGGGGTTGGAGAGTGTACATCGTATGTACTCTCGAAATCAGATTGCATTGTGGGTAAGAATGAGTGAACAAATGTAGGGAACGAGATATAGGGAATGAATTTGGACACCACTACAAAATGTCCAACACCCTAAATAGTGCACTATGTAGTGGATAGGGGGCGGTTTCGGACACAACTAGAGAAACGTCCTTTCTAATAAACTGCAACATTATTGGCTGAAGCCGTTTTATGTGAGCCTGGAGTTTTATTGGTTAAAATGGGCGTGTCTACTCCTATTGGCTAGAAAGACTCAAGTGGGTTTGGCACAGTGTATGACTGACAGTTGGTCTGTCCGTCTGGAAGTTCATCAATTTGTCTGGAAGTTGGTCTGTCCATCTGGAAGTTCATAGGTTTGTCTGGAAGTTTGTTTGGAAGTTGGTCTGGTTGTCTGGAAGTTTGTATTAATTAATAGCCACATTAATTACATAGTTGATCAATGTAATTACCGATTAATTGACACACAAATCGGACAAATTAACAAATTACTTGACAGATTCCTGGATGAATTTACTTATGGGGCGCCAAATGTAAAACTGCATGCTTTTTTCGAGTGTCTTTTTTCACACATTTAACTTAAACCTTGTGTTTTTTTCCACATTTAGTAAATACTTAAGCCATTTTTTCCACATTTATAAATATTTTGTTTATTTAAAAAAATACTTAAATAAATGCTAAATCTCCGTTTTTGAAAAATAAATGTATTGTTTGATTAAATATTTAACTAAATCCTAAATCTCTGAGTCACATATACATTAAATATAAATTACAATGTTAAATATAAATGTAAATGTTAAATGTAAAAGTTAAATCTAAATGTTAAATATACATATACATTTTAAATGTAAAAGTTAAATATAAATATAAATGTTAAATGTGGAGTTTGCAAAATAAATGTATAGCTAACATGCAAATGTAGTCCCGCCCCTCTGGCGCCGGTCACAACAGTGTGCGGGGTTTCAGTAACCCGTGTAATGGGAGCTGCGTTTTGGTGCATCGTCGGGGCATCAAATTGTCGGATTGCGTTTCCGTGATGCGGTCAGTGGAGCTAGTGGTCACTGATCACTGAGTGGACACTGGCTCCCAATAAAAACTGACTTAAAAACAATCACCGAACCGCGGATGCGGCGGGAGTGTCAGGTCTGGCCCACAATCACAACAGCATATTGGATTTAGAATAAATAACAATCAATCCTGGTCATCAGTGGTCCACTCGCTGAACCAGCGCACTGTGATAGTGGCCGGGTCATGCCTGTAGCCAGATGCATTGTGGGATACTCGTGTATAAAACACTCAATATAGGAAAGATTGTGCGATTCCGACAGTTTAATTTAGAATGGCTAGAAAGATATGCATTTATGAAGTTTCAACATGTTTTTAATTTCCCCAAAGTTAATTTCATAACAGAAAAACTGAGCTTTGTGAGCTGCGCTTCCTAAGTACTGATGAATCTGCAACGTTTGCTGCTTTTTCTCTTGAGCCTTTAAGACCTGATTCCACAAAGACATAAATGTCTGACTTTGTTTCCTTTCAGTGTCCGGACAGGATCTCTCTTCTTAATAACAGAACACATATATTGCACTCGCAGTCATTACACTACACCACCGCCATTTAAGGGATCATGCACGCCCACTGCTGTGAGAGGCTGACTGGCGCCAGATTGGGGCAGGACTACATTTGCATGTTAGTTATATATTTATTTTGCAAACTCCACATTTAACATTTAATATTTATATTTAACATTTATATTTATATTTAACATTTATATTTAAACTAAATATTTATTTAAAAACTATATTTATTTTGTGACTCAAAGATTTAGGATTTAGTTAAATATTTAATAAAATTATAAATATTTATTTTTCAAAAACAGAGATTTAGCATTTATTTAAGTATTTGTTTAAATAAACGAAATATTTATACATGTGGAAAAAACGGCTTAAGTAATTACTAAATGTGGAAAAAAAACACAAGGTTTAAGTTAAATGTGTGAAAAAAGACACTCGGAAAAAAGTGTGCTGTATTTTACATTTGGCGCCCCATATTTAATACTATATGACCAAACTGCCAGCCGAATGGCCAAATTGACGAATTTCCGAATGAATTTGCCAATGAACTACAAAATTGATGGACGAACACTTTTGGCACAAACGTTGCTCCATAGTACTGTACTGTAGTTGTCCAGGTCCAGGGCTGGAGACCCTGCTGTACTGTACTCTAGTTCTGTAGGACAAGGGCTGGTGACCCTGATGTACGGTGCTGTACTGTACTGTAGACCTCAAGGACTATCGTATCGGGAGACTTCAGACAGATGGCATTTCTTGATTGACTGTGGATCAGGAACATGCTGTTATGGGCTCATACAATACGAGAGCCCCGTTATAGTAGTATACTTATGGGTAAGAGAGCGATAACAGTCTCGGGTCACAGAAAGTATACAGTTATCAAACATCATCGACTCTCTGTGGATGTACGCTTGCGTAATAGTAGTTACAATCCAAATCATAGTGCGAGAACAATCAATCCCGATCCCGTCTTCAGTTTATTGTTCAATCCAAAACTGTACTAAAGCGATTTTGTTTTTGGGTCAGTGGCAGTGACAAGTTCCTTTATTTTCTTCTTTTTTCTTTTTTTGTGCTTTACTGTTCTGTCTGTACATCACTTTTTTGCAAACTTAAGGCACCTTGTAAGTAAACGTATTAAGCGTAACTCAGATATCCCAAGACAAAGAGAAAGCTGTAACACCTGCAGGATTGTGGCCAGCACTGTTGAAGTCAGCCCTGTGGTTTCAGGCTCCGGAAATCAGAGGAGAAATGGAAGGGGATGGTTGTTGAGGCTGGAAGCAGGTGGCAGGAGGGGGAGGGGGTGACCGCATCCCCTGTAATTTATCTATTGCCTCTTTGACAACGTACTACTTGCACTGAAGAGACTTGATAAATGGGGAGGTGGAAATCCATAATGCAAGAGCACTCTTTCCACTGCCGGCTTCTGACCTTCACTTAAAAAAAGAGAGAGGGAGCCAAGGAATGACACCCGTCTCCATTTTCATCATTTTTCAAATAATATCAGATTATCCTTTACCTCTCCCCGTCTCCCCAATCTGTCCGCTATAACTCCGTCTCTGTCTCTCCAGGTCACGCCGTGGAGTAGAGTAGAACAATTACTGTTCTTTATTTCAAACAAACGTCTCTTCATAATTTTTCTTCCATTCGAGTCTAGTACACTTTACAGAAAACTAAGCACCACACTGCCCTCTTGTGGCTGTACTGAGCATTCGCTTGAAACAGTGTATCGACATTCATATCATGATAATGAGATACACCGATCAGCCATAACATTATGACCACCTGCCTAATATTGTGTAGGCTGCCCTTTTGCCACCAAAACAATCCTGATCGAGGCATGGACTCCACTAGACCTCTGAAGGTGTGCTGTGGTATCTGGCACCAAGACATTAGCAGCAGATCCTTTAAGTCCTGTAAGTTGCAAGGTGGGGCCTCCATGGATCGGACTTGTTTGTCCAGCACATCACACAGATGCTCGATTGGATTGAGATCTGGGGAATTTGGAGGCCAAGTCAACACCTTGAACTCATGATTCATCAGACCAGGCCACCTCCCTCCATTGCTCTGTGGTCCAGTTCTGATGCTCACGTGCCCATTGTAGGCGCTTTCGGCAGTGGACAGTAGTCAGCATGGGCACCCTGACTGGTCTGCGGCTACGCAGCCCCATACGCAACGAACTGCGATGCACTGTGTGTTCTGACACCTTTCTATCAGAACCAGCATTTACTTTTTCAGCAATTTGAGCTACAATAGCTCGTCTGTCGGAGCACATGGGCCAGCCTTCGCTCCCCACGTGCATCAATTAGCCTTGGCCGCCCATGACCCTGTCACCGGTTCACCGCTTTTCCTTCCTTGGACCACTTTTGATAGGTACTGACCACTGCAGACCGGGAATACCCCACAAGAGCTGCAGTTTTGGAGATGCTCAGACCCAGTCGTCTAGCCATCACAATTTGGCCCTTGTCAAAGGCGCTGAGATCCTTACGCTTGCCCATTTTTCCTGCTTCTAACACTATAGCTTTGAGGACAAAATATTCACTTGCTGCCTAATATATCCCACCCACTGACAGGTGCCATGATAACAAGATTATCAGTGTTATTCACTTCACCTGTCAGTGGTCATAATGTTATGGCTGATTGGTGTATATGCGATGTTAGAGCTTTCTGTACTAAATGGGCTGTGTACAGATACAGGGCTCTCAAATTTATAAGACACCCATATTCTCCAACATTTTGTAAGTATTTTAAAAGTCAAATGATGCAAATTAAAAGTACATTAAGGTTTTTATTAATTAATTAATTGAAAGTGTAGTTTGATCAGAAAACAGTAGGACAGTAGGTGCCCAGGACCAGATTTGGGAACCACTGCAATAGGGACTGTGTTCAGAGTCAGGGGTCTATACTATATCCTGTGTAAGAGATGTCTATGGCAATAGTTCCCAGCTCTGACCCTGGGGGACATCCACCTCCACCTGTTTCAAAAACTGAGGTGAGGTGTTTCAAAAACTGAAAGCAACTGACAAGCAGCAAGGCTGGAATCAGACAGTCATCAGTTCAATCCAGTTCAGGGTTCCACTAGGAGTGCAGCTGGAATGAAATCCGAGAGAGAGTTGCTCCAGCACCAGGCCAAGCACTGGTCAATAGGGAGTCTAAGTAATACCCAGTTAAACTAAAATGTAGCTAGGCGGGAATAGTAGTGTAGAATCTTGACTGACCATGGGACTTGATTGTGTAAAAGAGGTCCATCTCTTTAGAGCAGGGGTTGGTAGTTCCACTCCTTGGGGGGTTAATATGAGTTAATTAAGTGGTAAATGGTTAATAGGGTTAATGTAATGCCTGCAGGTTTTCCAGGCAACACATGCAGACTGGGAAGTTAACAAAAAAAAAGGGTGGGGGCATAACAGAGGGAAAACTGTTCATGGCTTTAGTTTGGGTCACAGACACTACAGTCAAAACCAAACCATGCTTTGCGCACTGTATTACCTGTAAATACAGACTGAGCTGTACAGAAACTCTGATGCTGAGTTAATTAATATTATTATTATTATTAATTTATTAGCAGAAGCCCTCAACAAACTTACAGTTTACACAATAAATATTTTAAAGCATTACAAAAGTGCAGCAATACAATCATTACAAAATCAATACAAATCTGTATATATGAATGCTTTAACAGTTGCAAGGGGATTATTCATTAGTTAGAATTATAGACAGACAATTGACAGAAAACCAATCAATCATTCAGGTTTGTTTCCATGTTCTCCCAAAAAACTGAAAGATAGCACTGCATAATCAGCAAGATAAACTTCTCCCACATGAATACAGGAATCCTGGTACAGATGTCTGCAGGTCAGCAATCCAACATAGGATGATTTCTGGCCTCGAAGGCACGGGTGCTCCCAGACAGATTGGTGAAAGAAAACCAATTTAATCTCTTTAGACATTGGCCTGATCTGAGAATTCAAGCCCTTGACCGGTACTGTCAAACTCAGAGGACAACTGCAGAGTCAAAAAGGACTGGAGGACACCACTGGGAGTGAAGTGCAAGACAGACAAACAGGAGGCTGTGCTTTTATACCAAGAGTGGCGGAGGTTGGGAACAAGCTGCCCCCAGCCAAGGCTCTTGAAGCAGATTCCCTGGGTTACTTCAGTCAGAAGTGGCTGAACAAGATCCTCAGAGTGATAAGCTGACAAGAGAACAAAACCAGGAGAGACAAGGCCGGAATGGAGTTCCTTTCTACTGGGGCCTTTCATATGCTCTTCACAGCAACACATCCCAGCCCTGGGATCCTAGGAACCATGTGTCTAATGGTCGTCATTCCAGCTGTGCTATTGATGTAACCCTGAACTGAAATGCTGTAGCAAGTTGTTCTGTAAATGACTTTATGCCAGACTACATTATATAGCTACATTATACACTCACCTAAAGGATTATTAGGAACACCTGTTCAATTTCTCATTAATGCAATTTCTAACCAACCAATCACATGGCAGTTGCTTCAATGCATTTAGTTGTTGGTGCCAAACGGGCCGGTCTGAGTATTTCACAATCTGCTCAGTTACTGGGATTTTCACTCACAACCATTTCTAGGGTTTACAAAGAATGGTGTGAAAAGGGAAAAACATCCAGTATGCGGCAGTCCTGTGGGCGAAAATGCCTTGTTGATGCTAGAGGTCAGAGGAGAATGGGCCGACTGATTCAAGCTGATAGAAGAGCAACTGTGACTGAAATAACCACTCGTTACAACCGAGGTATGCAGCAAAGCATTTGTGAAGCCACAACATGTACAACCTTGAGGCGGATGGGCTACAACAGCAGAAGACCCCACCGGGTACCACTCATCTCCACTACAAATAGGAAAAAGAGGCTACAATTTGCACAAGCTCACCAAGATTGGACAGTTGAAGACTGGAAAAATGTTGCCTGGTCTGATGAGTCTCGATTTCTGTTGAGACATTCAGATGGTAGAGTCAGAATTTGGCGTAAACAGAATGAGAACATGGATCCATCATGCCTTGTTACCACTGTGCAGGCTGGTGGTGGTGGTGTAATGGTGTGGGGGATGTTTTCTTGGCACACTTTAGGCCCCTTAGTGCCAATTGGGCATCGTTTAAATGCCACGGCCTACCTGAGCATTGTTTCTGACCATGTCCATCCCTTTATGACCACCATGTACCCATCCTCTGATGGCTACTTCCAGCAGGATAATGCACCATGTCACAAAGGTCGAATCATTTCAAATTGGTTTCTTGAACATGACAATGAGTTCACTGTACTAAACTGGCCCCCACAGTCACCAGATCTCAACCCAATAGAGCATCTTTGGGATGTGGTGGAACGGGAGCTTCGTGCCCTGGATGTGCAACCCACAAATCTCCATCAACTGCAAGATGCTATCCTATCAATATGGGCCAACATTTCTAAAGAATGCTTTCAGCACCTTGTTGAATCAATGCCACGTAGAATTAAGGCAGTTCTGAAGGCGAAAGGGGGTCAAACACAGTATTAGTATGGTGTTCCTAACAATCCTTTAGGTGAGTGTAGGTCAAATGTTCTTGTGAGTGGTGTATATTCCGAGACAACTGGAATTCACTACTACTACTTCTGCTACCACTATTTATTTTAGTCTGAAATGCCCCTCAATGGAACCCCTCTGAAATGGCCCACAGTGAGGGGAGAGACAGATTGCAAAGTGGGAAAGTGTTTGCAAAATAAGAGTGAGCATCATTCATTATAATATTTTCTTCTTCTTTATGTGTGAGTGCGTGTGTGTGTGTGTCTAAATCTAAGAAAAAAAAAAGATAGAAGAAATAGCCCACCTTGACCTCCGTTTCCATGAATATTCACAGGGGCCTGGCTGTCACTTTCCCCTTGTCGGAATGCTAATTAGTTACAGGGGAGCTCTGGACACCTGCACAGGGCCAGGCGGGCGGGTTTTGACATTGTCAATGTTGCATTTTTAGAATTAAGAGAACGGAGTCCATCCCGGTGCAACACATTTATTGTCTCTGTAATACACAGTAAAAGGGGTATTCTTTTACTTATTCAGACTGCAGTTCTATCTTGCGTCTTCTTTGGACTTGTTTACTATTGCGTTACTGACGCATTTCAGTGAAAGAAGACATAACGATTGCCACCTGCTGGTCGGAAGCTACAACAACGCAATCTATAGTATTATCCAAATTTAAAGGGCTGTACGATGGGGGTGCAATGTTTTTTGTTAAGTTCAGCACATACAGTTCCATACTCTCCCCCTCAAAATGTAATGTCACCTGACATTTACCCTTCCAGAAGACATTTTGTCTGCTCGGTTGTTTTTTTTTTTTTTTTAATAACTGGCTAGTTAGGAGTAGTTTTTCTTAATAAAAAAAACAAAATCTATATATTCACAAGACTATTACCTTAGCTTGGTAGTGACACTCCTTACAGTCTACCAAGGGCTATGGAAAAGCTCATGTTCTTCCCGACTATGACAATCCATATACTGATGTGACACGGCAGAGAAGTTTCTCACCATGCAGCTACCTGTGTCTGCCGGACTCATCACCATTCCACAGTAGATCATACAAACCTGAACAACAGTATCACGCATATCGCCAGTCTCACCCAAGAAGCGATACTCCTCCACATTCTCAGCGCCGTGGCAACAGTCCCAGGTGCCTATTTCGTGAGGGTGTACGTTTTCAGTCTGATGACAGTGCCTACCAAGGAAACGATTATTAGCTGGTACCGCAGGCCAGGTGCCAGCTATAGTAGAAACAGTGGCCTCTCCCAATCAAATTCCACCTACTCCCATGGGTGAGAGAATTAATTGCACGACAGTATATATACAGTGAGGGAAAAAAGTATTTGATCCCCTGCTGATTTTGTACGTTTGCCCACTGACAAAGAAATGATCAGTCTATAATTTTAATGGTAGGTGTATTTTAAGAGTGAGAGACAGAATAACTACAAAAAAATCCAGAAAAACACATTATTATAAATTGATTTGCATGTTAATGAGGGAAATAAGTATTTGACCCCTTCAACTTAGTACTTGGTGGCAAAACCCTTGTTGGCAATTACAGAGGTCAGACGTTTCTTTTAGTTGGCCACCAGGTTTGCACACATCTCAGGAGGGATTTTGTCCCACTCCTCTTTGCAGATCCTCTCCAAGTCATTAAGGTTTCGAGGCTGACGTTTGGCAACTCGAACCTTCAGCTCCCTCCACAGATTTGCTATGGGATTAAGGTCTGGAGACTGGCTAGGCCACTCCAGGACCTTGATGTGCTTCTTCTTGAGCCACTCCTTTGTTGCCTTGGCTGTGTGTTTTGGGTCATTGTCATGCTGGAATACTCATCCACGACCCATTGTCAATGCCCTGGCTGAGGGAAGGAGGTTCTCACCCAAGATTTGACGGTACATGGCCCCGTCCATCATCCCTTTGATGCAGTGCAGTTGTCCTGTCCCCTTAGCAGAAAAACACCCCCAAAGCATAATGTTTCCACCTCCATGTTTGACGGTGGGGATGGTGTTCTTGGGGTCATTCCTCCTCCTCCAAACACGGTGAGTTGAGTTGATGCCAAAGAGCTTGATTTTGGTCTCATCTGCCAACAACACTTTCACCCAGTTCTCTTCTGAATCATTCAGATGTTGGCAAACTTCAGACGGGCCTGTACATGTGCTTTCTTGAGTAGGGGGACCTTGCGGGCGCAGCAGGATTTCAGTCCTTCACGGCATAGTGTGTTACCAATTGTTTTCTTGGTGACTATGGTCCCAGCTGCATTGAGATCATTAACAAGATCTTCCCGTGTAGTTCTGGGCTGATTCCTCACCGTTCTCGTGATCATTGAAACTCCATGAGGTGAGATCTTGCATGGAGCCCCAGACCGAGGGAGACTGACAGTTATTTTGTGTTTCTTCCATTTGCGAATAATCACACCAACTGTTGTCACCTTCTCACCAAGCTGCTTGGCGATGGTCTTGTAGCCCATTCCAGCCTTGTGTAGGTCTACAATCTTGTCCCTGACATCCTTGGACAGCTCTTTGGTCTTGGCCATGGTGGAGAGTTTGGAATCTGATTGATTGATTGCTTCTGTGGACAGGTGTCTTTTATACAGGTAACGAGCTGAGATTAGGAGCACTCCCTTTAAGAGAGTGCTCCTAATCTCAGCTCGTTACCTGTATAAAAGACACCTGGGAGCCAGAAATCTTGCTGATTGATAGGGGATCAAATACTTATTTCCCTCATTAACATGCAAATCAATTTATAACTTTTTTGAAATGCGTTTTTCTGGATTTTTTTGTTGTTATTCTGTCTCTCACTCTTAAAATACACCTACCATTAAAATTATAGACTGACCATTTCTTTGTCAGTGGGCAAACGTACAAAATCAGCAGGGGATCAAATTATTTTTTCCCTCACTGTACCTGCCATACTTGAAGACACTTCAGTATATGCATTCCTTGACACTGGCTCTGACATTTCACTCATAACAGAGAAACTATGCATGTCTATTCCCTCCTTAAAGAGCAGACCCTTGATTCAAAGCTATGTTTTAGCAAAGTCTGTAACTGGTGAACAGCTAGACACACTGGGCACCCTGCCAATTTCAATCACCATAGGAGACAATAGAGTGACGTATGATGTGCAAGTTGTCAGAAATGCTCACCAAAGTCTTCTCCTTGGATGGGATTTTCTGAAACACCATCAAGCCATTATTGATGCTAGCTCTTCCTGCTTTACATTTTTTAACAGCAGTTTTCCACTTTTGCACTCACTTGATCTTCCACCTCAGAACTGCAGTACTGTGTCATTCTACCACCACCATTCCTGCCCTGACTGAAATTAATCTGACTGTGCGTCTGCATACATCAGACACCTATGCACCAATTCCTGATGGATACACTGGCCTGCTTGAACCCCATACAAACTTAATTGAAGGTCTTATTATTGCTCGCATGCTAACAAATGTGACGCATGGTCTGACAACGGTCAGAGTTTTAACCCCAGCTCTGAGACTGTGACACTTCACAGTGGAATTCGCCTTGGACAACTTCATCCTGTGACAGATCGGAGTTCACAATAATGGAAGCAGGTGTCAACAACATTGTCAACATGCAGCCATGGAAGCCACCTGTGAATCTGAGTGGCAGTAACACGTCCAATGAGCAACTGAACGTTCTCCAGAACCTTCTTCTAAAATATAATGAGGTGTTCAGCAGGGATTCCACGGATTATGGTGGGACTGGCTCCATTAAACACTGTATCCGAACTGGTGATACACCTCCTATTCGACAGCCTGCATTCAGAACATCCCCGCTTCTTCGAACAGAGATAGAAAAGCAAGTCAATGACCTTCTCCAACATGATGTCATTGAAGAAAGCCACAGCCCCTGGTCTTCACCAATTGTCATTGTGAGAAACAAATATGGCAGTTATCGGTTTTGTGTCGATTACCGCAGACTCAACGCTGCCACTGTCAGAGACTCGCACCCTTTACCCAGGGTGGTCTTGATACATTAGGGGGAGCTCATTGGTTCAGCACCTTGGACCTGTCCAGTGGCTATTGGCAGGTCGAAATGGCACAAGAAGACAGGAAGAAAACTGCCTTTACCACCGGCAGTGGGTTGTACCAGTTAAAGGTTATGCCCATGAGCCTAACCAACCCCCCACCCACATTCCAACGCTTGATGGAACTAGTTCTTCTTGGCTGCCACTGGAAAACTTGCTTAATCTACCTGGACGATGTTATAATTTTTAGCACCTCTTTCCAGGGCCACATGCAACACCTTGAAGAAGTCTTTCAGCGTTTTCGGACTGCAGGCATGAAGCTAAGCCCTAAAAATGCCATTTAGCCCATGACCATGTCACCTTTCTGGGTCATGTCGTGTCCAGAAAAGGTTTACAGCCAGACCCAAGGAATGTGGAGCGAGTTACACACTGGCCAACGGCCACAATGCCAACTGAAGTGAGAGCTTTTATAGGCCTTTGCTCATACTATTGAAGATTCATACACAATTTCTCAAGCATTGCAGCACCACTCCACCGTCTAACACAGAAGGGTGTGACCTTTCAGTGGTCATCTGAAGCAGCTGAGGCATTCACCTCCCTCAAAGCAGAATTGTCCAGACCACCTATTGTTGCCTTCCCAGATTTCACCTGTCCATTTATTCTTTACTGCGATGCATCCAACCAAGCTGTTGGTGCTGTGCTGGCTCAAATTCCATCTCATGAGGAGAAGGTAATCTGTTATGCAAGCCATGCTTTGACACCTTCTGAAAAACGCTGGTCTACTTATGACAAGGAACTCTTTGCCATTGTATGGGCAGTAAGGCATTTCAGGCACTACTTGGGTGGATCTTCATTTAAGATCATTACGGACCACAAACCCCTTGTTGGTCTCCGCAAGATCCCAATAGACAATGATCCAACTGGTCGCTGAGCACGCTGGGCTCTAGAGTTGGATATTTATAACTGGACCATGGAACACAGAACAGGCACCTGTCATGCCAATACAGATTCCTTGTCCAGACATCCACTCCCAGATCTTGTGTGTGCTGAACCTGATACTGCAAGAAACAATCCTACATACCGTACCAGTGCTTCTAGTAACACTTGTGATATTGGCATTCAGTGCTCTAGTCACAGGCCCAGTCACCAACAGCATCATCCTTCGCAGTGAGTGCGAATGGCCAGTTTACACAGGAACAAGCCACACACCCACCACAAAACACCTCAGTTTCTTCTCTTGTGACTGATTTTACACAGTTGATGCATGACCTTCCATGCTTGCACCCATCAGTGGGTCACATGGGGACTGAAAAGACTTTGCAGCGTGCTCACGCTATTTGTTTTTGGCCAATCATGCTGCCTTGCGTGTCATTCTAGACGCTCATCTGTACCTCATAAACATGCTCCATTGCAAACAATTGTTGTCACCCATCCATTTGAAAAGGTAGCTGCAGATATTACAGAGCTTCCATCTACTGTGAAAGGCCACCGCTATGTATTGGTTATAATGGACTATTTTACAAAATATGTCAACCTCTATGCACTCACTGATCAACGTGCCACTACCATTGCAAAGTGCCTATTTGAGGAATACATCTGGCAGCATGGTGTTCCAGAAGCCATCCACACAGACCAGGGTTGACAGTTTGAGTCTGACCTTGTCCGTGAACTCTGCAGTCTGCTTGGCATAAAGAAAAGCAGGACGACCCCATAACATGCTCAATCGGATGTCATGGTCGAACGTTTCAACAGGACCCTGAAAGACCAGCTGTCAAAGTACATCTTTCAGCATGGAGGTGAATGGGACATGTATCTGAGTCAGGTAGAATTGGCCTATAACTCAGCTGCCCATGCTAGCACTGGTCACACTCCATATTACCTAGCACACGGCCGGGAACCACGACTGCCTGTGAATGTTCTTTTCAGTGGTGAGACAGACCAGAGTAACTGTACTCCTGGCACTCCTGGGGCATATGCTCACTCCCTGAAACAGCGCTTACAAGCTACCTTTGTGGAAGCAACTCACCGTAACACTGTGGCACTGTGGCACAGCGTCAGAAGTCCCATTATGATTCCAGGCTGGCCTTTCACCCATATGAGGAAGGAGACTTTGTGTTACTTGATGATCCAGCTCACCAGCGCTGTAAGCTTGCACCTAGATGGACTGGACCTTACAAGGTTATTCAGTGTTTTGTCAATGAGGATGGCCTTTGCCTTCTTTACAAAATAATGGATCCCAGTAAACCACAGTCATAGCCCAACGTTATTCATCACAACTGGCTAAAGCCTTTCTATGGCCTGTGGAATCCAACACCACATTCCACAGCTGGTTCCAGGACTTCCTCTACGACAACTGAAGACCCTGGAGCAGTGTTTCAGGCACCACCGCTGACTGCCCTATCTGGTGCCTTGCCGATGACACCTCAATGGAAGACCCAAGGAGGACTTTGCCCTCCCCCTTCTTTTCCCTCTTATTTTTCAGGTTCCAGAAGTGCTGGTACCAGGCAGCCACAAGCAACTTCCTCTAATCCTGTGCCAGTTGCTCCAGCCCAGCCTGCCTCTTCAGCTTCGACTTTCAGGGTTGAGGGCCCCTCAAACACTGTTGGGCCTTCCAGAGACACTCTTTCCAACACTGAGACTAAGACTCGGTCTGGTCGGGCTATTCGGCCACCAGCCAATTTAAAAGACTATTTGTGTTAGCTTCATATTGTACTTCCTTCCAATCAGTTTTCAGTATGTAGTTACATAGACCCTGTTCACACCTGAGCCCTGGGCCGGCCTAACTCATATGTGAACGGGGTCATAGATTTAGGCAGGCCCTGGGCCGGGTCAAAACTAGTCCCGCTTTTTGACCCCGCCTAAATCTTTTGTGGCGGCCTAATGCTGGCCTAAAAGTGAATGTGAACGCTCCGGGCCTGGGCTGGGTGAAAAGCATCAGCGTATGACGCAACTCAAGCCCCGCCCCCAGAGCCTGCAAGTCTGAGTCAGACTGATGCGGAATAAACGCAGAATAAACACAGAATGAACACGGGCACCGAAATAGCTACACTTCTGCAGGACACACAGTATTGTCTCAGTATTGTTTAAATGTCATATCGATCTATAGCCTTAAATGTACTAAAAAAGTCTAGGCTAATAATGAGTTATAATGATGTAAACAGTTCAAACTACTAGGTCGATTAAAATAAAAGTGTGTAGCTGGTAAGCAGTGCTTAATTTGTAAATCCGAAGGTGACGGAACGCAAAGTGTATATGATAGCAGAGGTTTGACAAGGAAGGCGCCGGTCCCGGAGCAGTGCAGGATGTGAGAGCGGGGTAGGGGGTGACGGTAAAAAAAACGTGAGAGCGGGGGGGGGGGATTTGCGACAGGATCAGCGTAAATACGTATCCGGTTGTTCCGGCACAAATTAAGCCCTGCTGGTAAGCTTGCTATTGTTTTTTCTTCTACTAAGTATGATTGAAATCTGAAATTTAACAGCATGCATTTTACACGTGGAAATTGCATTGTGGAATTTTCAACGGGAACATAACTTTATTAATTATCCGCATTTTGCATTAAAACGATATAAATTTAACCGAAGTATGTTACCATTCAAATCAGTGCATTTTAATACGAGACCAGTTATTTACTATGCAATCTGAAATGCGATTTATATTGAGCTGAGCAGTACAATCACAAATGCCAGCGTTAGAGGTAAAAGCTGGGACGATGCAGAAATGAAAGCGCTGTTTACAATGTGGATGAAGATAAAGTTAAAAAAACAAACCTCAGGAAGTGCACATGCTGCTGTCTGAGGGTAAAACTATAGACGCATCACAGAGGCTGCTTTTGATGCATACGATTGCAAACTAATGCATACGATTTCTTGTGATTTAATGAGGATGTCCTAAAAAGGTGCTTCAGTTTCGGGTGAATTGTATAACAGCACTTTTAGACTTGCAGAACCGAAGATAGACATTTGAAAAGGGAAATACATTAATTAGATTCCCCATTGAACCAGCACATTTTTAATTATTTTAGAAAGCTTTGGCTGCAAAGGGTAAGATTACTTTAAAATAAAATATACAACCGAACAATAGCCAATCAATATTAATAAGTTGTGATTATAAATACATTGCATACAACTGTAAGCAGACGTAATGTCCTGCATCACTGGTTTGTTTGAGCAGATTTGTTTACTTCCCGGCATGCATTTTGTTTAGGCCACCTTTTCGCCCGTATAACTGAACGCACTTAGGGCTCCTAAAACCGCAAGTGTGAACAGGGTGTCTGAAAACAGCCGGACTAAATTTGAGGCGGCCCAGGGCCGGCCTAATAAGTGTGACCGGGTCTATGACGAGCCTATCCCGGATCAGATCTTCTTTCAATGACCCGTAGTCATGCGAGTCTGCCATTTTGCGAAGTTTTGCGATATACTGTTCTGCGGATTCAGATTGTTTTTGTTCACAGATATTGAAGAGGAATTTCTCGTATATGACGTTGCGAGTTGGTTTGAAGTGGTTTGGTAGCGCATCAAGTATTTTTGATGGATTTAGTCTGTCTGCCTGGGTCATGTGTAAATGCCTTTGTATTATGTGGCCATCTTTCCCCATAACGCTTAATAGTGTTGCGACTCGTATTTTGTTATCTTTTTCATCTAGTCCCATTGCTATTTCATAATTCTCCCATTGAGCTCTGAAAAAAGTTCAGTTATTATAAGTATCCCCTTTGATGTCCATTGCTTCATGTACCGGGATTTGACTGAGTGCCATGTCGCTTTTTTTGTTTAGGTTGTATCCCGTTATCGGCATTGGGTATTGTACGTACCGTTAGGTTCAGACTTCTGACACCATGTTTCGTGATGTGTACGCGGCAATAAAACAGCTTCAAGGAAGGTACAAATTCCTTTATTAGCAAGAGCGCATAACATTGCGGTATTGTCTCAGGACGCCATTATAAACTCTCTGGCTTGCCGGAACTAGCCAGCTCAATGCTTACTCGGTTCCAGAGTACATAGTGCGCCTTCTAGCGTCTTGGATGAATATCGTAACAATGTTCATTCAATTAAGTTTAATTAATCATTCAATTAATGTATTAGTCACTTAACAAGGAACTGCCAGTGTGACATAAATGCTGTGATGGTGACAACCGTTTAGCGGTTGCAAAACAGAGACAGGTTGACAGAGATACATCTAGATATGGCACAGATAGAAAGTTCGGTTTATACATTAATTGCCTTCAGTCGAAACATTTTGCCCAGTGGCGTCCTTAGACCTGGGCTTCCGGGGCTTAAGCCTAGGGTCTTTTTTGTACTAGCCTCAGGTCTTTTGATCCAATTCCAAAAATATATTTGTACTCCGATTATTGACCCTAACGGCATTGATGCGCGATACAGACGTCTACTTGCGTGTCTTGCAATTATACGAAAACACCGTCAGCATCCACACCGCTCTTACCGGAGCAATAAAAAAAAAAAAATGAAATCCGGTGATATTCATATAACATTCGGGGCTGTAGCCCCCCTAAAAACTGAAGTCTAGGGACGCCCCTGATATTGCCCAGTGGCTAGTTGATAGCTTAATTTTTAGTAGAGGACAGTTCGCAGTAGTGAGAGCTACAGTTTATACATTGTCCTCACGCACAAATCATAACCCTGAGTAAAGGACAAGAACAGACGCACATACATCACTCTAATCATGCAAAATAGATCTGCACTGTATGATAACTTCGTGCGTTTGAATTGCCCGCAGTTGTCTAATCATTCATTCAAAAATTAAATTGCCTGCATTTTTTACGAACTTCTATTTCAAATCCCGCTTCATACACATTATTATTATTAGGCCTATTACTACACAGAAACAGGGTAGAGCCTACTTTGCCACAGCCTTTTTTATAATGTTTTTGTTTATTTTGATAAATCAGTTTCCTCCTTGCTGTGATTTGTTGCACGTAGACTTTATTTTGGTTCTTGTTCCTCTTCGAAAAAGTTTTAGCAAGAACGGTTTTATTTATATTCAGTCCACTTTGGATGTAGAGCACCACAGTCACATTTTCATAACTGCATAAGTCATTGCAACACGTGTAGGTAAGACTGTGCTTTAATTGCACTTGTTATCATGAGTGCTACACGGTCACTATGCCTAATTGTAATTAGGCAAAACAACAGTGATAATAAACATGTCAATTCAACCTGCAATGCGGCTGTATATATTTCGATTGTTAAATATAATTGATTTTGTAGAGTTGTCAGAGCTCTCTGTACTAAGTGTGTTGTATAGGCCTAGTGATCTCTTTACTACAGGGGCTGTGTACAGATTGTGCTTTCTACACACTGAGATATTTCAGCTGATTCATGTTATGGACCATACATTTAGAAGCCTATTCAAACGTTAATAACTGAGTGTAGTTAGGCTTAAACCTATAGCGGACAATAATATCTCACATACTACATGCAATTATTATATCACGTATAATGTATTAAAGCTCTATTTTAGTGGAGATATATTTCAGTTGAGTAAACCTAGTACTCAACATCATATTTAAATTTGATTATTGTTCCAGTTCCATTTCTAGTTCCAGTTGTATCAGAACCAGCATTAACTTTTTCAGCAATTTGAGCTACAGTAGCTAGTCTGTTGGATCGGACCACACGGGCCAGCCTTCGCTCCCCACGCACCCATGACCCTGTCGCCGGTTCACTGCTTTTCCTTCCTTGGACCACTTTTGATAGGTACTGACCACTGCAGACTGGGAACACCCCACAAGAGCTGCAGTTTTGGAGATGCTCTGACCCAGTCGTCTATAGCCATCACAATTTGGCCCTTGTCGAAGTCACTGAGATCTTACGCTGGACCATTTTTCCTGCTTCTAACACATCAACTTTGAGGACAAAATGTTCACTTGCTGCCTAATATATCCCACCCACTGACAGGTGCCATGATAACGAAATTATCAGTTATTCACTTCACCTGTCAGTGGTCATAATGTTATGGCTGATCAGTATATATATATATATATATATATATATATATACACTCACCTAAAGGATTATTAGGAACACCTGTTCAATTTCTCATTAATGCAATTATCTAACCAACCAATCACATGGCAGTTGCTTCAATGCATTTAGGGGTGTGGTCCTGTCAAGACAACCTCCTGAACTCCAAAATGAATGTCCGAATGGGAAAGAAAGGTGATCTAAGCAATTTTGAGCGTGGCATGGTTGTTGATGCCAGACGGGCCGGTCTGAATATTTCACAATCTGCTCAGTTACTGGGATTTTCACGCACAACCATTTCTAGGGTTTACAAAGAATGGTGTGAAAAGGGAAAAACATCCAGTATGCGGCAGTCCTGTGGGCGAAAATGCCTTGTTGATGCTAGAGGTCAGAGGAGAATGGGCCGACTGATTCAAGCTGATAGAAGAGCAACTTTGACTGAAATAACCACTCGTTACAACCGAGGTATGCAGCAAAGCATTTGTGAAGCCACAACACGTACAACCTTGAGGCGGATGGGCTACAACAGCAGAAGACCCCACCGGGTACCACTCATCTCCACTACAAATAGGAAAAAGAGGCTACAATTTGCACAAGCTCACCAAAATTGGACAGTTGAAGACTGGAAAAATGTTGCCTGGTCTGATGAGTCTCGATTTCTGTTGAGACATTCAGATGGTAGAGTCAGAATTTGGCGTAAACAGAATGAGAACATGGATCCATCATGCCTTGTTACCACTGTGCAGGCTGGTGGTGGTGGTGTAATGGTGTGGGGGATGTTTTCTTGGCACACTTTAGGCCCCTTAGTGCCAATTGGGCATCGTTTAAATGCCACGGCCTACCTGAGCATTGTTTCTGACCATGTCCATCCCTTTATGACCACCATGTACCCATCATCTGATGGCTACTTCCAGCAGGATAATGCACCATGTCACAAAGGTCAAATCATTTCAAATTGGTTTCTTGAACATGACAATGAGTTCACTGTACTAAACTGGCCCCCACAGTCACCAGATCTCAACCCAATAGAGCATCTTTGGGATGTGGTGGAACGGGAGCTTCGTGCCCTGGATGTGCATCCCACAAATCTCCATCAACTGCAAGATGCTATCCTATCAATATGGGCCAACATTTCTAAAGAATGCTTTCAGCACCTTGTTGAATCAATGCCACGTAAAATTAAGGCAGTTCTGAAGGCGAAAGGGGGTCAAACACAGTATTAGTATGGTGTTCCTAATAATCCTTTAGGTGAGTGTATATATATATATGAATGGTGGAGAAAACTGATTAATCCCTGATCTCACTTCCACACAGGCACCCATATCCCCCCCACACACACGCACATACACACACACACACACACACACACACACACCTTCCATTTAACCTCCTACCCAGAATATCAGTGGCCAATCAAAATCAACCCCCACTCCCAGGCCACAGGACAATGCCAAGGCAGGGCAATCTGGGCACTGTCAGAGCCCAGGAGGGAATGCCATCCTATCCTTCCTGCCATCTGCTTAGGGTTCAGTGAGCAGTGCGCTTCCGTCCAGGTATTTGAAGTGGTGCAATGCAATTCCGTCACTAACACTACAGCAAAGTAAAGCAAAGAGTAATAATACAACAAATCTCTGCACTGCAGTATTTCCTCTATGGGCTGAAGCACTGCATCCCTCTGTGTCTGCAGGTGATCTCATACTTAATAACTGGAAACTTCATTCCAGTGGATCTCTATTCAAGAATGATCAGTAGTTTTGCAGTTTGTTCACATAAAGGATCCAATCCCAGCTGGGTCACAGAGCAAACCACTGGGTACTCCGGAATAAGAGACTGAAGAGCAGAGAAGATTAGATATGTTAATATAAAAAAGCTGCTTGTTTAATTTCCTTATGTATATGTGTGGATGTGTGTTTATGTAAACAAAGTAGGCAATTTGTGTGTCTGGTTTCATAAAGGAGACAGGAAAACAGCACCATCCATTTAACCACTTAATCCACAGTGGCTCTCTTTTTCAAACCTTGTATGACTTGTATTTAGGATTCTGCTAATCTGGATATTTGGTGGGGGGGTGGGGGGGTGGGGCTTAGTTGAGGGGCATGTAGAGAGTTGAGGAGCCTTTGCTTAAGTGAACTGAACACCATTTGACAGAAGCAGCACGAATACCTGGACTAGCAGAGAAGCTGAATATGGGTACAGACACTATACTTTGGAAGTTGCTGTTTCCATTTTGGGCTAAGGAGTTTTTAAATTATTTAATACAGGAATAAACGTACCCCTGGTATAATGGTTTTGGAGAGCTCTTTGCTGATTTCATCTGTCTGTGTCACCCCCATCCCTATTGAGCCAGAGGTGTCCTGGTGACAATATGTAGATCCCTTTATATGTAGATTATGTGTATTAGACCAGGGAGACAGGAGTCAAAGTGACCCAGTTAAGTGGATAATAATACAAGAATGCACTAAATAAAATGTTCCTGTTGGCCCAAACTGAGATGACAACATTCAGCAGAAAATTGGGAGAGCACAGTAGTTTACACAGACCCATGCAAAAAGCTTCACCATGGGTGTCAGTAGGCCTCATGTAAACACTTACTGGGTGTAGAATTTTAACATAATAGTTTACCAGCACTATCCCTACAGGAACAGTCTGGGAAAAGGCCAATCAATCAATCAGTACATGAATAAATAAATAAATGCGCCCCCAAGAGACTGCACGCAGCGAAGAGCGGTTTGGTGTTTAATCCAGGCTGGATCGATTCACGCTTTTTCCTTTCTGTTTCTTCTCCTTCGTGTTTTAAAGACGAGCTGTCCTTGTCCAGAATACATTAGTCTGGTGGGCAAGTGGGCTGACTGCCAAGTAGGTCTGTAGAGTCCTGGAGGCCAGTTCCTGCTGAGATGGTTTAATGCTTTATGAAATTGTCGTCTTGACGTGACAATTCTTACATTATTGTGCTGTGTGTGTGTATGCTTGGTTTGTTTGTGCATAAGAAAGCTGATGAAGTGATGTGGTTTATCACTCCATTAGATGAATGTTAATATAGATTTGTTTTTTCCCTTTCACACCTTTTTACTTTTATAATTTTTTATGAATTTATCCCCCTGGGTCAATACTTGGTTGGACCACCTCTGGCAAAGTCTCTAAATAAGTCTCTATTAACTTTGCACACCATGCTGGAACAATAGTTGCCAATTCCTCCTTGCAAGTTAATTGTGGAATTGAAATGGAGAGCAATTTTGAAGTTTTGCTACAGATTTTTGATGGTATTAAGGTCAGGACTGGGACACTCAAGGTCATCTATTTTTTTCATTTTAAGCCACTCCAGTGCTGCTCTGGCAGTGTGCTTTTAATCATTGTCCTGTTCCTTCACAGTTTGATTTTTTTGTCAGAAGGGTGCAGGTTCCTACCCAGGATTTCTCTGTATTGTGTGCCATTCATCCTTCCATAAATCCTGACCATATTGCTAGCCCCTGCTGCTTAAAAGTATACATATAACATGTTGCTACTACTGCCATACATTATGGTGGGGATGGTGTTACCTGGCTGTACAGTGGGCAGTGTTTGATTTGCATCAGACCACTTAGCATTCAGGCCATAAAGATCAACTTACTCTCAGACCACAAGATATTCTATTACATAACTGCAATATCTTCTAGGTGATGTGTAGCGAACTCATTGCAGGCAAAGATATGTTTATTTTTCAGCCAGGGTTTCTTCCTTGCCACTGTCCCAAGGCCCTTTTTGTGGAAGTTTTTGATACATGAGCATCATCATGCATTGCAGTCACTGACATCTGTAACTCATTCAGAGTCACAGTTGGCTTCACAGTAGCTTCCCTAAAAAGTGCCTTTCTTGTCCGTCAACTATGTTTAGAGGGGCGGCCCGATCTAGCCAATGTGTAGAGAATAAACGTCAACTAATTAACAGTGTATCTGTTTACAGTGTGTTCTCAACATACAGTGCCTTAACTTTTTTCTCATTTTGTATATACTGTATATGTTAAACATTTAAATCTGAAATATCGTAATATCGACTTTGACAAGGGCCAAATTGTGATGGCTAGACAACTGGGTCAGAGCATCTCCAAAACTGCAGCTCTTGTGGGGTGTTCCCAGTCTGCAGTGGTCAGTACCTATCAAAAGTGGTCCAAGGGAGGAAAAGCGGTGAACCGGTGACAGGGTCATGGGCGGCCAAGGCTTATTGATGCACGTGGGGAGCGAAGGCTGGCCCGTGTGGTCCGATCCAACAGACGAGCTACTGTAGCTCAAATTGCTGAAAAAGTTAATGCTGGTTCTGATAGAAAGGTGTCAGAACACACAGTGCATTGCAGTTTGTTGCGTATGGGGCTGCGCAACCGCAGACCAGTCAGGGTGCCCATGCTGACCCCTGTCCACTGCCGAAGCGCCTACAATGGGCACGTGAGCATCAGAACTGGACCATGGAGCAATGGAAGAAGGTGGCCTGGTCTGATGAATCACGAGTTCAAGGTGTTGACTTGGCCTCCAAATTCCCCAGATCTCAATCCAATCGAGCATCTGTGTGATGTGCTGGACAAACAAGTCCGATCCATGGAGGCCCCACCTCGCAACTTACAGGATTTGAACAATCTGCTGCTAACGTCTTGGTGCCAGATACCACAGCACACCTTCAGAGGTCTAGTGGAGTCCATGCCTCAACATGTCAGGGCTGTTTTGGCAGCAAAAGAGGGACCTACACAATATTAGGCAGGTAGTCATAATGTTATGGCTGATCGGTGTGTATATATATATATATATATATATATATATATATATGCATTCATTGTCATCTGCTTCAGCTAGTACAGGGCCATAGTGAGCCAGGACACAACACGGGGCAGCTTGTATTGGTGTATATTCTTCAGAAAAAGAAAACAAATTAGGCTATTCATAATGGATTTGTGGTATCCAGCTTTGAGTTGAGCCTGGAGCCTAGAGTCATCTCCATGAACAGAACCAGAAACATCCTATTTCACAGTTGTAACCCAACTGTATCTCAACAAAAAATAAAACATGGTCTGATAATAAATGTTCAATTTAACGAATAATCAATTCACCAAGACGACCAATAAAGCTGACCTTAATGCAATGACGTTATCAACCGAGGTGCCCACAGGGGAGGGCACTGTGTGTTCCATGTTTGGCGTCAATAATAATATTTATAATAATAAAAATAGCTGCAAGCAGCAATGTAGGGGGCCAAGCATATTTAGATAGATATGGCATGTTTAATAGACTTTAGTGTTTCAACCACAATGAGATTCGAACCCAGGTTTCATATACTACAGCGCTGTGATCAAACCACAATGCCAAACAGCCCAGGCTACATAATATGTCTTCAGATCTGGTACAATATGATAATGCTAGTACATGAATATTGAAACTAATAAAGCCATAAGCAGCCAAACAAAACTGTAGGGATATATCTTGTTTAACATACTTTTCAGTTCTGGCCATGGTGGGGCTCAAACCTAGGTCTTCTGTGGCCTAGTGCAGTGACCTTCCTGTCTGAGCCATATACAACATAAGCAAAGTGTCACAAAACTATCCTATGCCTGTGAGAAGGGAGTGCTTAGATTATAACTTCATCGTTTGTAATATGAGTGTGATATAATATGTGATATAATATGTGTAAAATTGTGGTGGAATAGTGTGTAATATGAATATTTATAATATGAGTGTGATATGTTATTCATATATATTACAAGAATTTTCTTTACTCTGCAATATACTACATTAACTGAAGTCTTCTTACAATGAATACATAGACAATATAAAATTGTTAATTATTTCCATATTTGTAAAGATTACTGTTAGTTAAATTTGTATTGGTAGTACAGCTCCCTCTCTTTTTCAGGTCCACATGAATGTATAACATGTGTCGCTTCATAAATGTACTCTATTATATATCCAAGCCTTAATAGCAAGTTCCCCAGTGGCGCCGGGAAATGCAAGACTTAGAGATGTTCTTGTAGCTTGTAGATGTTAACACCTGCATGTGTCCCACTACCTATGATCAAATCCTGCTGATAGCTTGACTTGATGGTTGAGTTTCAGAGTATGGGGTCTGTACTGGAAGTCCCAACAAGTGGTGGCATTGTCTGTGATTGAAAGAGCATTGATAGATGTGCTATCTAAGTGGGCTAGATACAATTTTGGGTTTGTGAAAGTACAGACAAATGTAGTTTTATAAATCTTTTTTAACAATTTACATTTACAAATCTGAATATAACACAAAGTCATGCACCAAGTTTCACATCTGTCCCATTAGCGGTTTGGAAGGAGAAGAGGCTTGAATATGGTCTTTGTCACTTAATCCAATATTGGCACCACACCATATGCCTCCAAATTTCGTTTGGGACAACCTGTTATAGGTATCTAGCAAAACACCAATTTTGGTGAGTTTCTCTTATGTTGTTTTAATTGTATGGTTGTTTGAAATTGATGGACAAAAAAATATTAATTGATTTGGTCATAGCAGACAGGATATTTGATGAATCAGCTTGGTTTTAACAAATCTGCAAAATTTCACTTCAGTCAACCTAACGGTTTCAGAGAAGAAGATGATTGAATATTATTGACCAATCCAATATGGCTACCAAACCATGTACCAGATCGACATGTCTTGAACAAATCTGAATATAGGTCATAACATAAACATATGCACCAAGTTTCAAAACTGTCCCATTAGCAGTTTTGGAGAAGAAGATGATTGAATATTGTCTAATAATTGTCATTAATCCAATATTGGCACCAAACAATAAGGCATATGACATTTGTTGAGGTAGAAGATTCTGTCCAGTAGTTTTCATTTTATGGCCATTTGAAATATATGGTGGAATAATAATAATAATAATAATAATAATAATAATAATAATAATAATAATAATAATAATAACTAGAAGTTGCATGCAACTTTTAAGGCTTCCATGTTGTATCAGTAGGTTTCAGAATTGAGCAGGCATTTGTAGTTTAAATGTATGTGTTATTAAATGTGTAATTTTTAATTCTAATCCAATTAAGTATAGGTTTCAGGTTTTCAATCTTTTGTCACTTGAAGTGTGTATTTCAATGTCAGTGAAGTATAATATTAATTTATTGATTGCATGCATCAATTTTGTAAGGTACCATTGTATTTTTCATTTAATTCTAGCATTCGTGTGAAGTGTTCATTGTGTCATTGAAGATGCAGAATGCAATTCCCAAGTCTGGCCACATGATGGAGGTAGAGGTCTACATAAGGAATGTCATGATGTGGCTGACATGTGAAGCTTTTATTTTGGACCAGGTTTTGTGTCTTATCAACTTGGCTTCATCAACATTGACAGATCTTTCTACTAATTTAATCACTGACAAATTAAGTTCATTAGGCTATAGTACAATTACTTGAGTTTTTGAATTTTGCTGAAAGGTTTCTCTGGGGTCAATTTCATGCTTTTATAAATATGTGTATTTTGCATACATGCACAGTCATTTGCTTGTGGCTGCCATGTTTCTGCACGCAGTCACTTGCCTCTTGCACATTTGATAGATTGCAGTATCTATGTAATACATGCACAGTTTCAGGGCACTGGGATTTATCGTTCTGGAGTAGTAGCCATTTTCATATTCGCACACGGATTCATGTTAAATCCAACATTACGACTAAACCGTGTATCCCACAAACTTCATTCTCTGGTTTTCTCTTCATGGCAGAGGCATACACACATGTGCAGAGTTTCATGTGCGTACTGCATTCCAGAAATGTGTAACTTGTCTGAAGCGACGCGTACGTTTTTTTTCATTGGCCCACAGCACCCATGTTTTTTACTGGGGAAACTCGCCTTTATCAACCTTGGTAGTACTCTGTAGTACTGTCATGCATACCAATTTGTGGCACAGTGGGTATAAATGTCTTGGAGTAGAAGGCACCAAAGCTTGAATCAGAAAACGCAGCCTGGCGGACAAAGCGTGAGACCGAGCAACTTCTGATGAACAAGCGTAACGGTAGGGCATGGAAGCCTAAAAATCAGAACAGAAACAATAGGCTTCCAGCACTTCGTGCATGGAAGCCTAATAATAATAATAATAATAATAATAATAATAATAATAATAATAATAATAATAATAATCCTAACAGAAACAATAGGCTTCCAGCAATTGGAAGCCTAATAATAAAGCCCTAAAAATTACTATCAGCAAAATGTTCAACTCCACCTCTGAACTCATCAAAATTATTTTATTTGATTAAATTTACCACAAACTGCATCAACTGTATTCGTTTTAATTTACAAAAAGGTTATATTGCAATATTCTTTCTATCAATGTTATAAACCGTCCTATATTTAACTGTGCTTTTCAATAGTCTGACCAGACTCCTTTACCCTGGGCATATTTATTTTTTTATTAAGTTTTGTACATTATATGATTACAGTCCCAAGACAACACCAATTAAGGGAAATACTCAATTCTCGCCCTCTTTTGGACAACTTGGAAACAGTAGTAGACATACAGACATGATTATGTGGAATCACTTTTTGACTTTATTATTCTATTCTGTGAAATACGGTAGGTTACATTGAAGGTTAGGTTAGATTAAAACTTCGTCCTAATCGCAATTATGCAAACTGGGATCCTGTACCGCGTTTTATTTTATTATCAGAAGGCACTCTCTACTATTTAGAAATATTAATATTAAATATATGATATGTCCTTGTCACTTTCCATTTGAATGACGATTTACAACATTAGCCTATACTACAGACCTTCTTATGAAAGCATACACAGAGTATCTTGTGCCTTATGAAAAGGAAGTACAGTTAACTAAGTATAATAAGACTAGCACAAGTGTGATCTGTAGTAAAGTAAAGTGTAATTATTTTTTAAGAAGAGGTCAAATCTCTCTCTCTCTCTCTCTCTCTCTCTCTCTCTCTCTCTCTCTCTCTCTCTCTCTCTCCCCGTTTCTCTCTCCTGTACTTGCGGTTTCTACGACGTCACATCTTGGTGTCGCTGGTGCAGGAAGGCAGTAGCCACAATTTGCAGCTGCATTCCGTCTACTTTGACACTGGTACCAATAGTACAAGAATATTAAGTTTATGCAGCACATGAACAAGAGTTAAACTAGCAGGTTTTCAATTATTATTAATTATTATTATTATGATTATGCTGCTGCTGCTTATTATTATTATTATTATTATTATTATTATTATTATTATTATTATTATTATTATTAATGTAACACAGTCACATTTTACTTCCATTGCTCCCATGTAACCCCTGGTTACAAGTATTAAACATCTTTAAACCCCCCACACCTTTGCTACATTATTATTACTTGACCATAAAGCTGAAGATTTTATCATTAATATTTATGTTAGACAAACATTAAGAGGCAGTCCAATGTTTAAGTGAGAGAGGTCCAAAGTTAACTGCAATACAAATGCGCATAGTGATACTGTAGTTGTAATTTTAAGCTGTAGGCCTAACTGTCAAACTTATTAAGAAGGTTACAAAAGGATAGTGTTTGGTGTGAAGGCAATTGTTCGACTTATATGACTTTTAAGGTATGTTGCAGGCTTCTGTATATCTGTAATATTCAGTAAAGTCGAAAGTGGTTTTCTGTTTGGTTGAATGCAGTACTGCTTCTGTCTTGTACCTGGATGTATAGGTCTATCATGTCAGTATGGACACATACAGATGCACACAGTCACACTAATGCAAGCAAATACGTGGTTCAATTGTGAGGACTTTCCACTGACTCTCATTAAGTATGTATTGGCCATAGAGGTCAGTTGAATTTTTTATTTATTTTTTATTTTTTATTAAGTAGAGTAAGTTGTTAAATAGACTGTCATTATGGTGATATTTTCCCAATAATTTGCCTTGGTTTGATAGTAATACATGTCCACAAAATAATTCAATCAAATAAATACAGTTAGGTCCATAAATATTTAGTTACATCCATATACACTCACCTAAAGGATTATTAGGAACACCATACTAACACTGTGTTTGACCCCCTTTCGCCTTCAGAACTGCCTTAATTCTACGTGGCATTGATTCAACAAGGTGCTGAAAGCATTCTTTAGAAATGTTGGCCCATATTGATAGGATAGCATCTTGCAGTTGATGGAGATTTGTGGGGTGCACATCCAGGGCACGAAGCTCCCGTTCCACCACATCCCAAAGATGCTCTATTGGGTTGAGATCTGGTGACTGTGGGGGCCAGTTTAGTACAGTGAACTCATTGTCATGTTCAAGAAACCAATTTGAAATGATTCGACCTTTGTGACATGGTGCATTATCCTGCTGGAAGTAGCCATCAGAGTACATGGTGGTCATAAAGGGATGGACATGGTCAGAAACAATGCTCAGGTAGGCCGTGGCATTTAAACGATGCCCAATTGGCACTAAGGGGCCTAAAGTGTGCCAAGAAAACAGCCCATCCGCCTCAAGGTTGTACATGTTGTGGCTTCACAAATGCTTTGCTGCATACCTCGGTTGTAACGAGTGGTTATTTCAGTCAAAGTTGCTCTTCTATCAGCTTGAATCAGTCGGCCCATTCTCCTCTGACCTCTAGCATCAACAAGGGATTTTCGCCCACAGGACTGCCGCATACTGGATGTTTTTCCCTTTTCACACCATTCTTTGTAAACCCTAGAAATGGTTGTGCGTGAAAATCCCAGTAACTGAGCAGATTGTGAAATACTCAGACCGGCCCGTCTGGCACCAACAACCATGCCACGCTCAAAATTGCTTAAATCACCTTTCTTTCCCATTCATACATTCAGTTTGGAGTTCAGGAGATTGTCTTGACCAGGACCACACCCCTAAATGCATTGAAGCAACTGCCATGTGATTGGCTGATTAGAAAATTGCATTAATGAGAAATTGAACAGGTGTTCCTAATAATCCTTTAGGTGAGTGTATATTGGTTACATCCAGCATCTGGTGATGTCTAAAGGTTCAAGACTTCAGGCAGTCATTGACTGCAAATGATTTGCAACCAAGTATTGAAACTCACAATTTAATTCATGATTATGTTAGTTTGTCCAAGTACTTTTGAGCCCCTAAAATTGGGGGGACCACATATACACCGTTCACCCAATTTGGATGTAACTACCCATAAATTAAAGATAAAAGTCTACACTTAAATAACATCTTGATTGTTTCCTTTCAGATCCATTGTGGTCACTGTCCAAACAGGGAATGCTGTACCCCCCAAAAAAATCATTTTTATATAAAGTTGAAAATGTGTAACCAATTGTGATACCAATTTTTCATAACATTTGTTGATATGATGACACTTTAAAAATAACACATTTAATAATAAATTGTTAAAAATGCATAATTACCAACTTTTATGAGAATTCTTGGTTTAAAACTGATGTGAAGGGGGTGGAATGCTGAAACTTACGATCATGCGCAATGCTCAGCTCAGTGACACACCAACTAGCTATTTTACTTTCTTACTTTACTTTACTTTATTTATAAGAGAGCCTAACATGCTTGATACATGCTTGATATTGAATACCAAAATGGACATCCAAAAGTTGCTTGCTGCCCCAAAGCGAACAACTGTTCATCTGCCACCAAAAGAGGAAGGAGATGAGGTGGGAAATTTCTCGAGGTTATCAGCATCACTGAATGACAAAGGCGCAGGGGCACATGCTAACAATGCAGCTAGCTCAGCGCCAGCCAGCTCTACTACAGTTGGTTAGACCAAAGCCATCATCCACCCCCCATCCCTAGATGATCCTGTTCTGGAACAGCTGCCCCAGGCCCCAGATGATCTTGGGATAAACAAACCAAACCAAGTTATCTTACAGCAATACCCAAACCATATGTACCAAGGTAAAAAGTGCCCATTTGTAAGTGGATGGTATCATAACCAAGATTGGTTGGAGTACAGCTTCAAGGCAGACACAGCTTACTGCTTTCCTTGTCGCCACTTCGGTAATACTGCGCGGGGAACAGTGGACTCGGCCTTTCATGTTCTGGGGCTAAAATGATTGTAGGCATGCAGTTGAAAAGGGGAAGGGGTTTCACAGACATGCAAACTCCAAAGAGCATATTATATGTCAGGCGTTGTGGTATGAGCGAGAGAAGCATGAGAGGCAAGGCAAGGAAATCTCAACACTTGTTAACGCAGACCAACTTAGAAAAAATAGGTATTGTGTTTCCTCCATTATTGATGTTATAGGATTTCTGTCGGAGAACCAGTTGCCTTTAAGAGGGAAATTGGAGGCGTTTGATGACATGTCAGAGGGAGACAGTGGTCTTTTCCTCTCACTAGTAGACTACACAGTTAAGAAGGACCCACAATTGGCCAAAATATTGAAATCTAGCCCACGAAATGCTACATATACATGTCACAGCATACAGAATGAACTCATTGGTATACTTAGCAGTGTGGTGACAGAAGCTATAGTGAAAGAAATAGGCGATTCATGGTATACAATAAAGGTTAATGGCACCCGGGACCCAACAGGCTGCGAAAACATATCTTTTGTAATTCAGTTTGTATCTGAAGAAAACCAAGTAACAGAGTGCCTTCTTACTATAGCAACTGCCGATGCAGGAAATGCTAAAACACTGACAGACACCATAATAGCAGAGCTAACCAAAACTGTCCTGAACACCTCCAAGATTTTAAGCCAAATTACAAAAGCTCTTACATGAAAAACTAGAGCGAGAAATACTGTATGTTCACTGTTAAACCATCAGCTACATTTAGTCGTTGTACATGCAATGTCATTTGAATAATCAATCATGGATTTTTGCAGTGTTTGTGGTGCTCTCTATAAATTCTGTAAAAATCCCACTATCACTGTTCATTACAAGGGTGTACGATTCAAGCGCTTGCTTGATCACTGCTGGACAGGCCATCTTGCCTCCGTTTCAGTAATTCTTTCCTCTTTAGAGGACATTACTTCACCACTGATGCAGCTAGAAACTGCGCGGGCCCATGGAGCAGAGGTTAGGATGGAGGCAGTCAGGCTGCTGCGAGAGGTGTCGAAGCCAAGCTTCTTATTTATTGCACACCTTATGCACAAAGTGCTTGTTTTACTGGACCCGCCAAACAAGCTTCTACAGGGAGAAGACACTGACCTGCTTACAGGGTTAGGCCTTGTGGCTAATGCAATCGAGATCGTTCACAAACTACGCTGAAAGGAGACGTTTACCAACTTGGAAAACTGCTACTGCTGCCAACGCAACGGTGACACCTGTACCCCCTAAACGAAGATGCACATTAAATAAGAACATGGATCAATATGTGGTTGAGGAAACAATCGGACAGGGGGACAACAACGACAAGATGGAACTAAAGTACTGACTGCTTTTAAACTCCCGTTAACTATTCGTGCCTCCACTGCAATGTGCGAGAACTCGTTCTCTACCCTGAAAACTGTTTTCACAGACCATAGACATGCCATGATTCACATACGCAAGGCCCAGTTGGTGCAGATAGAATTTGAAAGAGATCTCACTCGCAAGTGCACAAATGAGTGGAAAGACATTATTTTGAGGAGGTTCCATTCTGACACTCATCGTCTTCCAATCTACTAATGGTGAGTCAAGCTTTATTTTATTTTGCCTTGGTGCCGTGTTTTAATGTAAGCACCAGCCTTGGTGCCATGTTTTAATTGTAAGTGCCAGACTTATTATATACTTTTAGCTATATATTCATTTCTAGGCCTAAAGGTCATAGAAATGTCGCACTGAAAAAATATTTGATCTGCTCTGGGTGGTGATGGTATGTGCTTGGTTAGAATTTGCTTATGGAAATGCTTATGAATAGGCTACTCTTATTTTGACTCTCATTCACTTTGTAAATGTGTCGCCACTTGTGGAAACCAAATGCACTTTTACATCTTTGTAGGCAGGAAGATGGTAGGCAAGTATGAAAGAAACACAGATAGAGGTAATACACCACCATACAGTGAGGGGAAAAAAGTATTTGATCCCCTGCTGATTTTGTACGTTTGCCCACTGACAAAGAAATGATCAGTGTATAATTTTAATGGTAGGTGCATTTTAACAGTGAGAGACAGAAAAACAACAAATTGATTTGCATGTTAATGAGTGAAATAAGTATTTGACCCCTTCGACTTAGTACTTGGTAGCAAAACCCTTGTTGGCAATCACAGAGGTCAGACGTTTCTTGTAGTTGGCCACCAGGTTTGCACACATCTCAGGAGGGATTTTGTCCCACTCCTCTTTGCAGATCCTCTCCAAGTCATTAAGGTTTTGAGGCTGATGTTTGGCAACTCGAACCTTCAGCTCCCTCCACAGATTTTTTATGGGATTTTTTATGGGATTAAGGTCTGGATACTGGCTAGGCCACTCCAGGACCTTAATGTGCTTCTTCTTGAGACACTCTTTTGTTGCCTTGGCTGTGTGTTTTGGGTCATTGTCATGCTGGAATACCCATCCACGACCCATTTTCAATGCCCTGGCTGAGGGAAGGAGGTTCTCACCCAAGATTTGATGGTACATGGCCCCGTCCATCGTCCCTTTGATGCGGTGCAGTTGTCCTGTCCCCTTAGCAGAAACACCCCCAAAGCATAATGTTTCCACCTACATGTTTGACGGTAGGGATGGTGTTCTTGGGGTCATAGGCAGCATTCCTCCTCCTCCAAACACGGCGAGTTGAGTTGATGCCAAAGAGCTCGATTTTGGTCTCATCTGACCACAACACTTTCACCCAGTTCCCCTCTGAATCATTCAGATGTTCATTGGCAAACTTCAGGCGGGCCTGTACATGTGCTTTCTTGAGCAGGGGGACCTTGCGGGTGCTGCAGGATTTCAGTCCTTCACGGCGTAGTGTGTTACCAATTGTTTTCTTGGTGACTATGGTCCCAGCTGCCTTGAGATCATTAACAAGATCCTCCCGTGTAGTTCTGGGCTGATTCCTCACCGTTCTCATGATCATTGAAACTCCACAAGGTGAGATCTTGCATGGAGCCCCAGACCGAGGGAGACTGACAGTTATTTTGTGTTTCTTCCATTTGCGAATAATCAGCATGTTGTCACCTTCTCACCAAGCTGCTTGGCGATGGTCTTGTAGCCCATTCCAGCCTTGTGTAGGTCTACAATCTTGTCCCTGACATCCTAGGACAGCTCTTTGGTCTTGGCCATGGTGGAGAGTTTGGAATCTGATTGATTGATTGCTTCTGTGGACAAGTGTCTTTTATACAGGTAACGAGCTGAGATTAGTAGCACTCCCTTTAAGAGAGTGCTCCTAATCTCAGCTCGTTACCTGTATAAAAGACACCTGGGAGCCAGAAATCTTGCTGATTCCCTCATTAACATGCAAATCAATTTATAACTTTTTTGAAATGCGTTTTTCTGGATTTGTTTGTTGTTATTCTGTCTCTCACTGTTAAAATACACCTACCATTAAAATTATAGACTGATCATTTCTTTGTCAGTGGGCAAACATACAAAATCAGCAGGGGATCAAATACTTTTTTCCCTCACTGTGTGTAATGCTCAGTGCAGTTAGGTTTCAAAACAAAAGCATAAGAAGCACAGCTAGGGATTTTGAGATAAACTATCGCACTTTAAGTCGATATTACAAGAAGATCAGTGTAGAGGACATAGAGAGAAGAAAGACTGCCTTCCAAAACTTGCCTTACAGGTAGCTGTGGCACACAATCTGAAGGTGCTTGAGTCATGGACAGATTAGGAGCAAGTCAACTCAGATTGGTCTGAGGCTCCCCCAGGCTTCTTAAAACACCTCCCAACACTGTTAATAAGGAAACCAGAAGCAACTAGCTTTCCTTCTGCCAGTATTTTTAACAGAGATAACGTGGGTCCTTTTTTTTACAACTTGGCAAAGGCTATTCAGAGACACAAGTTTGGTCCAGAGGACATCTGGAACATGGATGAAACTGGTGTGACAACTGTTCACAAACAAGATAAGGTGGTGCTTGATGAGGCTTTAAACAAATTGGCTCCCTGACCTCTGCAGAAAGGGGGAAACTTGTTACACTTGATGATGCTGTCTCTGTCACAGGAAATAGTATCCTGCCTTACTTTGTGTTCCCTCAGGTACAGTTCCACCACAATTTTCTTGCCAATGGACCACCGGGGTGCAAAGGAGCAGTGAATGCATCAGGATGGATGAAAGAGATCCACTTTACAGACTTCCTATGACATTTTATGGAGAGCAGCCTTTTTTACAGTACATTAATACTGGTATGTGCAACATACAACCTGATTGGTATGATTTTCTTATTATCCAAATGATATTATATAAATGAAAGTATTGATTCTACCTTATTATAACAAAACAGCAAAAGTATTACATTACTTAGCCTACATATTTGAAAAACAGTACATAAGTTCCATACTTATTCCAGTAGTAAAATAAATGTTAAACAATTATTACAATTTCACAATACTGTAAATGTAAATATACAATATATGTGTGTGTGTGTGTATTTTATTTCCTCCTATACCTACGTCTTAGTTACCTTGTGACCTTTTCAACAATTCTCAAATAGTGCTCTTTACTAGAATAATACCCCCCGACCTCTCTGTCCCCCCCCCCACCCTCTGATATCAGCTTGTCCTACTAACTTAGAAGTTCATCTAGTTGATCTGAAACCAACCGGAAACAGAGGCAAAATGACACAAGCAAAAGGGATTCTGCCATCTCTCTCTATCAGTTCAAATCACCTGCCAGCTGGTTGTCCTTTCAACCCCAAGAATGCAGATAAAATAGAACATTCATGTAGACAGTAGCGCTTAAGACATGCATAATGGCTTCTCTCTTTAGAACATCTATATGTCCAAAATCAATCAACTATTATAAAGGCTTCACTCTTCCCCCATTTTTTTCCAAGAACTTAGTGTTTTGTAAATATAGACTAATATCTAATCTAAAGATTAATTGTAACCATTGCTGTACTGTAGCTCTCCAGGACCAGCCGGAGACCCTGCTGTACGGTGCTGTACTGTAGGTCTCCAGAACCAGGGGTTGGAAGTTCTCTTCCTCTCTCTCTGTAACACACACTCTCATAAGCCATACAACAAGGCCTAAAAAAAACAGCTATTGTCTCACAGGGAACAGGGGCAAATGGAATATTTTAAACAACGACCATATAGATGTACATAGGCCTACACTCACCTAAAGGATTATTAGGAACACCTGTTCAATTTCTCATTAATGCAATTATCTAACCAACCAATCACATGGCAGTTGCTTCAATGCATTTAGGGGTGTGGTCCTGGTCAAGACAATCTCCTGAACTCCAAACTGAATGTCTGAATGGGAAAGAAAGGTGATTTAAGCAATTCTGAGCGTGGCATGGTTGTTGGTGCCAGACGGGCCGGTCTGAGTATTTCACAATCTGCTCAGTTACTGGGATTTTCACACACAACCATTTCTAGGGTTTACAAAGAATGGTGTGAAAAGGGAAAAACATCCAGTATGCGGCAGTCCTGTGGGCGAAAATACCTTGTTGATGCTAGAGGTCAGAGGAGAATGGGTTGACTGATTCAAGCTGATAGAAGAGCAACTTTGACTGAAATAACCACTCGTTACGATCGAGGTATGCAGCAAAGCATTTGTGAAGCCACAACATGTACAACCTTGAGGCGGATGGGCTACAACAGCAGAAGACCCCACCGGGTACCACTCATCTCCACTACAAATAGGAAAAAGAGGCTACAATTTGCACAAGCTCACCAAAATTGGACAGTTGAAGACTGGAAAAATGTTGCCTGGTCTGATGAGTCTCGATTTCTGTTGAGACATTCAGATGGTAGAGTCAGAATTTGGCGTAAACAGAATGAGAACATGGATCCATCATGCCTTGTTACCACTGTGCAGGCTGGTGGTGGTGGTGTAATGGTGTGGGGGATGTTTTCTTGGCACACTTTAGGCCCCTTAGTGCCAATTGGGCATCGTTTAAATGCCACGGCCTACCTGAGCATTGTTTCTGACCATGTCCATCCCTTTATGACCACCATGTACCCATCCTCTGATGGCTACTTCCAGCAGGATAATGCACCATGTCACAAAGGTCGAATCATTTCAAATTGGTTTCTTGGTACTAAACTGGCCCCCACAGTCACCAGATCTCAACCCAATAGAGCTTCTTTGGGATGTGGTGGAACGGGAGCTTCGTGCCCTGGATGTGCATCCCACAAATCTCCATCAACTGCAAGATGCTATCCTATCAATATGGGCCAACATTTCTAAAGAATGCTTTCAGCACCTTGTTGAATCAATGCCACGTAGAATTAAGGCAGTTCTGAAGGCGAAAGGGGGTTAGGTGAGTGTATATACACTCACCTAAAGGATTATTAGGAACACCATACTAATACTGTGTTTGACCCCCTTTCGCCTTCAGAACTGCCTTAATTCTACGTGGCATTGATTCAACAAGGTGCTGAAAGCATTCTTTAGAAATGTTGGCCCATATTGATAGGATAGCATCTTGCAGTTGATGGAGATTTGTGGGATGCACATCCAGGGCACGAAGCTCCCGTTCCACCACATCCCAAAGATGCTCTATTGGGTTGAGATCTGGTGACTGTGGGGGCCAGTTTAGTACAGTGAACTCATTGTCATGTTCAAGAAACCAATTTGAAATGATTCGACCTTTGTGACATGGTGCATTATCCTGCTGGAAGTAGCCATCAGAGGATGGGTACATGGTGGTCATAAAGGGATGGACATGGTCAGAAACAATTCTCAGGTAGGCCGTGGCATTTAAACGATGCCCAATTGGCACTAAGGGGCCTAAAGTGTGCCAAGAAAACATCCCCCACACCATTACACCACCACCACCAGCCTGCACAGTGGTAACAAGGCATGATGGATCCATGTTCTCATTCTGTTTACGCCAAATTCTGACTCTACCATCTGAATGTCTCAACAGAAATCGAGACTCATCAGACCAGGCAACATTTTTCCAGTCTTCAACTGTCCAATTTTGGTGAGCTTGTGCAAATTGTAGCCTCTTTTTCCTATTTGTAGTGGAGATGAGTGGTACCCGGTGGGGTCTTCTGCTGTTGTAGCCCATCCGCCTCAAGGTTGTACATGTTGTGGCTTCACAAATGCTTTGCTGCATACCTCGGTTGTAACGAGTGGTTATTTCAGTCAAAGTTGCTCTTCTATCAGCTTGAATCAGTCGGCCCATTCTCCTCTGACCTCTAGCATCAACAAGGTATTTTCGCCCACAGGACTGCCGCATACTGGATGTTTTTCCCTTTTCACACCATTCTTTGTAAACCCTAGAAATGGTTGTGCGTGAAAATCCCAGTAACTGAGCAGATTGTGAAATACTCAGACCGGCCCGTCTGGCACCAACAACCATGCCACGCTCAAAATTGCTTAAATCACCTTTCTTTCCCATTCAGACATTCAGTTTGGAGTTCAGGAGATTGTCTTGACCAGGACCACACCCCTAAATGCATTGAAGCAACTGCCATGTGATTGGTTGGTTAGATAATTGCATTAATGAGAAATTGAACAGGTGTTCCTAATAATCCTTTAGGTGAGTGTATATATATATATATATATATATATATATATATATATATATATATATAAACATCTTAAGTTTACTACACATTGTCACTATATAGAATGACCCCCAGCTTTTTTAATTAGACTCATTATTTTTAAACTCAGACTTACCATTACGCGTTACGAGATAAAATAAATTAAAAACATTGATGATATTAATAAAATATAGCAACAGCTCAAGTTTAACTCTGACGAGCTTTAAACATGGCAGGGGGGCTTTTGCAAATAACAATGCCACTATACAGACTTAACACAAGCTTTTTTATTTTATTTTTTATTAAACTTAAGTCTTATTATTAGGCAACTGGCCTATCCTGAGATGTTTCCAGAGATTGATTGAGAGAGAGAGAGAGAGAGAGAGAGAGAGAGAGAGAGAGAGAGAGAGACTGTGTGGGTAGGATAATCACACTATGAGGAGGGGGGCCTGAAACCTGATGGTCAGGACTGGGTCGCATCACAGACAATAGACATTGTTGATCTTATAAAGGAAATCTGATTTCCTAAACCGTTAGATGTATATTTTTAAAAATACCCAAGAGAGACGGCTTGTCTGCAGAGGCACTAATCAAGAGATTGGGTGCCCCCCAGAAGCCCCCACACCGCTACAGGATGATCTGACCCATTCACACATTCCAGCTGACCAACAAGATAAAAGAACTACAGACCAAACAAGACCCAGTTCTCCAACATGTTCTTAAACTCATCCAAACAGGATGCTGGACTGACCTATATAAGAACATAAGAACATAAGTTTACAAACGAGAGGAGGCCATTGGACCCATCGTGCTCGTTTGGTGTTCATTAATATCTAAGTGATCCAAGGATCCTATCCAGTCTATTTTTAAATGTTCCCAAACTTTCAGCTTCTACCACATCACTGGGTAGTTTATTCCAGATTGTGACTACTCTCTGTGTAAAGAAGTGTCTAACCAGCATGGGGAGAAGGGGAGAGAAGGAGAGGCAGTGAGCGGGGCGTTGTGGTTGAGGGTGACATAGATGTACACTTCCTTCCGGATATGATGTAGGAATAATTAATAAGTTAACACCACCTAAAATCACGCCCCCAATGGTGACATAGGAATATTCATAAGGTGACGTCACATGTCATAAAAAATTAAGACATGCCTAGGGAGCCCCCCTATCTATTGACATGTGTAGACAATGTTATTGTGCAACACACAGAATATGATCTTCTATTATGTGAAGTGAAGGCAGAAGAGTGTCATGAACACAGCCCTGGGAGCTGTAGGGATCATAAAGTGATTTTTTAATTATGATTTATGTCTCCACATCACCATTTTATGTGTATGATTCCATACTTTTTCAACCAACTTGTTATTTTGCCTCACACTAAAATCCTCCCATGAAATGTGGAAATGGAAATGTGTGGTAGGGGTTTGGGTTGCCATTGGATTGGGGTTGGGTTGAGCCCAAATCAGGAGGATTCCTTACCTGCACAAGCAGTGACCAGACCACATCTTTGCTCACTGATCATTTCATGTGGTTGAGCATTGTGTCTTAGGCAGTGCAAGGTCATGAACAAGGGCTTTGGGTGTAAAGGTCACACACTCTAATATGCTATGATATACACTCACCTAAAGGATTATTAGGAACACCATACTAATACTGTGTTTGACCCCCTTTCGCCTTCAGAACTGCCTTAATTCTACGTGGCATTGATTCAACAAGGTGCTGAAAGCATTCTTTAGAAATGTTGGCCCATATTGATAGGATAGCATCTTGCAGTTGATGGAGATTTGTGGGATGCACATCCAGGGCACGAAGCTCCCGTTCCACCACATCCCAAAGATGCTCTATTGGGTTGAGATCTGGTGACTGTGGGGGCCAGTTTAGTACCAAGAAACCAATTTGAAATGATTCGACCTTTGTGACATGGTGCATTATCCTGCTGGAAGTAGCTATCAGAGGATGGGTACATGGTGGTCATAAAGGGATGGACATGGTCAGAAACAATGCTCAGGTAGGCCGTGGCATTTAAACGATGCCCAATTGGCACTAAGGGGCCTAAAGTGTGCCAAGAAAACATCCCCCACACCATTACACCACCACCACCAGCCTGCACAGTGGTAACAAGGCATGATGGATCCATGTTCTCATTCTGTTTACGCCAAATTCAGACTCTACCATCTGAATGTCTCAACAGAAATCGAAACTCATCAGACCAGGCAACATTTTTCCAGTCTTCAACTGTCCAATTTTGGTGAGCTTGTGCAAATTGTAGCCTCTTTTTCCTATTTGTAGTGGAGATGAGTGGTACCCGGTGGGGTCTTCTGCTGTTGTAGCCCATCCGCCTCAAGGTTGTACATGTTGTGGCTTCACAAATGCTTTGCTGCATACCTCGATCGTAACGAGTGGTTATTTCAGTCAAAGTTGCTCTTCTATCAGCTTGAATCAGTCGACCCATTCCCCTCTGACCTCTAGCATCAACAAGGCATTTTCGCCCACAGGACTGCCGCATACTGGATGTTTTTCCCTTTTCACACCATTCTTTGTAAACCCTAGAAATGGTTGTGCGTGAAAATCCCAGTAACTGAGCAGATTGTGAAATACTCAGACCGGCCCGTCTGGCACCAACAACCATGCCACGCTCAGAATTGCTTAAATCACCTTTCTTTCCCATTCAGACATTCAGTTTGGAGTTCAGGAGATTGTCTTGACCAGGACCACACCCCTAAATGCATTGAAGCAACTGCCATGTGATTGGTTGGTTAGATAATTGCATTAATGAAAAATTGAACAGGTGTTCCTAATAATCCTTTAGGTGAGTGTATATATATATATATATATATATAAACAATGTTCATCAAAAAAATAAATTCTAAAAGCTTGTGGTAATTCTGTAGTTACATTTTTTAGTAAAAGTCTTCTCATATGTTTAAATATTATTTAATGTATTTATTTTATCTCTCTCTTGTAATGTGTTCATTCCTTTTTAGTTAAATACACCATAGTAACTTACTTCTGGCTGTCTTAAAAGCTCATAAGAAGTTAAACTTCAATGTATATATATATATATATATATATATATATATATATATATTCAGCAAAAAAATAAACATCCCTTTTTCAGGACACTATATTTTAAAGATAATTTTGTAAAAATCCAAGTAAATTTACAGATCTTTATTGTAATGGGTTTAAACAATGTTTTCCATGCTTGTTCAAGGAACCATACAGACGTTAGGCAATTAAGGCCACAGTTATAAAAACTTAGTACACTAAAGAGACATTTCTACTGACTCTGAAAAACACCAGAAGAAAGATGCCCAGAAGAATACCAGAAGAATGTGCCTTAGGCATGCTGCAAGAAGGCATGAGGACTGCAGATGTGGCCAGGGCAATAAATTGCAATGTCCATACTGTGAGATGCCTAAGACAGCACTACAGGGAGACTGGAAGGACAGCTGATCATCCTCGCAGTGGTAGACCACGTGTAACAACACCTGCACAGGATCGGTACATCCGAATATGACACCTGCAGGACAGGTACAGGATGGCAACAACAACTGCCTGAGTTACGCCAGGAACGCACAATCCCTCTGTCAGTGCTCAGACTGTCCACAATAGGCTGAGAGAGGCTGGACTGAGGACTTACCAGACATCACCGGCAACAACGTCGCCTATGGGCACAAACCTACCTTCACTGGATATGATTTCCTGCAAGACTTCCTGCGAAGAGCCTGGATCTCAATCCCATTGAGCACGTCTGGGACCTGTTGGATCAGAGGGTGAGGGCAGAGCTGGCGCTAACTACAGGAAGAGTAGGCAATTGCCTAGGGCCTCGGGCTTGGAGGCGGGGCCTCCATAACCGTAACATCCATATACGCGAGTGTAACGGGGCTCATTCGTGTCATAATGAGCTTGTTACAAAGTGATGTAACCCCTCGGTAAAAGTAGTATAGTGTTAATCCTCCTATGGTAGGAGGCCGAGCCTGTTAGCGTAGAGGGCTTAACACTGTACTACGCTGTATCCGCTGTGGTTCCAGGCGCTGGTGGTGTGCAGTTCAAATCCTGGGCGGGGAGCCCCAACCCACATTGGCCACACCAGTCCAACAATCAAGAGGGGGTCTCCCTTCCAAAAATGTTCCTAGGGCCTCCAAATGTCTAGAACCAGCCCTGTGTGAGGGCTAGGGCCATAGCCCCCAGAAATGTCTGGGAACTCGCAAGTGCCTTGGTGGAAGAGTGGGGTAGCATCTCACAGGAAGAACAGGAAAATCTGGTGCAGTCCATGAGGAGGAGATGCACTGCAGTACAGTAATGCAGCTGGTGGTCACCAGATACTGACTGTTACTTTTGATTTTGACCCCCCTTTGTTCAAGGATACATTATTCCATTTCTGTTAGTCACATGTCTGTGAAACTTGTTCAGTTTATGTCTTAGCTGTTGAATCTTTTTATGTTCATACAAATATTTACACATGTTAAGTTTGCTGAAAATAAAAGCAGTTGAAAGTGAGAGGACATTTCTTTTTTTGCTGAGTATATATACACACACAGCAACGGTGGTGTGGGTCTTAAACAATAGATGGAAGTTAAATTAAACCGTGTTAAAGAAATGAAGTTACAGGCTTATAGCTGTCTTCTTTACTGGCTATCTTGGGTGTGTGAATGGGGCAGAGCACCCCAGAGTTTTATCTTTTTCCCAGGGGGTCTCAGGGGTTTAGGGCTTGCAGAGTTTCCAGTGGGATCTGGATCCCCTCTCTTGATTAGGAAAACTGCTTTCACCTAGACGGCCGGCAACGAGGATTGTCTGTGTGCCCCCAACCTCAAACATCATGCTACTCATGGCCCCCTTTAAGTAAGGAAAGTATGGAAGTGCATGTGTTAACTCTGCAGAGCCTGGGGTCCTGACTGCTGGGGCTCTCATTCTTTGGACCCACTTAAGGTTAGGTTGTTTTCACAGCTTTTAAACCTAGGTTCATGAAGGGTTAAAGTTAGTGGTGCTCCTATTTTTGTTTTCTTGTTAAAAGATTCTTAGTAACATCATTCTGAATGGATGTTAAGCTCATAAAGAAGTTTAAGATACTATATAAATGTGTGTATATACTATATGTCTGGGGCTATCTAAGAAAGACCGACTATGATGAGGAAAGCGGTCTCCCAACAGCCCTGGGAATTAACCCAAATCTTACGCACTTTAAAACACTATGGAGCAGGGTGTCTGTGTGATAAAGAGCTCAAGAGCTAATGGACATACATCTGCATGGCAGCCATTCTCATTCATGGTGAAAATAGGTATTTTACTTGTATTTCTCCTATGTAGAAAAAGTCACAAGGGTAATTCAGAACAGTCTTCTCCTTGGCTAGAGCAGTTCTTTGGGAAAGTTTTTTCTTTTCTGGTTGCAGGAGCAGCAGGAGTCCAGGAGTTCAGGGCTTAACATACTGAAGTAAAAGATATACATTTCAGTTGAAAAATATGTTACGTGTCAATGTAAGGAACTTAACTTCAGCCTATTATGTATTTATTTTTAGCTAAATAAGAAATGGTTATTAAAAGAAAAGTTAAATGTAAAGATTAAGTAAATACATTATGAAGTTTTAAGCATGTTTGTCTGTTAACTAAATTAAATGTAATTAGTTAGCCTAAGAAATCATAGAATTTATATATATATATATATATATATATATATATATATATACACACATACACACAGGTAAATCAACATAAAACTCAGTAGAAATTACATTTGTAATATTAGTACAGAAAAAAAAAAATCTGTTCAAAAGAGTAAGTAAATCTAAACAATTCATGCAATAAGATAAAGTGAAGACCATTAATTAGGCTTAAACATAGGTCTGTGTGTGTGTGTATATTTATATGTGGTACATATTAGAATGGGTTGGAGGGTTAGTGTGAAGATCTTAACGTCCCAGGGTGTATTGATAATAAAATGTTTTAACAGCATTCAGCACCGCTAACTAGTACAATCCTTACCGTTATAAAGAATGAAAAAGTTATTTTAAATATATTAACACCTGATATTAAGTAAAGGGGAATACATTTTTGTCAATGAACTTAAGAAATCCTGAATATTTAAGAAGTTAAACTAAACAGAGCAGCCTTTGTTAGTTGACAACCCTCAGGGGTGTGGCAAAAGCCTTAGAATAGTACATTTTCTTATAGAATCAAAGAATGATAAAGTCATTTTAAACATTTCACCATCATCAGGGTGTTAAGTAAAATAAATTAATGAAGTAATACTAAAGTAACATAAGAAATCATGAATAAGTATATTTTTATGAAACCAGCAGATTTGTACTTTCTGTAGTTAATATCAGCTCAATAGTCTCAGAATCTCAAGGTGTGAGACATGGGTAGATGAGAAGGAGCAGCATTCATAGAGGCAACAGTGAATAAGGTTATACATTGTTTTGTTGTTGTTGCTTTTACCCTGCAAAACAACCAGCTGCAGAAAATAGAGGCAGAGATAGAAATAGAAAAAACAGAGGGATTGAGGTAGGCACAGTAGGGGACTTCATTTTTTAATACAAAAATAAAATACTAGGAGGAATAGGATGAGTTATAAATACAGAACTGACACACGCAAATATTTGAAGGTTTTATTACTATTTATTACTACTTTTATTTTAGTTTTCCACTTACAAAGTTTATGTATTTCACACAAAGGGCTTACAGTCATTCAGAAAAGCCCCAAGGCCTGTGGCACCAATCACACCGTCAGTAGAAGGGGCTTTGGAGTAGTTCATCCGGTGCCCACCACCCCAATTATTGAGCACAAACCATGTACAATACTGGTGCCCCTCTCAGGTACACTCACAGGGTCATTCTGATCTACATTAGAGTAACACAATACCATAAAATATGTTCCATTTCAATGATCTGAGCACTGGTCTGGAGCACTTTAGCTCATCCTTTTTCACTTTTTTTGCAAAGGATCTCATGTAATATAAGCGTGAGAAACTTTTAATTCTCCAATTCTTCATTTAAAAAAAAACTACAAATAGTGAAAATGTGATTTAAGTCTTAATTAAATAAAGAGAGGGCCTGTATTGGGCAGATAGGCTAGACACAAGCTGTATTTCACTTCAAGTGTCTAGTTTTGTAGTTATTGTCTACATTTAAGTAGTGTCCAGTTGTAATGAAACTGGTACAGCAAACAAAAAGGTTCTTCATTGTATCGATGTGATTGTCAAAAATTGTATCTTGCAACAGATGTATAGTTCTTTTAAAAGTTTTATAAAACATCTTTTCTACATCTGAATCATTATCACCAACATAAAATATGCAGCAAACAGAAATAGGTAATACATTTTATTAAAACGTCACATCATGCGACTAGTTTTGTAGCAGGCTATGGGGGCATGTCCAAGGCATTTAAAATATTTCCTCAGAGGTTTCCTCAAGAGGAGCTTAAGCAGCAGTGCAAGGGCTAGGGTCTGAACTAAGACCTCTTCACAAGTCTCCATTTTCTTCTGTGTTTCAAGAGCAGACATTTGCTCTCTCTTTTTAACAATATATCTGCAATATGTTGTAAATGAGTTTGAGGCAATTATATTCAGACAAGTTAACGGCTGATGGATTTTGTATACAGGGGTTTGATGTAGCACAACTTCTTATCACATTTGTTTTGTAGACTATTCAAAAATTAAAAAGGATCCATTTCAAAATAAATGTCCTTTTCATCTTATGTCTTTGCAACATCCTCATAGCACAGGGCCATCTCAGTACATGGTCCCGTCTCTTCACTTTTATCAGGATCTGCCGCTTAAGTTGTGTACACTTAAGTGTTCAAAATAAACAGGGCAGAATCTGATAACTCTTTGTAGAAGGCAGAAAGCAAAAATGTAAATAGAGACACAGAGCAGAGCAGAGAAAAGGGGTTGGATGCTGGGGAGCTTTTTTAGCTGCATATCTAAACTGTCCGCTTCACCATGCAACGATTGTTTAAGAGATGACAAAAGTAAAATGTAACATAAAACCGTAGAAACGCACAGGATCTGGCTACTTATTTATTTTAGTTGTATAACGCCGCAGCATTAAGGCATTTAAGGATGTTCAGAAACGCAGGAAAACGGTAAGATGCCTTGTAATGGATTTATTTTATAATTGTTATCATTATTGTAGTTTTTTGTCTTTCTATGGTTTTGTTTTGTAAATAGTATTATAAGATTAGTAAACAAGAGGTATGGATACAAGAAAAAGTGTGGTTTAAAAAAAAGATTTCACGATTACTTATTTCAAACCAACAGTAGGGGTGCCTAAATTGACCAACTAACGGTCTGTTTAGAAATAAATGTTTGGGGGGTTAAAGACAAATTAAATGTTCTAAATGTTGACACTCAAATTAGTTATTTTTAAAGTGTAAAGCTTACACCTAAAAACTATTTAAAATTAAATGACTAAGAGATTTAACAAATTAGTATTTTAAGAATAAGTAGCATCTAAATGGTTACCTTGATATCATGTGAAACAGTTAAGGAACTTCATTTGCTATTAAGCCTGGTCGAAGCCAATTCTCTAGAGTTTAGACCATACAGCACTGAAGTGCAGTATTCAAAATAGGACATTCGCCATTGTCTGTAATGCGATCCAATATGTTGACAGGATTTCTCAGGCTTTAAAGAGAATGAGCCATAGTTATGTCACAGTGGCACTCTTAAGTTTGTAGCTCCGACTACTCCACCTTGGGATATTTCCCTTCACCAGATGCTGCCCAGGTTCGAGATAGCTCTGAATGAGAGCCACACCACCGACCAAATAACACCCCAGCATAGGCAGCACAAGTATCAATAAACAATTTTATTCTCACAAAATAAACCTCGGCTCTACGTGTTTGATAAACAAGAATACAAATATAGAATAAAGAGCAGCAAGGGTCCAATGCATCTCTGGAAGTGGTAGTTCAGCAAACCAAAAAGCCAGTCGTTAACAAGTAAAATTGGAGTCCCTATAGTATGGAGCCAGTCAGTCCTCCACGGGCTCTAGCACTTCCATTTAGGGCTCCACTCCAGATCATTAGCCATACTCTCCTAGGCTAAAACAAAATAAAAACAGCAGTCACTGTTCTTAAAGTTATAAAACCCTGGTTAAAATAATCTAAATTCTTTAAAACCAATCCTGGATTCAGCAGCAAAAATAGGTAGGGTACAGGGAATAAAGCAGTCACTATCGTTTTGTAAAAATGTGTGTTTAACACTCGTACCAGCTCAAACAAATAGTGGGTCCTTTAGTCATATAGCATCAGTAATATCCGGATCATTAGAATTAAGCCATATAATTCCTGGGCTGTATCAGTGTTCTTTATATTGCACATAAAGAACCACGAACAAAACAAGGGGGTCACTTAACTTAGTGGAAGGGCTCGCCGGCTTAGAAATGTGAAGCTAGCAATATTAAGCAAATATAAGCGTTCTACTTCCGGTAGGCAATACAGCTAGAAGGCTCTTGTCGTTTCAAAATAAAAATCCTGCCATTCCTGCCTACGGGGTATATACATATGTCATTCCCGAAAAAACTAAGGATTGTGCACCCCGCAAAGGAGGGTGAAATATAATGTACAGACACCTACTGAATAGAATATGGCCTTAGAAGGCCCAGTTTCTCGTCATTATAAGTTGCTCGCTTCACACTCCTCGCCGGCTTGCCCTTCCTGCTGTAGATTGTCACCTCGTCGGTGGCTACACTCTGCTCCGGTCTCTCTCGTCCCCAGTCAGCTTTGTTTCTCGCTTGCACACCCGTCTCTCCAGTCGATCGCCATAAGCCAATCCACACCTGAACCTGCAATGTCCGCTCCGTGCTGCGATGCGCCTCCCTTCCTCGTTCGGTCGGTCGGTCGTCGTTCCAGTTTCCGGTTTCCGATTCCGATCTCCTCAGAGGGCAATTATAGTGCAGGGGGCAGGACAACCCCCCATTCAATCCAATCACCGCTTGACAGGGACCAGTATGTCCCATTGGTTCATATCAGATCTGGGGAGAGCACATCCATTACAAGTCTCCAGGTGCGGCATGTAGTGCATTCAAGTCAGTGCAAATAGTGCTACGAAACAAATCTTGTGAAATATAAGGAGTGTACAATAACAAAACCATTCAAAAGATAATAATATTAGTAGTGATAATAATCAAAATGTAAAAATAAGTGTAATCTTGAAATAAAGAAAAGTGCTCAATTAATTATGCACAGACGTCACCCTGTGACAGTTACACCTTAGTATACAAGCTATAATGGGAAACTTACTCTCCCCCCTTAATTTTAAAGTAAGTCTCAAATAAGTGTAGCTGAATTCAAGAGTGAGTGACTTGTTCTTCCAGTTTGAGAGGTTTAAATCCTTTTTGTAGTCTCAAGAAGTAGGGGGTCGTTTGTATTAGTTGTTTGACTATATGTTTTATTAAAACTTACTGATTTGTTGTTTAGCACACCTCATGTATTTTATACCATATGTCTGCAAGTTTAATTCTGGAGGGCATTTATGCTATGGCCCACACATAAAATATTGTGACGAATCTTATTAGCAATTAACATGTGGCCGAGTGTGACCTGTGTCACACAACCTATACAGTAACATGAACTTTGTATGCAAGATTAGAAATCATTCTCTATCCCTACCCTCCTCTCGCTTAACAAGGGAAATAAACATTTCAAACACAATGACTTGATATGAAAACATATATTCACCACTTTTGAACAGAGAAAACATTAAATTATCAAAACACAGAGTTAGAAAACACGTTGCCTCTTTTTGATTGTACACACATCTTACCCCACCCGCGGCTCAAGTTTTCAACGTTTAACTTATCCTGCCGCCAAACTATAAAGTTAGATATGTTACCAATTGTATGTACCTTTCTTTTGTCAACCAAGTCTGTTTTTTCCCTGACTTCCTACACTGTCCATAGTGTTAGTCAGTCACCCCACTTCCTCTTCCCCAGCTCAACCTCAATCCTCTTTCCCGCAAAAAACCCACCAATCAGAACAGCCCTTAGGCAGGACATGTCAATCATCGCAACTGATAACTTTTAAGGTGGTATACACACTTTAACATAGCAGACAAGCAAATACAACAATATAACTATTTCACAGATAATATAGCAGTTTCAGAGACTTGCTGCTGGGTCCATTACAATATTTTGTTGATCTGAAATTGACCCGTAAAATACATACTTAAGTTTTAACAATGATAAAGAAAGGGGTATTTATCATGTATCACTTTATTCAAACTTAATCAAGGCGGTTATTATAAATAACTTAGTTGAATACATGAAGAGGTACAACAACTGCTCAGTTGGAAGGTGGTTTATTTATGTGATGTATGGCAATGAAATTAAAGACCTAAAATGAGAATATAGGAAACCTCTTTTTTTTATTGCGATTCCTTATGACAATAGTAAACTAAAGAGTAATATACAAGGAACAAGTGTGTAACTTTAAAAGTAAATACCCTCTTTACTAATTTGTGTTACCAACTGCTTTAGGTGCTAAAAAGTCACAAACCTGAGTACTGAAAACCAGTCAGCTATGGGGTAGCGACTGATAAACCCCCTACAGAGGGCAGATCCGGTGACCTTTAGGCTGTATCACAGCAATGGTTGCATGGTGAAGCGGACTGTTTGGATATGCAGCTAAAAAAGCTCAGCTTAGAGAGGGGGCTGTGGTCTACGTATTGGGGACTGCTTCCTAGCAGTTTGTAACCTTTTAGTATCAACAGCCTGTTCTGAACAGAGGCCTCCAACTTTTCTCAGCTCCCCAGCATCCAACCCCTTTTCTCTGCTCTGCTCTGTGTCTCTATTTACATTTTTGCTTTCTGTCTTCTACAAAGAGTTATCAGATTCTGCCCTGTTTATTTTGAACACTTAAGTGTACACAACTTAAGCGGCAGATCCTGATAAAAGTGAAGAGATGGGACCATGCACTGAGATGGCCCTGTGCTATGAGGATGTTGCAAAGACATAAGATGAAAAGGACATATTTATTTTGAAATGGATCCTTTTTAATTTTTGAATAGTCTACAAAACAAATGTGATAAGAAGTTGTGCTACATCAAACGATAGGTTGCGTATGCACCCCGGTTATCTGAAAAAGGAAGCACTGCCCAAGGGGGAGGGGTTTCTGCGCACTTCCGCGGGAACCTGATCAAAACGTCACTCTATCAAAGCTGCCATTGGCCCCTGCGCTCATCACTCAGAACAGGTCCCTTCCCACTTCCTGTTCTAAATGTGACGTCAGCGCAGGTTTGTCCTCTTTTGCCGGGAGCATGGACTCCCGCGCGACCTTGCAACTCTTGGGAAGTGCTTTTTTCAGATAACCGGGGTTGCATACACAACCTATCGTCATCTTTCAAGTCGGAAGCAATGCCCAAGGGGGAGGGGTTACTGTATAACAAAACCGTCGCAAGGGAGGAGGCAGCGAGCTGATAAGGGAGCCTGCCCCGAGGTGCACTGCTAGGGGACCTTGGCAACACAACTCCAGACAGTAACCTCAGGGGCCCCGTAGGGCCACACCTGAGCCATCCAGGAGCGAGGACCGTAGTCACGCTCTACCGGGAACTGTCTGCAATCAGCATATACAAAGTGGGGCTACAGAGGTTAACTCTTATGCCCTCTGCTTACAACAGCAAGGCGGCTGCTCTACTAGTGCAGCTAGGAGCGAGGCCGTAATCTACTTGCACAATGTCCGGCGCGGGCAATCAAGGACTTGTGCGGCCTCCGCGCAATACATGGCAGTGGGGCACTACACAGCGGGGCACTGGAGAACTCAAGTGCCCTCCGCTGGAGAACAACAACAGCGGTTCCCTGCTCTATGGCGTAATACAGCCAGAGCGGGCCACAGACCTGCTGACCAATACACAGAGCGGGGTACAGGCCAAACGCATGCACCACCGCAACACAATTACAATGAACAAACTATATACAGGGCGGCCTCTTAAGGCAACATGCCTGTAGGCCGCACGACAAGCCCCGGGAACACATCGACAGGGCTGTCTGTACATCCAGGAGCAGCTCACGTGGGTGCTCGACTGGAAGGCATAGTCCGGTGGAAAGGAAAGACATGGTTCACTAGCTCCCTCAGGATGCACTTACAGGGGCAGACTAGGAGAGGAAAGGCAGGATCCAGAGCCTGCAGGCTACTGGGGCTCGACTGCAGCCAAAACCGGGTTCCCAATGGAAGGGACCGGTCCCGTCACATCCAATCTGTAGAACCGGGCAAATGTAAGCGGCGAGGCCCAAGCTGCAGCCGCACAAATGTCCGCCAAGGGGGCCCTGAAAGGGCCCATGATGTGGCAACGCCTCGAGTCGAGTGGGCCTCGAGTCGAGTGGGCCACCAGGTGATCAGGCACCGGGGTCCCGGTAGACTTGTAGGCCATGGTAATGGTGTCCACAATCCAATGCGAGAGGCGCTGCTTTGAAAGCGCCTGGCCCTGTGTCCGCGCTCCATAAGACACAAACAGTTGGTCTGAGCGCCGAATGTCCTTAGTGCATTCCAAATAGCACCTGAGGGCCCGCACAGGGCAGAGCAGGTGAAGCCGACTCTCTTGCTCTGAGGCAAAGGGAGGAGAATGAAAAGCCATCAACTCAATAGGCCTGTTGACATGAAATGGAGACAGCACTTTCGGGAGGAACGCAGGGTTAGGCCGTAGCATGACCCTGGAGCCATCTCCCGCAAAATGGACACACGATGGTTGTACGGACAGGGCGTGTAACTTGCTCACGCATTTTGCAGAGGTGATTGCCAGCAAAAACGCAGTCTTAAGTGACACCAGCTTCAGCTCAGCTGAGTTCAGTGGCTCAAATGGGGCTTGGGAAAGTGTGTCATGCACTACATCAAGGTGCCATGCGGGCAGTGAAAGGGTTCGAGGAGGCCGTAGCCGTCGAGCTCCCTTTAGAAGCTGCACAGCCAGAAAATGAGACCCAGGAGGCTCGCCATCAATCCGAACATGACATGTTGAGATGGCCGCCAGATACAGGTTGAGCGTGGACGGGGACTTGACCTGGTCCAACAGCTCTTATAGAAATTGCAATATGACCCTGATGGGGCAATTAATTGGGTCTTGACCGCCGTCATGGCACCAGGTGCTAAACGTCCGCCAGTGGTAGGAATACTGCGACCTCGTAGAGAGAGCTCTCGCCGACTGAATAGTGGCAACTACCGCGTCTGACAGACCCCAGGCAATCAATCGCTCCCGCTCAGGGGCCAGGCCCAGAGCTGGAGGAGGCCCGGATTGGGGTGCCAAAGCATGCCCTGCACCTGGGACAAGTCCGCTCTCACTGGGACCTGCCAAGGCTCTCCGTGGAGGAGGGCGATCAGGTCCGCAAACCAGAATCTGCGAGGCCACCGCGGGGCTATCAGCAGAACTGTCGCTCGTTCTCTCCTGACCTTCTCTGGACCACCGGGAGAAGGGGGAACGGTGGGAACGCATAAAGGAGACAGCGCGGCCACCTGTGAGCTAGCGCGTCGATTCCTAGGGTTCCTGAGCGATCTTGGACGGAGAACCATAGTGGGCAGTGTGTGGCCGCCGTGTTGGACAGGCCTGGGAGTTGAACTGCTCTGATGGAGCGGAACCGTGGTTGCGCCCACAGAAGCAGACGGCGTGCTAGACAGTACAGTCTGTGCGACCGGAGACCTCCTGTGTTGTGTTGTGTCCACCGCTGTGTTGTCCGTCCGGACCAGCACATGTCTGTCCTGCAGGACTGGCAGGAAACGAGACAGTCCAAGGAGTACTGCTTGTAACTCTAGGATGTTGATATGGAAGGCCCGTGCTGGCTTCGTCTACCTGCCTCGGACTCCACGTCCAACCAACCCTGCTTGGAGGCGTCTGTCGTCATGACTGCTCGGTGGTAAACTGGCCCCAGGAGCACACCGAGGGTCAAATTGTGGGGGCTCTGCCACCAATGGAGTGCCTTCCAGCACGCCAGAGTGACTGTGACTCGGCTTGCTCGATCATGGCGAGGGTGCATCCTGAGAGACCTGAACCACCACTGCAATGGCCTCAACTGGAGGAGGCCGAGGGGGAGGGTCTGTGATGCCACTGCTAGGAGGCTCAGCAGCCTCTGGCAAAGGGACACCCTGACACGAGCTCTCAGTCGGAAGAGGGAGAAACTTCCTGTGCGCCTGTGCAATGGGGATGTGAAAGTAAGCATCTTTCAGATCCACCGTGGTGAACCAGTCGCCGGGCTTGGTGGCCTGGGACATGGTGCGCAGGTTGAGCATCTTGAAGCGCAGCACCTTGAGGTGGCGGTTCAGGCGCCTCAGATCCAAGATGGGGCGGAAACCGCCTTGTTTCTCCGAGGGCTCTGCCAGCTGGGCCACATACAAGGCCAGCAGGCTCTCCGTATTTCGGAAGCGAGCCGCTTGGGCTGCAGCCTCATACGCCCTCCGGAGCAGCGTCTCCGTGACGCAACACTGCCTGTTGGGGCAGGCCAGGTTGCGTGGCTCCGCAGACAGCGGAGGTAAGGAGACGAGCGCGGCTATGGTGGAATTAACCCGGGGAAAATCCACCAAGCCCGCTTCTGCCGCGCCCTGGGTCATGGCATAAGCCTCCCCTCTCCTGGCTAGGGCGGGGTCTGTTGCCGGATGGTCCCAGGTAGCCCTCAGCTCATCAAGGAGGTCAGGCAGCAGCGGGAGGGCCCGTGTGGGCCACTGCACGCGCTGACCCCTCTCAAACCTGGAGCGCGGCGGGGCAGGATCAGAGGGCCAGGGGAGCTGAAGAGACTCCACAGCCCTCTGAATAACTGCCCAGAACTCCCTGTCCTGTCCCGTGGGAGCAGGAGGGGCGTCCACGCTCAACGGAGGAGGAGGGGTGGAAGCGACCAGCTACTCCTCCATGAGCTCTGCCTCGAGCTCTGAGTCCTCGTGAGGACCCAGAGACAGATGGTTATCCTCCCAGGTGGCCCGTCTGCTGCCCTCCTCCTGGGATGGGGCAGACAGACCCCCCTCAGTCTCCACCGGCACAGTGTAAGCTGGCGGTGGAGCGTCATGTCGTGGGGGGGGCGGCACCTGTTGCGCTGCCTGCACTGCCTGTGCAGCCAAGAGAGCACAGATTTGGTCCATCCTGCTATTGAGAGCAAGGATGGCCTCATCGCGCTCCCTGTCCGCTGAGCCTGACCTCCTTCGCCGACGACGTGGCGGAGAGGAAGCAAGCGAAGACTCGGAAGAGGGGGAGGGAGCCCGGGGGTGTCGCTCCACCGCTCTTCCTTGTCGCTCACGTGCGCACGCATGGGGGGCGCGGGCGGCCGCACACCGCGGGCACTGCAGGCAGAGGGGGCGTGGCTGCCGCGGGGGATGCAGCTGCCGTGGCAGGTGTGGAAGCGGCAGCCAGTGCAGCAGCGGGGGCAGGAGGAGACGCAGGCACAGGGGGCGCGGCTGTCTCTGATCCTGCAGCCCTGGAGGAGGAGGCGGGGGGGCTCGGGGAGAGGTGGAGGTCTAGGACCCCCGAAGCCCCCCGTCACTTGCCGGAGTGGGGGATCTTTGGACGCGGCGGCGATTGCGGCGGCGCCCGGTGAAATGGCGGACCTCCGAGCGCGCCGTAGCGGACCCGGAAGTTGCGTGGTATTTTATTTTTGTATTAAAAAATGTAGTCCCCTACTGTGCCTACCTCAATCCCTCTGTTTTTTCTATTTCTATCTCTGCCTCTATTTTCTGCAGCTGGTTGTTTTGCAGGGTAAAAGCAACAACAACAAAACAATGTATAACCTTATTCACTGTTCCCTCTATGAATGCTGCTCCTTCTCATCTACCCATGTCTCACACCTTGAGATTCTGAGACTATTGAGCTGATATTAACTACAGAAAGTACAAATCTGCTGGTTTCATAAAAATATACTTATTCATGATTTCTTATGTTACTTTAGTATTACTTCATTAATTTATTTTACTTAACACCCTGATGATGGTGAAATGTTTAAAATGACTTTATCATTCTTTGATTCTGTAAGAAAATGTACTATTCTAAGGCTTTTGCCACACCCCTGAGGGTTGTCAACTAACAAAGGCTGCTCTGTTTAGTTTAACTTCTTAAATATTCAGGATTTCTTAAGTTCATTGACAAAAATGTATTCCCCTTTACTTAATATCAGGTGTTAATATATTTAAAATAACTTTTTCATTCTTTATAACGGTAAGGATTGTACTAGTTAGCGGTGCTGAATGCTGTTAAAACATTTTATTATCAATACACCCTGGGACGTTAAGATCTTCACACTAACCCTCCAACCCATTCTAATATGTACCACATATAAATATACACACACACACAGACCTATGTTTAAGCCTAATTAATGGTCTTCACTTTATCTTATTGCATGAATTGTTTAGATTTACTTACTCTTTTGAACAGATTTTTTTTTTTCTGTACGAATATTACAAATGTAATTTCTACTGAGTTTTATGTTGATTTACCTGTGTATAAAACATGTTACATCTGTTACTTCAGTATGTTAAGCCCTGAACTCCTGGACTCCTGCTGCTCCTGCAACTGGAAAAGAAAAAACTTTCCCAAAGAACTGCTCTAGCCAAGGAGAAGACTGCTCTGAATTACCCTTGTGACTTTTTCTACATAGGAGAAATACAAGTAAAATACCTATTTTCACCATGAATGAGAATGGCTGCCATGCAGATGTATGTCCATTAGCTCTTGAGCTCTTTATCACACAGACACCCTGCTCCATAGTGTTTTAAAGTGCGTAAGATTTGGGTTAATGCCCAGGGCTGTTGGGAGACCGCTTTCCTCATCATAGTCGGTCTTTCTTAGATAGCCCCAGACATATAGTATATACACACATTTATATAGTATCTTAAACTTCTTTATGAGCTTAACATCCATTCAGAATGATGTTACTAAGAATCTTTTAACAAGAAAACAAAAATAGGAGCACCACTAACTTTAATCCTTCATGAACTTAGGTTTAAAAGCTGTAAAAACAACCTAACCTTAAGTGGGTCCAAAGAGTGAGAGCCCCAGCAGCCAGGACCCCAGGCTCTGCAGAGTTAACACATTCACTACTGTACTTTCCTTACTTAAAGGGGGCCATGAGTAGCATGATGTTTGAGGTTGGGGGCACACAGACAACCCTCGTTGCTGGCCGTCTAGGTGAAAGCAGTTTTCCTAATCAAGAGAGGGGACCCAGATCCCTCTGGAAACTCTGCAAGCCCTAAACCCCTGAGACCCCCTGGGAAAAAGATAAAACTCTGGGGAGCTCTGCCCCATTCACACACCCAAGATAGCCGGTAAAGAAGACAGCTAAGGAAAGGGCTATGCAGATAATCTTCATAAGCCTGTAACTTCATTTCTTTAACATGGTTTAATTTAACTTACATCTTATTGTTTAAGACAAACTTAAACAGCAAACTTAACGTGTAAATATTTGTATGAACATAAAAAGATTCAACAGCTAAGACATAAACTGAACAAGTTTCGCAGACATGTGACTAACAGAAATGGAATAATGTATCCTTGAACAAAGGGGGGTCAAAATCAAAAGTAACAGTCAGTATCTGGTGACCACCAGCTGCATTAAGTACTGCAGTGCATCTCCTCCTCATGGACTGCACCAGATTTGCCCGTTCTTCCTGTGAGATGCTACCCCACTCTTCCACCAAGGCACTTGCATGTTCCCGGACATTTCTGGGGGGAATGGCCCTAGCCCTCACCCTCCGATCCAACAGGTCCCAGACGTGCTCAATGGGATTGAGATCCAGGCTCTTCGCTGGCCATGGCAGAACACTGACATTCCTGTCTTGCAGGAAATCATATCCAGTGAAGGTAGGTTTGTGCCCATAGGCATCGTTGTTGCCGGTGATGTCTAGTAAGTCCTTAGTCCAGCCTCTCTCAGCCTATTGTGGACAGTCTGAGCACTGACAGAGGGATTGTGCGTTCCTGGTGTAACTCAGGCAGTTGTTGTTGCCATCCTGTACCTGTCCCGCAGGTGTCATATTCGGATGTACCGATCCTGTGCAGGTGTTGTTACATGTGGTCTACCACTGCGACGACGATCAGCTGTCCTTCCAGTCTCCCTATAGTGCTGTCTTAGGCATCTCACAGTACGGACATTGCAATTTATTGCCCTGGCCACATCTGCAGTCCTCATGCCTTCTTGCAGCATGCCTAAGGCATGTTCACGCAGATGAGCAGGGACACTGGGCATCTTTCTTCTGGTGTTTTTCAGAGTCAGTAGAAACGTGTCTTTAGTGTACTACATTTTTATAACTGTGGCCTTAATTGCCTAATGTCTGTATGGTTCATTGAACAAGCATGGAAAACATTGTTTAAACCCTTTACAATAAATATCTGTAAAGTTATTTGGATTTTTACAAAATTATCTTTAAAATATAGTGTCCTGAAAAAGGGACGTTTATTTTTTTGCTGAATATATATATTCAGCAAAAAAATAAATATATATATATATATACATTGAAGTTTAACTTCTTATGAGCTTTTAAGACAGCCAAAAGTAAGTTACTATGGTGTATTTTACTAAAAAGGAATGAACACATTAAAAGAGAGAGAGATTAAATACATATATTAAATATATTAACCCCTTAAATTAACTCTTGCTAGCTTTAAACATGTGAGAAGACTTACTAAAAAGTGTAACTATACAGAATTACCACAAGCTTTTTGAATTTAATTTTTTGATGAGCATTATACACTCACCTAAAGGATTATTAGGAACACCATACTAATACTGTGTTTGACCCCCTTTCGCCTTCAGAACTGCCTTAATTCTATGTGGCATTGATTCAACAAGGTGCTGAAAGCATTCTTTAGAAATGTTGGCCCATATTGATAGGATAGCATCTTGCAGTTGATGGAGATTTGTGGGATGCACATCCAGGGCACGAAGCTCCCGTTCCACCACATCCCAAAGATGCTCTATTGGGTTGAGATCTGGTGACTGTGGGGGCCATTTTAGTACAGTGAACTCATTGTCATGTTCAAGAAACCAATTTGAAATGATTCGACCTTTGTGACATGGTGAATTATCCTGCTGGAAGTAGCCATCAGAGGATGGGTACATGGTGGTCATAAAGGGATGGACATGGTCAGAAACAATGCTCAGGTAGGCCGTGGCATTTAAACGATGCCCAATTGGCACTAAGGGGCCTAAAGTGTGCCAAGAAAACATCCCCCACACCATTACACCACCACCACCAGCCTGCACAGTGGTAACAAGGCATGATGGATCCATGTTCTCATTCTGTTTACGCCAAATTCTGACTCTACCATCTGAATGTCTCAACAGAAATCGAGACTCATCAGACCAGGCAACATTTTTCCAGTCTTCTTCTGTCCAATTTTGGTGAGCTTGTGCAAATTGTAGCCTCTTTTTCCTATTTGTAGTGGAGATGAGTGGTACCCGGTGGGGTCTTCTGCTGTTGTAGCCCATCCGCCTCAAGGTTGTATGTGTTGTGGCTTCACAAATGCTTTGCTGCATACCTCGGTTGTAACGAGTGGTTATTTCAGTCAAAGTTGCTCTTCTATCAGCTTGAATCAGTCGGCCCATTCTCCTCTGACCTCTAGCATCAACAAGCATTTTTGCCCACAGGACTGCCGCATACTGGATGTTTTTCCCTTTTCACACCATTCTTTGTAAACCCTAGAAATGGTTGTGCGTGAAAATCCCAGTAACTGAGCAGATTGTGAAATACTCAGACTGGCCCGTCTGGCACCAACAACCATGCCACGCTCAAAATTGCTTAAATCACCTTTCTTTCCCATTCAGACATTTAGTTTGGAGTTCAGGAGATTGTCTTGACCAGGACAACACCCCTAAATGCATTGAAGCAACTGCCATGTGATTGGTTGGTTAGATAATTGCATTAATGAGAAATTGAACAGGTGTTCCTAATAATCCTTTAGGTGAGTGTAGTTTATACATAACATATATATATATATATATATATATATATAAATATATAAACTCAGACTTACCATTATGCGTTGAGAGAGAGAGCTAAAATAAATTAAAAACATTTGAATATCTTATGTTTACCTCTAATGAGCTTTTAAGACAGTTAGGAAGCAGTTACTAGACTGTATTTAACTAAAAAAGAATGAACACATTACGTGAGAGAGAGATGATATAAATAAAATATAGTAAACTGACGAGCTTTAAACATGGCAGGGGGGCTTTTACAAAAAACAATGCCACTATACAGACTTAACACAAGCTTTTTTATTTTATTTTTAATTAAACTTAGTCTCATTATTAAGCAACTGGCCTTGTTCTGTTACAACTAAGTTCAAATGGTAAAAGTCTTGTTTCCGTTTTCTAAAGTAATTTTTAGTTTTTGTATTTCGAGTTTCTGTATTTCGTTGTGGTCACTTTAAGAATTACAGTCTGTCAGTAACAGGAAGTTACGTCATGTGAGTAGTGATCAGGAAGTAAATAAGCATGACACAGAGTTGTCTTGTTTTACCCAAGTTAATCCTGCTAATCCTGCATTCATTTTATGCCTTTGGTAGCATCTTGGGTATGTATTGTTTTGTTTTATTGTTATATACAATTTTTGGAATAAAGTTACATACTAGATAGTTTGATGCTAGAAACTCTAAAGAGATTCTATTGCCAATGTCTACACTGTTCTTAGGTCACTGGAAGTTCAAATAAGATTAATTAAAAGTAAATACATGAATAGATTGTTGATTGTATGTTAAAATATGGTGTTATATGTATTACATTTGGAGTTGGATATACAATGAACACATGAAGCCTCTAGCAGTAAGGAAACCTAAGGGATTTGGTTAGATTTATTGTGTGTTTGCATTGTGTATGTCTGTGCAAGTCAAAAAGCAAGCATAGTGTTGATTTTGCTTTTTGTATGTTTTAGTTTCATGCTTTCCTTGCAACTTCAATAAACCTGTGGACAAGAGGTCAACTGTCTACAGAGTCTTGATGTTTGGAAGGCATTTATCTGACTGTCAAGTTATATACAGGACATATACAGAGGACAGCACAGGCCTATCCTGAGATGTTTCCAGAGATTGAGAGAGAGAGAGAGAGAGAGAGAGTGAGTGTGGGTAGAATAATCACACTATGAGGATGGGAGCCTGAAACCTTTGATGGTCAGGACTGGGTTGCATCACAGACAATAGACATTGTTGATCTTACAAAGGAAATCTGATTTCCTAAACCATTAGATGTATATATTTTTTAAAACTCAAGAGAGATGGCTTGTCTGCAGAGGCACTAATCAAGAAATTGGGTGCCCCCAGAAGCCATCATACCACTACAGGATGATCTGACCCATTTGTTTCCATATTTGTATTTTGATTTTGTGAACCCTTGTCTCTCTGACTCTGTCATTGTCTCCCTGTCTGTGAGTCTGTCCCCTTGTCTCTGACTCTGTTTCTGATTCTTACTCTCTGTCTCTGACTCTCCATCTCTGAATCTCAGTCTCTCTGCCTGTGTTTATTTCTATGTCTTTCCCTGTCTCTCTCCATCTCTACTTGTCTCACCTATTCTATCTCTCACTGTCTCTCTGCTTGTCCTTCCTCTTGTCTTTCTGTCTGCCTGAGGGCAACATTCCTTGATGGAGGATGGAAATGTTCCTAAGATGCAAATCAACACCAATATTGTCCCAAGTGCTGTTGAAATGCAACAGACAGGTGTATTGTAACTGCGGTCAGCTGCAGCCAGAGGTCTGAATATTTACCCATCTGCTGCACCTATCTAAAAGCAAAATCTCCAGTGTGCTGTCAGCTTTTATCTTAAGATCTAGCTGTGGTTTGTCAAGTACTGAGCAACAGCCCCATCTCATCTGCCTGGTAGAGAACAACTTGCATGTGACCCACTTAAAGGAGTGATATCCGCTGAGAAAAGCTCCCAATATGTGTAATTATTTATATGATGATGCTCTCTGGGCTGGAGAGAGAGACAAAACATAGAAATAGAGAGAAAAGACAGAGAAGAGAGAAAGAGTAGGAACCAATAAGGCTAAGGATAGGTCACACTTTGCCCTATTTATTGGGAAAGATATTATTTTGGTTCTGTTACCTAGTACGCTCTTGACTGGCAGAGATGCTCACCTCTCTACTGTATCAGAGTGTGCACAGGCAAAAGTCATGCACTTGGCATCTTCCTAAAATGGCATTGCTCACAGTTGGAGACACACCTTTTTCCTGGAAAGGAAATTAGCGGCTTTCGTAAATTAGTGGCTAGAGTAAGGTGGCAGTCATTTCTTTACTAGAGTGAATGGTGCTTTCCTAATCTTTTTCCTTTTATATTTTTCATGTGTCATGTTGATTGATGTTTAAACCTCACTGTGAAACTTGCATAGAATAGCAGTCTCTGCAAAACAGCTATGGGGTTCAATTAGAAGTAAAGGGCACCCGTAGTTGAATTCAATTACAGTCATGCCGTAGAACCACATTGCCACAAGTGCTCCAACACACAGCCAAATCAACAGGTATGCTTGTATCCTGTCGATGTCAAATGTGCCTGCAATTGATCAATAGCGTGGATTACACATGACACCATTTGAAATTGACCCCTGGTCTACTCCAAAAACTGTTTATTTATTTTAAAAGTCTATAGCCACCTTTACAATTGTCCTCCATAATGGAGTCAGTCTGGAGTCAAGAATCAGCAGGTTTATTACCTTTATTGGCCTTTGGAGATCTAGGGCACGCAGAGTCCTCGATTGTGTCTTCCAACTCTAAATTTATACCATTGTTTTACAGGCATTTATGCACAAAGGTTCACACAGGTTGGTAAAACCAGCTCCATATAAGGAAAATGTAGACAAAGCCAATTTTAACCAAACCAACGATAACCTGCTTTTGACCAACCCAAATTTGTTATGGGGTCAAGAAGTAATTCGGTATCTAGGACAGAAGTCAGCCTGGCAGAAGGTACTGTGGTTTTATGTTATTAAGAATAGATGAGCAGCCTGTCTGAAGCGAAGTTATCTCGTCTTGGAGCTAATGAGTAATGTGATCTGCTTATATTTTGTAAAGCATATAGAGACCGGCCACTTAGGGCAGACACTTTCAGAGCTTGCTATAGACAGGGTTTAGTAAGTACAATTCAATTTATTTCTGATTATACATTCTGAATTTTCATTCTACAGACTTGCATGTCATTGTTTTTCTGAAAAACTATGAGATCTTGATTTATTTGTGATACAGACCACTACTACAACCGCTACTATTATAATTACTACTACTACTACTAATAATAATAATATTAATTAATAATAATAATAATAATAATAATAATAATAATAATAATATAAAGTAATTAACCTGATACCTTGTTGCTTCAACCTAACATACACTGTACTTTGTAAACTCAACATTACAAGGGGTTAGTTAGCCACTGCAAATGAATACAATGCAGCTAAATGTACATCATACTCGTATGCAATAGTTTTCCATTACAGAAACTTTCCTGGGTACACACATCATGGAGTTAAACGCAACAGATAAGGAAACAGAACAGACCAGATATTGTCTTATTGAGAACCATTTCAAAGTAATAATAATACAATTTGTGAGTTCTATTTTATGTTGAACAAAACTGATAAACTCAATGTAGATACTTTGGAAAATAAATCAATAGGCAAATCATCTGCACTTTAATGATCCCTAAAGCAAAGGGAAAAGCAGAAGGAGATACTTATAAGACTATGCATTCTGAAATCTAAGAATAGACCACTGCTATTGGGATAAGTGTAGCATAAAATACTATCAGGTTGACTTTCACCTTTCTACCGATTGTGCATGAAGTTGCAAAACAGGGCGAGTTGGCATCTGTACATAGAGACAAAGAAATACACACACACAGAAATATGCTCAAACAATAATATACACACATAGATCCACAGACATACACACAGGATACTTTATACACTGGCTATGATGATATGTTAAAGTTTATTTTATGGTATCAGACTGGAAGATTCTGTTTCATTGCATTTCAGCTATACCTTGAGAGAGATCAAGGGTAAGAGAGCAAGAGATAATAAGATAGGAAGATAAAAATCTAAAGAAAGAGATGGAGAGATGCAGAGATCCAATCTTCTCATTGCATTGAGCTAGACATCAGGAGACACAAGCAAAACTGGTGTTTGCGGTTTAAAAACTCCTTGCAAAGTGTTTTGTAGTATATATGTACATATACATTTTCATAAAGGGGAGTCTCAGAGCTCGCTATGCAATGCTTACTCCTTTTGCGGTGCAGAAACATTGCCTCTCCACTAAGTGTTAATGCAGGCAGCAAGGCTTAGTCATACCACAGGTGTAACTTAAAAAAAATAGGTGCCTGAGTCTGAACATGAGAACATCTGCAAAACTCTCTGTAGTTGTTGTTGTGTTGAAAATTAGGTCTCTGAGGTGAGGCTGAGGTGAGGTAAGTCTCATGACTTCTAACAGTGCTATTTCAACACCAGAATGACTACTCCCATCACAGACCATGATCAAATATGGTAAATGGAAGAGAGGTTACAAATGAGAGGATTTCTGTTCCACCCATGCTCTGCCCGTTTGGCGTCCAGTCGCATGTCCACCAGAGCCTCATCCAACTGTTTCTAACTGAAGGATCCCAGAGAGTAAGGCAGTCTGTCAATGTATCAGTTAGTTGATGTATGAGTAACAGTGTATGAGTCTGTCAGTCAGTCAGTTCATCAGTCAGTCAGTCTTTTTAGTGATTTAGTCAGTAAATCAGTGTGTGTGTAACTGGTGTCATTCAGACAGTTCATCAGTCTATCAGTCAATATATTGGTCAGTCAGTCAGTGTTCCAGCCCTCTGCCACTGTCTGTGTGAAGAAGCATCAGCCCCTCTGTCTCTTTCTGTGCTGCTCTGTGCCTCTCTATCCCCCCCTGTCTGTGGGTGACATTCCTGTTTAGACTGCACTTGAAGTCCCTGCACATCTTCTCAAGTGCCTCTTAATACTAAACCAGGAATCGATTACTATTGTAATCCCACATCCCTAAATCTCCTACTAATCAATCTTACTTTTCTTCATTCTCACCTCTTTCTGACTGAACTTTCCTCTCTCCTAGGTCACAAATCCACCCTGGACCCTCTCCCAACTCACCTTCTCCAAGCGACTGCTCCTGATCTACTCCCCTTCATCTCCATCCTCATCTCCTCACTCTTCTCTGGCTGTTTCCCCTCTGCTTTCAAACAAGCTGCTATGATCCCACTCCTCAAAAAACCTACCCTTGACCCTAACCTTTTCTCAGAACCACCGCCCTGTCTCCCTACTCCCTCCCTCGAGTGAGCTGTTCACAGTCAGCTCTCTGCATTTCTTTCCCATCACTCACTCCTTGATCCTATGCAATCCGACTTCCGCAAAGCTCACTTCACCAAAACTGTTCTCCTACTAGTCAGTGATGCCCTCAACTGTGCTCGGACATCCTCCCTCTCCATTTGATACTGACCTTTGAATCTCTGGAACTGCTCTTGCCTGCTTCTCCTCCTACCACACCTCAACCTCTCCTCACAGATATACCCCAAGGCTCTGTTCTAGGCCCCCTCCTGTTCTTTCTGTTCTTCCTGTTCTTACACTCTCTGGGCCCCCTCATTGCATCCCATGGTTTCTCCTACCATTTCTATGCAGATGACACACAGATCTTTCTGTCTTTTCCCTCTTCTGACCCCCTCATCCCCTCTTGCATCTCTACGTGTTTGTCTGCTATTTCTGCTTGGATGAACTCAAGCTCAACCTCTCCAAATCGGATCTTCTCTTTTCCCACTTCCTACTCACCTTCTGCCAATCTCCCTAGCTCAATTCAATTAGAATCTATGACACTCTCCCCCTCTTTTTCCACTAAGAACCTAGGAGTCAACCTCAATTCTTCGCTCTCCTACACTCCTCACTCCTACAGGCTGACACATACCTGCCGATTCTTCCTGAGCAACATACGCTGAATCTGACCATTCCTCACTGACTACTCAACTCAGCTGCTCATCCAGTCATTGGTCCTCTCCCGCCTGGACTACTGCAACTCCCTCCTGGCTGGCCTGCTTTTGTTATACCTTTGCTTCACTTTCCTTAGTTTGAATGTGCACTTCTCAACCACATAACCTCAGATATTGTAAAACTTGTATTATTTGCATGCCCTAAAAGCAGGAGATGAATCTGATTGCTCTTCTGTTATCTAATAGTTTTCTTAGCTGCTATTATACAAAATATGATTCTAATGTCACCTGAATTCTACACTCCTTGTTAATAGACTGTCATATTCCAAGATGTGACTATTTTTTTTTTCACTCCATGTGAACATCTAAATAATATATATAGATAAGTAATATGATCGCAAAAGTCTAAAAGAAATGCAAGCACTAAAGACAAACAAAAAGAAGTTGAGAGTGTAGCTGTTTCTCTCATCTCTAAGGAATTTGTGTTAAGGAGCGAGACACTAATAGGGGCCGTCACCAGAAGTTGAGCTGTAGACGTGGCACCAGCAGCTTTTAATGATGGAGCTAATGGCAGGGATCAGTGCTTTAAATGCTGTGCACAGGCAAAACGTTTGTATTTACCCTATCTAGCCTTAGCGACTTGGTTTTAAATATGGTAGGCTAAATCAACAGCAAGTTAACAGGGTTTAGTGAAAGTATTCTCTTTTCAAATCATCCCCAAATGAGTGGGAGGGAATGTAAAGGAGTAATCAGCCCCCAAAGACAGGAGGTAGCCATCACATATTGACATCTGACATCTGAGATGGAATTGACAACCTAATTTTAGTCTTAAGTTAACTACATGTCAAAACAACAGACTAAATAAGCAAAACTAATACTGTGTGCAAGATGCTAATGTGAAACCGGAGATTTTTCTCCCAAGATAAAAGCACACACTGTGAAGATGTCACAGTGACGGAAGGGGGGAGACAGAGGGGGGATAAACCGCGGAAACACTCCTCTTTCCTGTGTAACCGCTTCTTAGCTTCCTGTCAGTGGGATCACAATTGAGCAGTTCTCTACGTGGGCTATCTGAGTGACTCGAGAACGTATTTATGACTCCTTCAAAGCTTCAATGCTCATATCAATGCTCACGTTGGAAACCAAATATTTCTCTTAAGCAGGTATTTCACTTGACTGATGAGATTCTACAGGCAAAGTGTATGCATATAGGGCAGTCACATTATTGCACTTACATTACAACAAGCATGCTATTGAAGGGAAAAAGGAAAGAATTCAAAGTGTCACATTACTTTTTTCATTTAACCTAGCATTTAATCCTAACTACAACTTTGTATTGCCTTAGAAAATAAAATAAAATTGTTGATGATTTAAAGAAACCAAATCAAAACTTGTTGGATTGTCATGAAAATTCCAATTCCAGCTGGTTTTGTGAGTCTGAATTACAAACAGAGTGGTTTTGTCTTTAATTACATATACACTGCTCAAAAAAATTAAGGGAAAACATAATCATCATAGTATAACACCAAGTCAATTCAACTTCAGGGATATCAATCTGTCCAGTTAGGAAGCCTAAGCAATTGTGAATCAATGTCACCTGTTTTGGTGCAAATGAAAGTGACAACAGGTGTGCTGGAGAGGCAACAGCAAGACAACCCCCAAAAAGGGAATGGTTTTGCAGGTGGTAGCCACAGACAATTGCTCTCCCCTTTATCCTTCTACTCTAATTTTGTGTTTTGCTAGTGTCCTTGTCACTACTGGTAGCATGAGGCGATACCTGCAGCCCATTCAGGTAGCACAGGTAGCCCAGCTCCTCCAGGATGGCACATCCATACATTCCGTCACAAGAAGGTTTGTTGTGTCTCCCAGTACAGTCTCAAGAGCATGGAGGAGATACCAAGAGACAGGCCGTTACACGAGAAGAGCTGGACAGGGCCGTAGATGGGCATCAATCCAGCAGCAGGACCGGTATCTGCTCCTTTGTGCAAGGAGGAACAGGAAGAGCACTGCCAGAGCCCTACAAAATGACCTCTAGCGGGCTACTGGTGTGCATGTTTCTGACCAAACTCTCAGAAACAGACTCCATGAGGGTGGCATGAGGGCCCGACGTCCTCTAGTGGGACCTGTGCTCACAACCCAGCACCGTGCAGCTTGTTTTGCTTTCGCCAGAGAACACCAGAATTTGCAGGTCTGCCATTGGCACCCCGTTCTCTTCACAGATGAGAGCAGGTTCACACAGAGCACATGTGACAGATGTGAAAGAGTCTGGAGAAGCCGTGTTGAACGTTATGCTGCCTGCAACATCATCCAGCATGACTGGTTTGGCGGTGGGTCAGTGATGGTCTGGGGAGGCATATCCTTGGAGGGTCGCACAGACCTCCACGTGCTAGCCAATGGTACCCTGACTGCTGTTAGGTACTGGGATGAAATCCTCAGACCCATCGTCAGACCTTACACTGGTGCAGTGGGCCCTGGGTTCCTCCTGGTGCAGGACAATGCCCAGCCTCATGTGGCCAGAGTGTGTAGGCAGTTCCTGGATGACAAGGGATTGATGCCATTGACTAGCCCTCACATTCCCCAGACCTGAATCCAATAGAGAATCTTAGGGACGTTATGTATCGGTGCATCCAACGCCGCCAAGTAGTGCCACAGACTGTCCAGGAGCTCACTGATGCCCTGATCCAGGTCTGGGAGGAGATCCCCCCAGGACACCATCCGCCATCTCATCAGGAGCATGCCCAGACGTTGTCGGGAGTGCATACTGGACACTACTGAGTCACATTATGAGTTGCCATGATGAAATTCAAGTTGGAACAGACTGTGATTTCAATTGTTTACTTTGATTTTCGGTGTGAGTTTGAATCCAGCCCTCAATAGGTTGTTGATTTTGGTTTGGGAAACATGCAGCAGAGGTGCCGGTTTTTGCACCGGGGCACACAACAACTGAAACACCTCTGCAACAAGTGGAGCGCCTAGCGGGCCCGCTTCTGTAAGTGTGTCTCCACCCGGCAACGTTTATATACACGGGGCCACTGTGACACCAACCACACGCAACCTTGCTGTTGCCGGACTGAACACTGTGTATACCAAGTACCAGGTGCTGGATAGAAGCACCGCGTAGGCCTGTAGGCTTAACCACACCGTGTGTGCCGGGGTTTCCAGGGACAACAGGTAATGCGGAGTTCAGGGTCCGCAGGGGCCGAGGGTAGTAGACCACCAGCCGTAGCAGGGTCTAAAACCGAGGCCTACACACACGGACTGGGAGGGCTAGCAGTACTCGTTCTCAGCAAACTGAGAGAGCGAGATCTCCTACATCCGCAGTTGCAGGCTGTAGTGTGGGCGCAAGCCGGCGGGTGAGATCTCTTATGACACACGATTTTACTGCCGCTGCTAGTGCTCCTGCTGTGGAGGAAAAGGTCCTGCGGACAAAAAACCAACACAGCAAGCACTCAGAATATATATAGCACTATATAAACACGACTATTATTTGTAAAAGGCTCTTCTTGTGAATGAAACCAAAACCGCAGCCGGACTTCCAGTGCGCAGACGGGACAGAATCGGGATTAGCTATCAATAATAACTAAACACACACAAGACAGAGACGATGTGTATCGAAAACGGTGGTGAACAACACTATGAAGTTTGCCAGCAAGCCGAAATACGCAGTTTGAATGTTTATTACAAACACAGACACAGAGAGCTTACGTTCTCGAGTCCAGCGAAATGGCAAAAGAGGACAAACCTCCACTGATATCACATTTTATAGAACAGGAAGTGGAAGGGACCTGTTCTGAGTGACGCGTGCAGGGGCCAATGGCAGCTTTGATAGAGTGACGTTTCAATCGGGTTCCTACGGAAGTGCACAGAAACCCCTCCCCCTTGGCAGTGCTTCCGACTTGAAAGATTCTGACAACATTCAGGTAGTCCTATACTATATACTATAAAGGACAGTGAGCAAAATTGGCCTGGCTTGAAATATCATATTTTTATCACATTTTGGAATATTAAGCTTGGCAATGGCCTAACCCAACTCTTAATTGATCAGTTTTTGGAATGAAAGATTAACCAGTGGTATTTATTTTTCTTTCTTTCTTTCTTTCTTTCTTTCTTTCTTTCTTTCTTTCTTTCTTTCTTTCTTTCTTTCTTTCTTTCTTTCTTTCTTTATGTATTATTTATTACAATATTCTGCATTCAAATAGCACTTTTTGGCCCCGAAGGATCCCAAAGTGCTCTGCTCATCACCCACCCACACTACACTGTGGATAAGGTGAAAAAGTGAGGACATAGTAATGACTTTCTTGCAGGATTGTGCTTTTTAGGTAGGCCGGAAGGAGAAAGCCTAATTTGGAGTGAACCAGGAAACTGGGGTTAACAATGCCTACTCTTTCAGTAATGTGCAGTGGTGGGCTGTGATAGCTCTCAACCTTTTAATAAGTTATCTGCTGCCATTAAGTGTCATTTGAGTCTAATTTAGCTTATGTTCTGTTCTGTTCAAATAAAGGCCATCATGCAAACCAAAACTTTGACCTAACCACAAACTGCCAAAGTGCAAACCTGTATCCGTTTGCATTTTCATTGCATTGTCAGAAGATTATGCTTATGAAGATATAAAAATGCACTAGGGTACAGGTTTGTAATTTACTGTCCAGCCCCAAGAGTGAATATTTTGAATACTGAATGGTGGGCTGTAAAGTGTGAAACATAAGCAGAGTTCCCATTGACTATGAAGGGATACTACACAAAAGCTGCAAATGGAATTCACCAAAAGAAAGGTTTTATTCCAGGCCCAAAGACAGAGGAATCAGAGAATGAGAGCCGTTCTCACAATACGGATATCATATCTGATTATTCCATTGACACGCACAAGCACTATTTAGACAGTTAATACCCATGACTCAGCAAGCCCTAGAAAATGTCTTATACACAAGAACACCCATAATAGGTAATTTCTAACATCCCTGTTCTGAAGGTGTAATATATTTGTCTGCTCTAAGAGGAAGTAGCAAACTGAGACCCACTCTAGCAAAACGCCCTCTTTCATCACAGTTGTAGCAAATATTTTTATGGCAAATCAACATATTTTAAATCCTACTTTATTGTCTTTACCTATCTATGATGCCCAAATTAAAGACAAATAGATATCAAATGATCCTGTTCACTATTTAGGTTTTGTCCTACGTAGGGTCACAAGGGTCATGGTTGCCTTCAGCTTCAACTATGTTGTAAGTCACCCTGGATAAGGGCGTCTGCCAAGAAAAAATAAATAAATAAATAAATAAATAAATATATTTTAATCAATGATGTGCTGGGCTAGATCAGAGAGCCTGCATTCATGGGACCATCACCTCTCATACCTTTACTACAAAGTCATCCTGCAGATATCACTTAAAGGGACGTAAAACTTGTATGTGATGGGTTAATTGACACATCGAACCCGCATACATTAAATAACAGGCTAATTTGCTATTTCTCCTTGTTTCTGTAAGCCAAACAAGTAAACATATAAACAAACAAAATAAATTACACTAATTTGGGGAGAGCAATTTTGAAGAAGACAATCTGGGGACAGTCACTTTCCTCCAAAATTAGAATACACCCTTGCTGGCACATAGTATACAGCACAATATTCTAAATAGAGTGATACTCTTGTAAACCTAGTACATACCTTGTATCAAGTTAAATTAATTACAAAGAATAATAAATTAGTCTGAATGGAGAAAGAAGGTGAAGAGGAACAAAGTAGAGAAGAGGGAGACAAAGGAAAATTGGAAGTGAAGAAGAGATATCGAGGGGGGAATGCAAGAGAAGAGGGGGAGGTGTCGGAGATCAGAGAGAGAGAGAGAGACAGAGAGAAATAAATCTGCCAAATTAATAAATCATTAAAAATAATAGTGCACTTCGCCACAGAAAAAGTGATTTGATCTTGGAGATTCCAGTGAAGACAGAGACACTGTAAGACTGCTCTTATAGGAATTTAGTTTTGTAGTGCTGGTTAACTACATGCTCTGTCTTGATGGTTCAAAGTGCTATAATAGCAGCCAGTCTAAACTTAAAACTTGTGTTCCACTAAAAATGTTAATCAGAAGCTATATATAGACACAGAATAGAGCAATATCCTGTTTAGCTTGGGTAGTATGTGAGTAGTGTGTGTCAGTAGCAGCTAGGTTTTGCTTCTGTTTTAAATGTTTGTGATCCTTGTCTTTTAACTGTGTTGATTACAACAGATCAGCTACATTGAATAGCTCATGTGGTAAATCCTTCAAAGTGAATTTATTCTTAAATCGTACTCACACTTAAGGCCTTACAAAGGAATAGGGGTTGTGATCTTGAGGTGACAATATTCCCCATATTTGAAAAGATAAGAAATTGAAAAATCTGGAGGGTATTGTACATACAGTCACCTCCAAAATGAATGGCACCCTTGATAAACATGAGAATAAAAGCTGCATAAAATAAACAACCTAGGTAATGAGCTGTATTGCAATTTTCCAACATGTGGAATATATTGGACTTTATTAATGATTAAAGGGAATCAACCTAAACTACACATTTCTCAAAGTATAAATATATTTGCACAAAAATGACCAATGATCATAGCACCGGATTCCAATCGAAATGCCACTACCTTTAGCAAACTCCAGGCACTTTAATGTGTTGGTTGCTCTCAACAGAGGCTTTTTTCTGGCAACTCTTCCAAATAGGCTATTGGCATGTAGGTGGCATCTAATTGTAGATTGGAAGACTGGGCGAATCCAATATGCAACGAAGTTCTCCAACTGTGGCCCTTGGATTCTTCTCTGCCTCCCAAACTATCTTCCTCACTATGAGTGGGGGCAAGATACACTTGCACTTCTACAAGCGTGGTTCCTCATTTTTAAACCCCTGGTGAAACAGGAAGCCAACGGAGGCCACAATACAGTTCCTAAAGACAGAGATATTAATGTTAATGTTAATGCAGATTTAATTTTGTTTGATTTTATTTATTTGTATTTTTTTAGATTCAAATATAGTTCTTTACATGTGTTGTTTATTTTGTACAGACTTTTTTGCTCATCTAATCTGCAAATAGGTTTGGCCAATAATTTTGGAGGTGACTGTGACTGTATACATAGGCCTACATACACGTAGGTTTTAATAGTTTATTAAATAATACATTTCTCTCTATAATTAGATGTATGCAATTACTAAAATGTAATCACTCACATTGTATTATTATTCTTACTCTACCTTGTATGTCGGCTTCGTATTTTCTTCATAAAGAATTGAATTAGTATTTTTCTTTAATTTACTTCTGTTCTTCATTGCCGTCTTACTTTGCTCTACGTCTTTCCAGCTCTGTCCATCCTTTCTCCTCCCGTATCTACCTACGGCCGCGTCCCTCGGTACCTTAGCGGGGAGGAGGAGTTTGCGGCCGGGTGTCAGTCAGAGTTGAGAAGGCCACTTTGAAGTTATCACAGTTCCAAACAGCGCGGTGCGACTTTACCATAAGCTGACACCCCCTGAGGGAGTGCTTGTGTAGGGAGGGGAGATGTAAAGACTACTGCCAAAATTGAAGCGCTTAGGCTGCAAACACAACGGCAAAACGAAACTGACAGTTTCACCGTTTGTCTCCTTTCGTTATTGATTCGCTTTTAAAATTGCAATAATTAAAACCCCACCTATTTAATTTGCACGCGTTCATAAAGCAATATTAACATTCGCTCGTTTTGTTCATTTTTTATTTTCTGAAGAAAAACGGTGATATTTGACACGTAGTGGAATAAAGCATTTTTGGTGGCTTATTCGAGGTTTGGAGCGTCGCACCAAGAAAGAGGAGGGGCACCTAAATAGATAGGGGGGTAAGTATCACATCAGGTTTTAATTATTTTTCTGATCAGTGTATATTTTGATGTACTTGCATTTTAGTTTGAATGTGTGTGCTCTCTGCTGTTGCCCAGCCCAAGCCTCTCTGTTGAACTGGTTCAGGTGCTTGTTTGACGCACACATATCCGGCGCTTTGGACACGTTGTCAGGTACTCGCTGGTAGGTACCGGACTCAGCTTATTTTCAGTCATTACTTTTCAACAGGCTGAAGTTGACTATTTGCTGTAAAGTATGTTTGTTTGTTACTTCACAAGGTGCCTCCTACATACATTAGTCCCTTGTAAGATATATCGTCAAACGAGATCCGTGTAAGTGGTCTGATGTGTTGGAGTTAGAAGTGTTTTACATTGTGTCATCACACGGGACTGTTCTTGTGATTTTCAATACTTCTTCCACGTCTCAAAATGTCGTTTAAGAAAGCTGACATTTACACAATTCCATAATTTTGTTTACAGTGTAATTTCATTAGTATTATTGTTGTTGTTTTTGTTATTACGTTTAAATATCTTTTTAAACGTGGATGAAATACTGGCGGTTTTTAAAAGAGTAAGCATGTATTGGTTTTGTTATTTTTAGCAAAAATGGAACAAAAACGTAATCCATCTGATACAAAATAATGATTTAATTTAGAATCCAATCAACCTTAAAAAAATAAGCCACGTATTTTTATTTATTTCCCAAAGAAAGAACCTTGTTTTTTGCTGATACAAAGATACTCTTCCCTCCCAATTGAAATTGTCTGTTAACAAGTCAATTTATTCAGCGCCAAGTCTCACTTAGGGTATATTGCAAGTTCCTTCACCTCTCTTCTCATTTTTATTTTTCCCTTTTAATGTTTTCTGTTTAAATTATCAAACTTACTTAAAAAAACACTTAAACGGCCATGTGTATCTGAACAGTTTTCATTTTTTAACACAAAATAATGAAAATGCACAAAATAATACATGTGTTTCAAACTTGTATCTGTCATTGTATCTTATATATACACAAGCGTGATTCAATTCGTGCTATTGGGTTGAAAAACATAAAAAATAACAAAATCCCTGTTGTTGCCCTAAATACCCGTATAAAGATGTTTTTAAGTTCTGTGTGATGATGAACTTTTAAACCATAAAATTCCCGCAGCATTTCAAGTCACTCGACAACGCAGTGTCAAATCCCCTTTTCAGAAAGTCCCTAATAATCTTCCATTGTTTCATCTGCAAGTCACCGACAGAAAAAAAAACACACATCAATAATGCAATAAATAAATAAATAAATAAATAAATACGGAGAAAAACTAAACTGCACCCCCCCACCCAAAACAACTTGCTGATATATGAAGGAAATCACAATGAGACAAACATGTCATCATGATATGACGTAACGTCATTATATAAGAAAAGCGAGGCACATACACGAAGCATTTAAAAACAATTCGCTCCGGCAACACGGCTTGGATTTCACTACGTTTTCGGTGAACGTCGGCTCTATAGGCAGCATGTAATTGGTCATCATAATTAGAAAAGTTAACTGTTAGATAAGTGTTAAGTGTTAGATATTTCATTTTTTTCTTTTGTCCCATCATGTTTATACAGGGTTAAACTACAGAGCTGTTCCCTCCTTGACACACAACACTAAAATATAATAACGTGTAACTGGTATTCTGTCTGTTGACATACTGATTGATAAAACCGAAAATGGGCGAAATTGATATAGCATGGTAAACCTATTCTATTTTGGATGGAATTATTCACTTGTTAATATAAGCAAATCTGTATTATTTGTATGGTTGTGCCATTTAGCAACGAAACCAAAACTGTGCAGTTTTTTTTTTTTTTTTTTTTTTTTTAATCAGAAGACGACTTTTTAAAAATATATATAATCTAGCGGGGTTGCAACATCAATGCAGAACAACAACAACAACAACAAAAAACACACATTCAGCCACATAATAAGTAACAGTGAACAACATTAAGTTACCTATATAGTAGATTTCTGCGACTGAGATTTAAAATCAAGGTGGTACACGGAACAGGTTGGCAAAGAACAGAGTCTTAACCTTGAATTGGAGGCGCAGAGTGAGGCAGATGCTTGTAGGTGCACTAGGACAGAAGAGGAGCCCTGAGAGAGCATATTGTGCCCTTTTTATTTTTTCGGGGACACAAATTAGTGTTATTCTATAACAGATCACCCCCATTCCAATCATCTTCCATGGTGGCCATCTCCGGTTTCCATTACATTTTCTATTTATGTCTAAATTACGGCAGAATGCAAAATGTCAGTAAAAAGAATAATCCATGATCTTAGTTATGGCTGATTGACGGGAGGAGGGTTAGCACAGTTAGTTTTTCATTGGCAAATGCGTTAGATTACAGTAGAAGGTTTTCACGTTGAAGTATCTTTATTTTATTGTATCGAGATATCAGGCTACAATTGACTGCTACCTATCTGTGACCCTTGGAATATGAATGCTGGTGTTCTGGGAAGCGCAGTTTGTCAGAACAACGGCACAGATTGCCTTTTAAATTGGCGATATATTCTTTATGGAAACTCTGGGAACCTACGTTGGTAGCCACGGATTGATCCATTAAAGAATTATAAAGAAAAATAAATACACCTACATATATAGTTATTTAGTGAAAATGTCTCTGACTCAGATGGTAACATTTGCTAATCAGGTAGCAGAATGCTGGTGGCTGCCCTTGATTACAGTGGTGTAATTTACAATTCCTATAGTGATCAATTGCAGTTCATTTACAGTCTATTCATGTCATTGTCACACTTAAGATTTCAAAATTCGATCAATTTGTGGTCATCTTGGCCAACTTGGTGTTTTTCTTAAGTAGACACATTGTTTTGGTATAGATGGTTAAGAGTTTATAGAGTTGGTATAGAGTTTAAAAGCCATAGTTGGCTGTGTGTTTTCATAGAAAGGTTATTCACAATTATTTTTATTTGATGTCTAGAAAAATACATTTTGTGTTGAGATGCGTGAGCACTATAAGTGTATGATGTATGTAGGAAATAATGGTTCCCAGTGTACAAAACTTCCCAGGCTCACTTTCAGTTTCACTCTATTTAAAGCCTTATTTCACACATGTATTTGGTCAGGGGTGGGCTCTACCAAGATAAAAGCTGAACACATCTACATCCTCTGTAGATATAGTTCCACATCCAATATGTCTATCAGACTGATGAGAAAAAATACAATAGAAATGGGACTGGAAGTCAACCTGCAAAGTTTTTTACTCTGGGAACTATTGGATCCTGCAACAGACTGAGCTGCTACGTCTGCGGCTGTCGTCCCCTGCAGGCTGTTGGAGAAAAAAGTATATATAAGTTAACACTATCCAGTTCACCAAATAACGCTGTGGCAACATAGTTATAAAGTGAACTCTGAACGAAACAATGGCAAACATGACCAATCAAAAACAGACCAGCAGCTGTTGCATAATCGAGTTGCTAAGGTGACAAAACCAGCACAATGGGTTGCACATCCTCCTCTCCTTTGTAACCTTGCTTCTGGTTCTTCTAGTTCTTATGCCCTACCAGGCCATCTGCTTACACAGATACTGCCAGCTCCGGAGTCCTCAGTTATTTTATAGTTCACCAGTGGCTTCCCATGGTTTTAACAGGCTTTCATTATACTAACATGAATAAACCACCATCTACCATAGGAAACATGCCTTGGAGACACTGATTATATGATGGTGTATCAGGGCACCAGTGTTGTAAAGCACAGTGAAGGCTTTACCCATAGGAAAACACCCTGACACTAGGATAAAGCCCCAGTTAAGCCATGTCAACAATATACAATGGGGAATTTTCTAGAATGAGGGTCTGCCATGGCTCCAATTGATAGGACTGGCTTGAATGAGTGCTTGACATAACTCCAATCTACAGGGCCCAGTTCAAAAATTCAAAAAATTTAATCTGGATCGGAATGATCTGGATTTGGAAATCCCATGCTTTGCTGTCCAGGATCAGGTAATCCATTTTACTTTTGTGCCGGTTTTTCAAAGCAACACCCTGATCCAGATACAAACTTCTCAAGATTACTAATTCCGGATTACCAGTACTCTAAATGGGACTACATATCACAATGTAGGCTACTAGCTATGTAAAGAACAACAGGTAGAATAGCCAGCATGGGGTAACTTTAAGTGTTTTTATTTGAAGAGACAGAAAACAGCACAATAAAACAAAACAAACATCCCCTTCCATTTTCAATTTATTTTAAACAGTCAGACCCCTTATCTGACACAACAAATAAATAACTACTTTTGACTGGTTCATCTCATTGTAATTAATATACAGTGATGAACGGCAGTTAAAATTAAATGTATTATTTTTGTTTGAAATTGACAGCTGTTTGGGGGATTATTTTATGGGGACAAAATAATTTTTCTTTTACTTTACTGTACTGAAAGGCTTAATAGGTAGCCTAATGTCTACTTTATCTACTTTATCACTGTGACAGTTAAACAAATCAAGTGCAAAATATAAATAAATGTATATATACTACATGATAAAAATGTTGTATTATTTGACCAATTTTAAAGTTTTATTGCATTTTGTTCCTGAAATCCACCCTGAATCCACCCTTCTGCTGGGATCAGGATAATCCAGATTTTTTGGATCAAAGGTATCCCAATCCTACTAAAAAGTTTTGAACAACACATATTGAAGTTTGGATCCAGATCAAAACAAAGACTGGATTATGTGATCTAATCCAATTTCATAATCGTTTTTTCTTTTGAACTACCCATTTTCAAGATTTGATACAATCCGATAGCTGAAATCCAATCAGATTACTTCTGAACTACTGGGCCCAGGGCCCAGTTTTTCAAAACTTTTGATCTGGATCAGAGATTACAAAGATTACAAAGATTACAGAATCCTGATTTGAATAGGCCTCTGTTTAGCATGTTAGGCCAAAAAGACATGAGTGAACTAGACTAAAAAAGTGTAACACAAAGTTTGTATGTTACTTTTATTCACATAATACATACATGAAATGTAAGATAACTTATAGACAAAATTCAGCTCTCAATGAAAAATAATAATAATGAACAACACAAAACTTCACATTTCTCTGAAAACTGTTATAATTAATTAATTCAAGGACCCTTTTAATAAATCACTACAGCATCTCTCATTGACCTTCCAGCTGGTCCATTCAGCTGCAATGCTGCCAGTGGTGTGGGCTATCCACTTGGGGCTGTGGAAGATCACTGCTGTCATCATGGAGAGGAACTTTCCATGTTGGAGCTATGTTATGAAAGACAGTACAGGCGAGAATTATATTGCATGCTCGCTGTGGCTCAACACGTAGGTAGTTCAGGCATGCAAAGCGCCTCTTCAACACTCCGTTTAGGTGCTCAATTGTGCTCCTGGTTGTTCCGTGGGCGCTGTTAAATCTTTCCTCTGCATCAGTGTTTGCTGTGGCAAAAGGTGTCATTAGCCATGGTAAGAGTGGGTACACACTGTCACCTAGTATGATGCCCTCTGGGGGGGTTTGTTGAAAGATTATATATCAAACTGACCTTGCTCCAACAGAAAGAAACAAAATTGCGCATTCGTCTTCTTCAAAAACAACTGCAAGATGCTGGGGTTAATTTTTCAGATGAAGAACTTTAGACAATTCGTTTTTGTTTATATATTGAGGCATTTGTTAATTATTGGAACATCTTATTTCTTGTGTCAATTTAATAAAATGTAAACATTAAGTACTGTTTATGATTTATAGTCAAGTTGTATATCTTTTCCAAGATTCCCCACTGTAGTAACATCACAATATGTGTCTAAATCCACCCTGAATCCACCCTTCCAGTGTGATCATGATTATCCTGATTTTCAGCATGAAAACTATCCTTATCTCACCCTTGAGTTTTCAAAAACCCCAAAACAACATTTAAGCTTGATTAAAGGTAGGATTGGATTACCAATCCCAATCTCAAAGATCAGAATCTCCTTTTTCAGTTTTATAATACCCAATTCTCCAATTTAATCCAATCCGATTACTTAAATCCTATCAGAAAAGTTTTAAAAAACTGGACCCAGGTCATTCAGATTCACTTGTCGGAGGGGATAGAAACCCTGTGATCTCCATCTTGGTGAATCCAATCAAACCCTGCAGGTGGGTTCTCAAGTGTTAGGCTGACAATTACAGGAAAGCTGCCAGTAACCACACACAGATGTAGCCACAATTTGAATATAACTATTTATATGGTCGAAAGAAAGCTATATGTAAACACACAGACAGGCAGGTGTGTATATATATATATATATATATATATATATATATAATTTCATGGGTAAACGGAGAAGGTACTGGAGTGTGTGATTGATCGCTCTGTGAAGTGCATCTCCACTATTTTCATTTTGTGAACTGCTATGTTAAGTGCATATGAGATCAGAGGCATAAAAACTGCCCTAGTGAAGAGTACCAAAGATTCAGGATTCAGGCTGGTGCAAAAGCCTTCTTCGTGTTGCCTACTGGATTACCTAACCGTACTTGAATACCTAATGCTGGAATAAACCTATTAGGACAGACTATGGTCACATCTGATGTGATCTCATTGAATTTCAATACTCATGGAGACGCATAGTTATCGGTCTAAATATATTAAAATTCACCCTACCATTCCATTGAGAGATACCAATGTAGTGGTGTATGCTTGATTTGGAGTGAAATTTAAGATACATTGCCTTTAAACGCACACAAATTTGTATCGTGACATTGTTTAGAGAGTTCTCTTACAATATTGGCTTATACATTTCGTCCTTTGCTTTCATTTAACTTCTATTACAGAAATACACAAAAGAGAAAGGCTTAGCATAATGTCTACCCAAGGCTTAATATAATGTTTTATTTGCATTTCTCGCACTGCTCAGATATTTGCATAATGGTATAGGCCTAGATAATTGAGCATGGGGAGGTATTTGAGCACGATAGGTAATCCAGCACGCAACACTGGCCCTCTGATCTAGCCCGGCAGACCACTGAGTAAAAGATTCTGATTCCAAAGCCAAAGGATCATAAGGCTCACAGGACTATTTACTATTCACATTATACAGCCCTCCCTTCAATCAAAATGAAAGTCTGGTGTAGCAGGTATTGTAGATAGTGCTCCTGTTAGACTCAAAGGCATAAAAGAAAACATAAATTTGACTCTTAAATTGCAAACTTGTACTCTGTTGTGTCTTTTTTTGCATATTGGTTTCTGACAATGAAATGCAAACGTGACCAAATGCAGGGTTGCACTTTTGCGCTTTCAGTGTAGGTCAAAGTTGTGGTTTGGCCTAGGCCCTGTATTTGAACATAAGCATAAACTGTAAGAATCAAGCAATACTCTGGAGCAGCAGATTCTTTAATAACTTAGACGGATATCATGACCCAATTGAGCTGGGAGATGGTGCTGTTTTTCTCTCTTCTACCTCCTAGCCATTCTTTTTAGCTGTTTCCTCTACTGTCTCCTTTCTCTTAGTCTTTTATACAGTTTTCATTCTTACCCCTGTTTTTGCTGTGACATTCGTGTTGATGTTTACTTTACTTTGTACTTTGTTTGTTATTGATTTTGAGGGGGGATTATTAATGTTTTTCTTTTGGTCAGACTTGTTATGTACTAAATACACAATAGTTTTTTTTTTCTGTTTGGCATTAAAGGTTAATTTCAGTTATCTGCCAGTGAGGTGGTTTTCCTTGTCTTAGCTTTACCATTGTCTTCCTGGTAAAGAGACCTCTAGTTAATTCCAGTCTTAGCACTTTTTTTCTTTTTTTCATGTGACTTTCATGTCACTTTACACTTTACAATAATGGCCCCAATTCTTAATGCATTGATGTAAGAGTCCTATAGGAATAACATATGAATGCCACATTCACTTCCACTGAGTTCTGCTGTTTGTAAGCCCCATGTGTAAGCCCTAACCTCCAACATAGCATCACCCTATCCTTTACCCTGATCCTCAACCTGTTAACCATGTGATTAAGGGCAGAACTCAGATGGCATGCATGAGGTATTCATGTGTTATTCCTGTGGGATTCATACATCAAATTCAAGAAGAAATGTTCCCCATTTGATTCTAGTCAGTCACTTGCAATCTTTTCTTGGATCAGTGATATCAAAACCATTCAAACACATGGTCTGAATTTACTGTATTATTATTATTATTATTATTATTATTATTATTATTATTAATAATAATAATAATAATAATAATAATAATAATAATATTATTATTATTGTTGTTTTTTTGTTCACTTCCTTTTAAGACTCAACCCCATTATCATCTCTGTGCTCCACTGAGCTCAAGTGGGAACTGAGAAAAGGGACGAGGAAAAGAGGAAGCTCTAATAATGAATGATAACCATCGAGAAGTGAGTCAGAATGTGTCCCACCCAATTTGGAAACCAAATCTACGCCACTGGACTATAGTATATTATAGGGGCCCAGAGTGGAGCCAGCACTGTGTGAACTATTAGTATTGTATAGTATAAGGGCCCAGACTGGAGCCAATGCTGTTTGGACTACAGTATTGTATAGTATAGTTCAGTGACCCAGACTAGAGCCAGTGCTGAATGGACTATGTACACACAAGCAGAGGCTTTTATAAGATAAAGTATCAAGATACAGTGATGGCACCATGCGTTTCATTTTCCCTTCCCATGGAAAAATGTCTAGAATGTAGCTTGGTGCCAGTGGGTTTTAACAGGTTGATAATACATGTATCAAGTAATGACAATTTGTGTCGTAATTCTACTGTGCTGGATAATAAAACACCAAATGATATACATTATAGACCCGGGTTTATGAGTGGATTATCGTATCAGTTATTATTGATTATAACATCAAGTATGGATTATAGCATCAATAATTTTGGGAGCGCTACCTTCCTGAGTTTTACCTAGTGTTCCCTCTCTTGTACCACCTCCCCCCCCCACCACCACTGTTAAGAAGCAAATTCTCCAGATGAAGGTTAAAGCTGAGCTGGCTGGAACTTCAAGAACTACAATTTGGATCCCAACCAATGATGTTATGAATCGTCAAGAACTCTAACTGAGTGGGATGCAAGAATAAGCAGCCAGTGAAACTGTCTGAGCATAAGCACGTGCCATGCATCCTAGTTCCTCTTTGGGATTGGAACTTTCTTTCTCATGTTTTGACTGCAGGCCTGCATACCTGACCTGATTGAGTTTGCTATGCCATAGCACTGGAGTTTTGTCCTTTACTGTGAGGAATTGGGTCTTGTGATTGGGTGATGCTTATTTGGTAAGGACAGCCTGTTGGATTGTCTTGCATTGATCAGTCAGGGTTTCTACTATGAGACATCTTGGTGGGATTCAATGAAACAGTTCACATGTAAGACTTCTTACTTCTCCCATCCCTAAAGACACTTCTCTTTGAGCTGGGATATTACTTTTGTAAAATATCTGGAGGTCAGCTCTCTAACTTGGATGAAGACTCACTGATATGGCCATCACAGCTGAAATTAATTCAGCTCTGTCAACTTCTCTCTGGGGGCTGAGCTAAATCGGGGTTTCAGGCCAGTCTGAAATGACACCACTCACAAATAATTAGTGTTTAGTGAGTTGGGTTCACTAGACCAAGCCAATTGCAGAACAGCCTGGTTTCAAAGGAAGAGTGTGAATGCTTTTGGTGCTAACTGTGGATGTTGGCCCAACAGTCCACAATGCAATTTAAATACACAGGCCTCCAGACTACTTTAACAACAGACCCCATTCAGACTCAGCTGAGTGAAAGTGGAATGTATGGTGGATTTTTTGATGGAGGAATTAATAAATCAACCTGTTTAGTTAATATATTACGTATTCAGTGGGAGAAGAAGTTTAGGTGATAAAGTGATGTATTGCTGTACATGTGGTTGTTGGAGTCCAAACAATGTTCAGAGTATCTAAATAAATGTTGAATTATTACTATATAAAAATGCATACTGCATATAAATATTGTAACGGATACCACTTTTCTCGGCTCTGTTATGACTCTACGTGGAGCAGAAATAAGGGAGGAGGTGCAGGATAAAATCAACAAGAGCTTTATTTGTAGAACAGGCTCCTACTAGGCTGGAGCAATTCTCTCACTCGCTGAACACATTACAACACTGTAACACACTGCAACTCCCCGGCGGGAACCGGGGCACCCCTATTTATTAGCTTGTACCCCGTGACTGGCTCCCCCGTGCGGGGCCAACTCCTGACCCCCGGAAGTAACTGAACACCCGCCAAAATAACACAACATGAACACAAACATGTTCCCCACAAGACCCCCCTCAGTCCCAAACCGTTACAATATATTATTTTTGAACATGTAGATATCTGATTTATGTATGATTTTATTTGTTATGGGTGGTCTGACAGTTTTAAAAGGTATTATTATTATGATGGATTTGTATTCCTGTGGTATTCATACATGAATTCATAAGATTTAGAATTGTGCACAACATTGTAAATTGTTGCCAGATATTTAATATAATTAAGGTAGATGGGTAGCTGTGGTCAAGTGCCCATAAAAACAAATAATGGTAGTACCGTACTGTAGTACCATTGTAAAACATTGAAGAGAATGGAAAGTTTATTGAAAGATGAAAAACATATATGTTTCAAAATAATACCATTGATCTGTGTCCATATGCCAGAGAGTTGACTGCATTACTGTGCCACAATCTGAGAACATTAGCAAGTGTTCCTCGGGGTAAATGTGTTTCTACATCATTTTTCACAATGTATTTGTCAATACTAAAATACAACTCCAGTCTCACACAAGGTTGCCTAAACGAAATATGTTTATCTGGTACAGTGTTGTTGTATGGCTTATGCTGAGCGTTGAAAATGTCTCTGTCACTTCAGTCTGGAGAATGTCCTGTGTCTGTGGGTTTAATTCCAACTTTGTAGCTGTTGATTATTCTCAGCTCTTACAAATCTGGATCATTCAGTTGATGTCACCGAGAACAAGTGGGGCCTGGAGTGAAAACCAGCTGACACGGGAAGTGCTCCAGCACTCCAGCAAAATTAATATAAGGCATTAACAACTAATTGATGGAATCGATTACGTCAATTATTAAGAATCGTTGTCAACGACTTTCATAGTCGATTAGTTGGGTCTCCCGGGGCTCAGCTACCAAAAAAAATTAAATAAAACTTTAAAGATGGCGCCGGCTCAACTACACCTGTGGAAAGCCGTGAAAGTCTTTTAAGGTAAGGGAGCACTGTACACTGAACACTGCAAAGAAGACGGTTTGCTACAACATGTGCAGAGCTCAACTCACATGGCACGGGAGCACTACAGTGATGCATGAGCACCTGAAGAGAAAACACACTGGAGCCGTGATGACAGGGGATGAAGACGCTCAGCTGGTACAGGCAGTGCCACTGGATCGGACACGTCATTTATAGTCTGAGATCCGAAAAATTGTCCGTCAACGACATAGCACTTTATATTATTATTATTATTATTATTATTATTATTATTATTACACTTTGGATCCGTTAAAACCGCATTAAGTACACAGCCTTTCCGTTTCTTGAACTGGTATGTGTCAAACAAGCTACGCCTGTGTCTTTACCTCCTACATTATTAATAATAACTACATTATTATTAATATTGATATTATACATTGTATTTATAAAGCACTCTTATTATACCCACGTGCTACACTCAAGCGATAGTCAAAGAAGGTCACCGTAAAAAGACAAGCAAGAAAACGAGCAGGATAGAATATGAACACACTTGTGTTTTTCTGTTTTCACGCAAGTTATGATCGTATGCATCATCCAGTGTGCATGTAAATTTTAATATTGTGCTACTATGCATTCTCGTATTGTCTCTCATTTCAGGATTTTTTTTTTTTTTTTTACCTCTGCAGTCCAGTATTGGACGGTCGTGGAAGCTATTTGATGTAGAAAAGCCTGTAAACACTGAATTTAATGTTTACTTTATTTTTCATTATTTATCAAAAGAGTTTAACACCTTTCAAACTGAAGAGTAAAACAGCTTTGTGTTTTGAGATCAATGTAAAAACACCTGTTAATATACACTCACCTAAAGGATTATTAGGAACACCTGTTCAATTTCTCATTAATGCAATTATCTAACCAACCAATCACATGGAAGTTGCTTCAATGCATTTAGGGGTGTGGTCCTGGTCAAGACAATCTCCTGAACTCCAAACTGAATGTCTGAATGGGAAAGAAAGGTGATTTAAGCAATTCTGAGCGTGGCATGGTTGTTAGTGCCAGACGGGCCGGTCTGAGTATTTCACAATCTGCTCAATTACTGGGATTTTCACGCACAACCATTTCTAGGGTTTACAAAGAATGGTGTGAAAAGGGAAAAACTTCCAGTATGCGGCAGTCCTGTGGGCGAAAATGCCTTGTTGATGCTAGAGGTCAGAGGAGAATGGGCCGACTGATTCAAGCTGATAGAAGAGCAACTTTGACTGAAATAACCACTCGTTACAACCGAGGTATGCAGCAAAGCATTTGTGAAGCCACAACACGTACAACCTTGAGGCGGATGGGCTACAACAGCAGAAGACCCCACCGGGTACCACTCATCTGCACTACAAATAGGAAAAAGAGGCTACAATTTGCACAAGCTCACCAAAATTGGACAGTTGAAGACTGGAAAAATGTTGCCTGATCTGATGAGTCTCGATTTCTGTTGAGACATTCAGATGGTAGAGTCAGAATTTGGTGTAAACAGAATGAGAACATGGATCCATCATGCCTTGTTACCACTGTGCAGGCTGGTGGTGGTGGTGTAATGGTGTGGGGGATGTTTTCTTGGCACACTTTAGGCCCCTTAGTGCCAATTGGGCATCGTTTAAATGCCACGGCCTACCTGAGCATTGTTTCTGACCATGTCCATCCCTTTATGACCACCATGTACCCATCCTCTGATGGCTACTTCCAGCAGGATAATGCACCATGTCACAAAGGTCGAATCATTTCAAATTGGTTTCTTGAACATGACAATGAGTTCACTGTACTAAACTGGCCCCCACAGTCACCAGATCTCAACCCAATAGAGCATCTTTGGGATGTGGTGGAACGGGAGCTTCGTGCCCTGGATGTGCATCCCACAAATCTCCATCAACTGTAAGATGCTATCCTATCAATATGGGCCAACATTTCTAAAGAATGCTTTCAGCACCTTGTTGAATCAATGCCACGTAGAATTAAGGCAGTTCTGAAGGTGAAAGGGGGTCAAACACAGTATTAGTATGGTGTTCCTAATAATCCTTTAGGTGAGTGCATACACTATATGCAATAAAGCCCTTTATTTTTTGCACATATGTTTTCTATTGGTTTTATAACTGCCATCTCAAGTTGTTTTAAAGAGAGCATTATGCAAGATGAGGAAAAACTCAAAACTTTAATAAAACAGTTGCATTTAATGCTGGAATTATTTGTATCCGATTAATCGAAGTAGTAATCGACAGATTAATCGATTATCAAAATAGTCGTTTGTTGCAGCCCTAAATTAAATAGATAATTCTGAATTTACAACAGCAGTGTTACACAGACAAGTCCTGACACATCTTCTCCATATGGTTTTTGCCATAATGCTCTGACAACAAAATACAACCAAACTACAACTTTTCACAATGCAGCCACAACAATTCTGGGTAGTGAATGATGCAGGTACATTGCTCTGCATTACCTGATTGTAGGTGAAAGAGCGTTATTTGAATGGATAAGCAATTATTCACAAACAACCACATCATCTCCAGGTGTCTGTTGCTTAAGGGAAAAACAGACAGGGACCAACAAACCTTATTTTTCAGATGCAGGTAGAGAAGGAGAGACCGAAAGAATAAATACTGAAAGCAGGAAGGCCCTGCTTTTAGTACAAGCACAGTGAAGGCATGTTGAACTCACAGGAAACCACTGCAAAACTGAGAGAAAAAAAAACAAACATTTTAGCAGTGCAAAACCACCTATAGTGAATTGACCCTTGCAACATTTGAGGGAGGTTTCCAATGCAGGATACAAATAAGCACTTTCAACTGAAAAAGCACACTCTTCTGTAATAGTTTGCTAAGGTCCATTTTCGGGGTTGCCTTTGGCTCTGTTTCATGTGTAAAATAGTCATGCCATTTGTGGTAGTAAGTGTGACATATTTAAACAGGAAAAGCTGCATGACCACAGTGCTTGATAGATGGGTCATTAATGTTTTTTGTCCAGATGGGCCTGCTCTGTATTCCAGTCACTGTGATGCCCCCCCAGCTCTGCTCTACTGGGTTGCGCTTGGACTGGGTGTCACTCAGGTTGTCTCTGAAAGAACCTCAATACAAGAGTATCACCTGTGGACAGTTAACAAATCTACATGGGGCTACTTTTATTTTTCAACATATTGAAAAATATATAAAACTTATGCTTTTTCTGTCAAATACAGTTATTGAGATGTGTAATTACGGTCATCCATGAGCAAGTATTTCGAGAATAAAGTGTCATTCTAATTTTACTCCTCCTAGCCTAGTATTATTAAACAGGATAATACATTTGGGCATTTTATGATAGGAGAGGATGCTTTCTTGTGCTCCAATGTTTCGATAATATCTTTTAAGATTTGTTTTAAAATGAATAGCGATCTTAAAGTTCACAAACAACAAAACTGAAAGCGCACATTTGTTACATTTTATTTATTTTAAAGTGACAGATTGTTCTCTTTAATATTAATTGTATTCCAAAAAGTGTGAAGTGCCTCCCCATTGACCCCCTGCATGCTGCCCTTCCACCGTCCAAGACGCAAAGTGCAAATGAAAGAGATTATTGTCAGTGACTGTTAACTGCTGTTGTTGGCAAGGTTTTGATTTATTTGGGGAACGCTACAATGGGAAAAACCACAGCTGTTAACACAGAACTAGAAGTGTGCAGTCAAGTAACCATGACATAGAATTCAGTGGCCTACCGGTTATAATTTTACAAACAATCGGATACACACACTCACACATTCCTCCCCACACACTTACTCACACAAACACTGGAGAGTTACAGTACAGTACAGCAGGGTCTCCACCCCTTGTCCTGGAGATATACAGTGCACTACCATACAGTTTCTTCTGGTCTACATTCCATCCCACATGCCAGTTACATCACCGTTTCAATTACCAATCCAGAAGACAAACGTTATTTACCCTCTGACTGAAAACCTATAAAACCTGACAAAATACAACAGGACTAGGGCTGGGCTCCCCCTGTGTCGATGAAGGCACCATCTGATAGGAGTGCCTCACCTTGGGGGCTGTAATAGAGAATACTGACCACCACATTAATATTTCTGTGCTGTTGTATTCTCTATGTGTGTGTTTGTGAGTCCTGCCCTGTGTCCTGGTGTCCCATCCATAGTGTCTCTAGCTTATGACCTGTGTCTGCTGGGTTAGGCTCTGGGTCACTGTGATCCTGTACTGGATGAAAACGTTATAGGAACCAGATGGATAAAAAAATAACCATATTATAATTGCGAGTATTCTTTCTAAGAGATGTTAAAAATGGAAAGGTATTCTGCCTATCTTAATTTGGCAAGTCACTTATCAACTCAAGTACAGTACATTTATTTTTATCAGAGTTCTGCTTTTGTGTTGCTCTGACATGTACGCACACTGATAAGGAGCTACAGGAAGTTTCTGGGCAGTAGATATTTTTTCTGCATGAGCTGGTATCCATTTTTCTAAAAAAAAAAAACTGATAAAGAAAAATAATATTCTAACTGCATCTGCAAGTATCCACTCCAACACATTTATCACAAAGTTATCTGAAGTATCAGTATTATTATCTAAGCAAATGCCCAGGGTGACTTACAGTTTGCACCATAAACATTTTAAGCAATAGTGCAGTACAATCAATAGAAAATACAATAAGCATACATCGTAGGTCAAAGAGGTATGTAAGGCCTCCATTACAATCTCAATTGGAACGAGAACCAGATGCCCTGGGATGCCACTAGGCTGGGACCCACTGCTCTCGAGTGACCTGTCATAGAGGTTTTTATGGAAACTACAGTTTTGCCATCTATGTCCAGACAAACTGTATATAAGTTAAATCTTGATAAAAATGAATGTACATGAAACAGTGACCAGTGTATTTTAAAAACGATAGTTGGCCCAATTTAGTACAGCTTCCATATTAATTTTATAGCAGTGCTATATTTACTATTGCTGGGATATAAACTACTGGTAAAAAGTATTTCTTCAAAGAATCTTGTGAACTGTACAGTGATATGAATTAGACAAAAACAAATACATTTTATATTTATTAGTTCATGTTCTAAAGTATGTGATTATACTTCTATATTTCAGAAACCATTTCTATCATATTATTTTGGTTTATGGGTTACTTATGGTGCACTACGGTTTATGAAAGTCTTTCACAGTTAATCCATAAATACAGTAAATACAGTACACTAAATACAGTAGTTCTTTATTTTGAGGATTTAAAATACAATTATTAACAATAAACTGTCATCTCTGCAGAATTGTCACTGAAGCCAGGCACAGCTCACTGCCTGAACCCTGCATGGGCAGAGAGAGGAGAGCAGAACATTTAGCAGTCCAAAATGAATCCAGTTAAGATTAAAATGAATGGGAAAGCATTGGATTTTATTTATTGATGATTGATTGATTGATTGATCACAGTTATCCAGATTCAACATTTTGAAAAACTGGTCCCAGAAAACACAATGAATCCCATAGAGCAGGAGTAGGAAACACTCAGTATGTTTCTTTCTCAGTATGTCCATTTCCAAAAGAAATGCAGTTCTCCCATGCATTGAGTTTCAATACATTTGTGAAACATGGTTGTTAGATAAGAACAGTATTGCTAATGTAAATACAGTGCCTGTCTCAGTGCATATGAGGAGGTGTCAAAGGGTTGGGAAATACACTGGAGAAGAAACACTAACTCGTAATGTTTTGAAAAGAGGAAGAACAAAAAAAAAACATTAAAAAAAAAAATATATATATATATATATATAATATATATATATATATTAAGAGAAGCTGTAGTCACTCAGGATGCACTTCACTGACCTGCGTGTCGTCATGTGACATAGTAAACCTAATTTTTCCCAAATATCAGTGCAATAAAAGCAACTTTGTGAAACTGTGCACAAAGCACAGCAGTGGCAAAACAATTCTGTTTGCAACATCTTTGAGGATACAAAAGGAACTGAACTTTCCTCACATTCAAATTAATATCTGTGACATGGCATTTAAAAGACTATTAACTGGTATTTTCTAAAAACATAAAACATAAAACGACTCTATTTCCTAATTGGCATTAAGAGATTGTAGTTCAATACCATAGGTTAAAAACTTTTAGTAGTTCCAATCATCACCATAATGATGTTTAAATGAAAATGTTAACCTTGTAATTGTATAAACTTTTTGTTTGATTTGATAATTGTCATTTTTGTCAATATGAAATGTATTCAAACAAGAAAATAGTCACACTTGAAACAATCTATGAATTGGACCTATAGGTTTGGGAGTATATTTATTTCTGTTTAATATTTGTAATGAATTCTCATAATTAAACAGACATGCATATTAGCATGCAATCCTTAACTGAGATTAACTTAACTTAACTGATTTGTCCTCCACATCAACCGATAATGAAAATGTATTCCAGACCAAAATGAAGGAAATCCAAATGATGAGAGATAATGGAACCGGATTGTTTGATTGGCCAATCTTAAGCAGTGTAATGTGTGATTTTGATCGTATAGACTAAGGTACTTATATATTGTTAGCACTTCTATTGTGTTACTGCAACTTCTCTTATGCCTTCTCCTCCCTTTAGTACATACCAAATACTTAACTGTATTATGTCTGCACTTATTAGCTCATTATTGGATATAGTATACTAACTTGGATAATAACAGAAAACTACAAACTTGTACATCGTAGCAGTTACATTTATGAGTAGAAGGAAGTTGCATCTTACAAAAATTGAAGTGGTCAACAAGTACAGGTTTATTATTATTATTATTATTATTATTATTATTATTATTTCTTGGCAGACGCCCTTATCCAGGGCGACTTACAACATAAGTGCAAAACAGAGTACAAAAATACAGTTAAGTAAAAGGCATCAATCATTACAAATTCAACTTAACTAAAACATAGCAATTCAAAATATAATACATTTTACAAATTCCAATTTACAATTTACACAGGCAAGTACAGTAAGTGAGGTCCTACATCCTGGACAGTAAAAGCTAAGTGCTGTCAAGATGTAGGGTCACAGTCGAGGGCTACTGGAAAGGGAGTAAGGAGGAAAACAAAATCGAAAACACAAGAAGCATAATAAAACTGTGAAGTGCTATCCAGTGGGGATAAAAGGACTAATATGACAAGTACTGTCAGAAAAGATGTGTCTTGAGTAAGCGCCGGAATGAGGTCAAGAACTCTGCTGTTTTGACTTCGGTGGGCAGGTCGTTCCACCATTTAGGGGCCAGGGATGAGAATTAGCGGGCTCTGGAGGAAGGAGAGTGGAGAGGAGGTAGAGTTAGTCTTCTGGCGCTGGAGGAGCGCAGTGGTCTGGAGGGGATGTATGGAGAGACGAGTGTCTGAAGGTAACTTGGTGCAGTGTGACAGCAGTAGGTGAGGGTCAATGTGTTGAACTGAATGCGTGCCGGTATCAGGAGCCAGTGGAGGGTGCGGAGCAGTGGAGTAGCGTGTGCGAAACATGGTAGAGAGAATACCAAACGAGCCGCAGAGTTCTGGATGAGCTGGAGCGGGCGGGTAATAGTTGCAGGCAGGCCGGCCAGGAGGGAGTTGCAGTAGTCCAGGCGGGAGAGGACCAGTGACTGGACGAGCCGAGTTGTCGGTGAGGAAGGGACGGATCCGGCGTATGTTGCTCAGGAAGAATCTACAGGTGCGTGTCAGCATGGTGATGTGCTGGGTGTAGGAGAGCACAGGATCGAGGGTGACTTCTAGATTTGGTGGATTCCAAGGGGATTGAGATGGGGAGGTCAGCAGAAGGTGAGGAAGAGTGGGGGAAAAACAGCAGATGTGATTTGGAGAGGTTGAGCTTGAGGTGGTGTGAGGGAAGAGGGAAAAGACAGGAAGATCTGGGCATCATCAGCTTAGAAGTGGTAGGAGAAACCACAGGATGTGATGAGGGGGCCCAGGGAGCGAGTGTAGAGAGAGAACAGGAGCAGGCCCAGGACGGAGCCTTGGGGAACGCCTGTGAGGAGAGTTTGAGGGGTGGATGAGGAACCTCGCCATGTCACTTGGTAGGACTGGTCGCTGAGGTAGGAGGAGAACCAGGTGAGAGCAGTCCCAGAGATTCCGAGGTCAGCGAGGCAGGAGAGGAGGATGGAGTGATCAACGGAGTCAAATGCTACGGAGAGGTCAAGGAGGATGAGGACTGAGGAGAGGGAGGCCGCCCGAGCACAGCTGAGGGAGTCAGTGACTGCTAGGAGAGCTGTCTCAGTGGAGTGAACTGTGCGAAAGCCGGATTGCAGAGGATCAAGGAGTGAGTGTTGGGACAGAAAGTCAGAGAGCAGACGGTGGACCACCCGCTCAAGAGTTTATAGTTTCGATTTAATTCCAGTCTGTAACTATTCACAGTGTACTAACTGAAATTTAGGCAGCTGGTTTCACAGACCTTGATTAGCACTATTCCGGCACTACTCAACCTAAAATAACATTGAGTAATCTATGACTTGTGCTAATCTGGGTCTGTGAAACCAGCCCAGAGAATACTAGGTAATTCTCAAATGTGAATTTGAGAATTCAGTCATTGACGTCCATGAAAACATTGAGGGTGCTGTAGACATCTTTTAGTGTATGAGCGTTAACAGAGTCAATTCAAATTCAAATACAAAACATGCTTTATTGGCATGACAAGTTTACTCAAGTGTTGCCAAAGCATTTACAGATACAGCCAAGATGGAAAATAAATACAATATAAAATGAATATAAAAAGTCGAGAAATATATTAAATAGCTTTACAGATTTTGCAAGTGTGCAGGTATTTTACATGCATGTACAGACATTTACTGGGCTGATGTGCCGTGTTGTTGCTTGTGGTCAGGAGACATGGTTGTGTGTTCTGTGGCCCTGTGGTAGGCTGTGATGTACTTTGCTGTGATCGCAGTGCATTCTCTGTTCTCCCCCATACCACTCTGAGCCGGGCCTCTGTGCTGAGCTGTGGGAAGTCAGGGACTCTGAGGGCGAATCTGGGGAAGATGTTTGGCGTGGGTCAGAGCAAAGCGACTCTGTCTCTTCTCGTCTGAAACTCTCAGATGTTGTAGTTGTAGTTGCCTACTCCTGCTCTTGGGGATCCATTGTGTTTTCTGGGGGCAGTTTTTTATATGTTGAATCTGCTGAATGTATTGTTTGAACTTGCTATTTAAGTTTGATCAATAAAAAATGTATGTGATTGTAACTACAAGGAAAATGTTTTCCCTGTATGATTTTTGAGTCGGGGGGCCAGTATGTTTTAGTCAACTTGAGAGAGTCTGATTGACATTAAGGCTGCTTTTGATGTACAATGGGTGGGATGTTGTTTGGGCTCTGTGGGATGTGATGTCAAAGTGAGTGTTGGATTTGTTTTCCTAGACAACAAAAAAAATGTTTATGAGGTCAAAGAATGGTGTCTGTTTTTTTCAACAGAGAGGCTGTTCAGAGGGGGTGTGGTTAAATGCTCAAATGTTGCAACAAGCAGCAAATGTTACCTCTGAAATTAGGCAATGCTCCAATGGTTTATACCAGTGTTATTAGAATAGTTTTTAGCAAACACCCTTATCCAATTGACATACAACATATTACATTATCTTTTACATGTTATTTATACAGCTGGGCTTTTACTGGAGCTAGGTTATTTATACAGCTGGGCTTTTACTGGAGCTAGGTAAAGAGCCTTGCTTAAGGGTACAACAGGAGTGTTCCCCACCTGGTATTAAACCCGTTATCATCCAATCAGAAGTCCAGAGCCCTAACCCTAAATTAATATAAACATTGGCTGTTTTTAAAATGTGCTAGTATGTGTGTATATTAGGGAGGTGGGAGGCACAAATATTCCTGCTTAGGGCCACCAATCGGCTCTGTTTCCAAGCACATATACAATGTATGGAAAAGGCTTATTAAGCCCCATGTGTTTTAAAAGGGGTTTCAATTACAATGATAACAGCAGAAATGCACTGCTGGTGTTTTATGCTGGAATACTATACAGAAATACCTTTAGGCTTTTCAGAGATGGATAGGTACTGAATTACCCCCCCACTCAGCAGGCAAAATGGAGTTGAAATAATGTTGATTCAACATTGATTGCCGACATTGAAGTAATGTTTAAAATTGATTGGTTTTCAAATGGAATCGACTTTGAATTGTCAACATAGTTTCAGCATCAAATTTAATCTGCAAATGCATCAACATCTATTGATTAAACCTGGAATGAAAATGTAGTTACACTTGTTATGCAGTAAAACAACATTCAGCTCTTTCTCTCTATTTAATTGTTCAGACTGTGGTTTTGTGAACAAATCCCCAGTGTTCCCTTGCTTCCAACAGATTTTTAGGTAACTGAGTCAATCAGAAAGAATGATCAAAGGGACACTATAGACAATAAAAAAAAGGCAACATACCAAAATACATAGACTTCGTTACAAGGGGTTATGAGCACAAAACAGAGCCCCCCTTGCCCAACCCCACTTGTTTTGGCAGAGAGTGTGTATTTGTGTGTGTAATTCTGCTCTCTCTTCTCTTTCTCCCAGACAGACAGTACTTCTCCCCCCCCCTTCCCCCTCCCCCCCTTACCCACACGCCCACCCCCAACTTGACTCCCCCCAAGGATGGAAGCCACAGGGAAGTTCGATTTCAGTGCAACAGCTGAAGATGAGCTGAGCTTTCGAAAGGGGGATATCCTGAAGGTAAGGCAACAGTGAACAAAAACATCAGTGCACCAACTCTTTATCTTTTGGTGGTCAGGATCCATTAATGCAATGCAGGGTCACAGTGAGCCAGAGCCTAACCCAGAAAATAAAGGGCTCAATGCAAGGTACACAAAAGTACACATTCAATCAGCCTGACTTTGGGAGGAAACCAGAGACCCCAGAAAAAACCCTGACAACCAGGGGAAGAACAGGCACACTCCACCAAGGGCCGGACTTGAATCCAGGTACCAGGAGCAGCAACACCAACCACTGCAGCACCACCTTGTGCCCTGTGCCCGCTGGATTCAGCTCCAACATACCGTGACCCTGTACCTATTGTAAACTAGTACAGTTTACAATTGACAGCTTGTGCGCATCTTGCAGAGGACTGTCATGATTATGCACCAGGCAGGTTGGGGGAGGGGGAACTGGGGAGCAGTAGTGAGGGTGGGGGGACGGTGCAGTCATTTGAAGATTGCAGCACTGTGTAGCAGATTTGCAGGTTGCAAAATTGCTTCCTTGGTTGCATACAGATGCGAAACACACACACAAACTCTCAGAGAAGCACGCACACACGCATAGATGTGACACACACTCTCTTACAGAAGCACACACACACAGATGAGACACACACTCTCAAAGAAGCTCACACAGATGCGACACACAAACTCACAAAAGTATGTACACACATTCACAGAAGCACACATACAGATGCAACACACACACAAACGCACGCACACAGATGCATGAACATACTTACAAAGAAACACACTAACAGATGTGAAACACACACTTACACAGAAGTACACAAACAGATGTAAAACACACACTCACAAAAGCACAAATACAGATTTGACCAGCGTGGTGTGGAATATAGTATAGTATAGGGGCCCAGACTGAAGCCAGTGCTGTGTGGACTGCACTACTGGTGAAAAGTTTTAGAACACCCCCATTTTTCTAGTTTTTATTGAAATTTAAGCAGTTCAAGTCCAGTGAATAACCTAAAATGGTACAATGGTAAATGGTAAACTGCCAGAGGTAAAAAAATAAATAGTTTAGGTTACCAAAAACTGAAAAATAATGTACATTAAGCATTATTTGGCAGTGTTACATGCAGCTCCCGTGCATAGAAGTTACACTGTATTCCTACAATGCGCACATCGTTTGAAAGCTTATTCTCTTGGCTACCAGCGCTTTTCATTCTCAAACACATCAGATTTACAGTTTACGTGTCACCTGCCATCATTCAGAGCCTGGGGGGTAAACACGCAGTCTGCTCTGTCTGGGGGCAGGGGTTATTCAGAAGGTCACAGATCACTCAGTTTCGATAGGATTTCTTTGCAAATAGATGCGGGGGGGCGGGGGTATTAAAAACAAATATTTCACATCAGAGAATGCTTCACATTATTAGAAAGCTGTGAGTCAGCTTTCATGGGATACCAAACACTTGGCAAACAACACAACAGTGAAGAGTACATATGGGATTAAAGAGAAGCACACGGCTTTGGTGCCCTTTTAATGGTATCAGAGGGGTTTGTTAGCTTAAGGGGTTTAATTTTAATTTTGTTAAACAAAACGATTCCATGATTTATTTTTTATCTCCAAATATTTATTTGTGCTATACTTTAATTTCAGAGTACATTGAGACATTAAACTGCGTATATTTCAATAAAAACTGGAAAAATGTAGGTGTTCTAAAACTTTTGACCGGTAGTGTATATAATATTAGGTTTTTCAGCATGAAACCGATAGGTAATGAATTACCTCCCCACCCAGCAGACAAAATGAAGTTGAAACAGTGTTGATTCAACATTGATTGCCGATACTGAAGTAATGTTTAAAATTGATTGGATTTTCAAATTGAATCGACTTTGAATTGTCAATATAGTTTCAACATCAAATTTAATCTTCAAATGCCTCAACATCTTTTGATTAAACCTGGAATTAAAATTTTGTTACACTTGTTATGAACTATACCGATCAGGCATAACATTATGACCACTGACAGGTGAAGTGAATAACACTGATAATCTCGTTATCATGGCACCTGTCAGTGGGTGGGATATATTAGGCAGCAAGTGAACATTTTGTCCTCAAAGTTGATGTGTTAGAAGCAGGACAAATGGGCAAGTGTAAGGATCTGAGCGACTTTGACAAGGGCCAAATTGTGATGGCTAGACAACTGGGTCAGAGCATCTCCAAAACTGCAGCTCTTGTGGGGTGTTCCCAGTCTGCAGTGGTCAGTACCTATCAAAAGTGGTCCAAGGGAGGAAAAGCGGTAAACCGGTGACAGGCAAAAGGGAGACTTATACAATATTAGGCAGGTGGTCATAATGTTATGGCTGATTGGTGTATATTATAGTATAGTACAGTATAGGGGCTCAGACTGGAGCCAGCACTGTATGAATTATAGTGTAGTATAAGAGGGAATTGGACTAGTCTCGACTATAGGGCTCACACAGGGAAGTCTTGTAAGAGTTACTCACTGCGCGTGACATAACCTGGCACTGGGATAATGACTAGTCTTGTAAGCAGTCCTGTATGCAAGTTCAACCTGGTAAATTCCCTTTATCATGTTGTTGACACTGGTGACATGGCTTGATTGTGGCTATACCCTAGTGCCCTAGTGGTCTCCTATGGGGTCCAACAGGCCTTCACTGTGCTTTTATACACTGGGCTCTGGAATAAGCATGTTTAAATATTTTAAAGTCAAGTTAGTTTACTGAACTCATGGTCCACAATAGAAAACCACAGTGAAGGCCTGTTAAAGCCTTAGAACACCACATTAACAGCTAAGTTAAACTATGGTTATTGTTGAAAATATCCTATGGGGGATTTACCAGAGTGAACTGGCATATGGGGTGCTGCTAAATTGATCATTAATGTCAGGGCACACAAAAAACTAAATCACAACATCTTGGGGGTTGACTTGCAGAATATGCAAGTCCTGTTTAGTACACTTTACACAGGTTGCCTGTCGAATACCAGATTGATCTTAAAGTATTGTTGGCTTTTGAAGGCTGTTAGGGTAATTTCTCCCTCATACATTTCTGTCTGTTTGACCTTTGTTTTGTTACTTCTGGGCACGTCTGATTGATGCTGGACTGTTAGCAGTTCCCTTGCATAAATAAAGAAGTACTTATATAAACTGGCTTTTTGTCAACCACTAAAAAATTTAACTGTGCATATTTGTATTGTATGTTGCATTGCTTCAATTATATACCTGTTTTACTGGTTGTTTATGTGTCTATACAAGAAAAATGATGGTGATATTATTAATATGAATATTGTTAATGCTATTAGTGGATCAGTCAGTATTTTTGAGATCTCTAGCCAGCACTGAACAATGCACTATGAACAACCTTTCTAAAAGTTTACTGTAGCTGCAGCTTAATGCACAGTAATTTGTATTATTATTATTTAGGGAGAATGGGTGAGTTTCAAATCTATAGCCACCAATGCTTCTGACTGTACTGCACATCCCATTGTGGACACTTTCTGCCTGACAGACATTATCCTATCCACTCATTACACTGTGCTGACTGTGCTTGAAAATAAACCATTGTCAAGCAGGGAGAGGTGCAGAATAGTAAACCATGATGCAAGCCAGAGCACAAACATTGGAAGTACAATTGTAACCTTTAAGTATCGCAGGATAAATGCGCCTGCTAATAAATAATAATAATAATAATAATAATAATAAATAATAATACAAGCATTGGTAATGCAAATGTACTGTGGTTGGTGAACGTTCATATACGCAGGGGAATAAAACAAAAACATCCCTTAAAAGTCTACAGGCCCTGCCCACAGTATCAGGTTCTGCAACTCCCACAAGATTAG